>NW_027149855.1:0-312275 GCF_031143425.1 Pleurodeles waltl
ACAGGTTTGGTAGGTTTCCCTAGGTGCCGGCTGAGCTAGAGGCCAAAATCTACAGGTAGGCACTTTGCAAAAAACACCACTGTTTTCTTTCAAAAATTTGGATGTGTCCACATTGCGCTTTGAGGCGTTTCCTATTGTGGGCGCTAGGCCTACCCACACAAGTGAGGTATCATTTTTATCGGGAGACTCGGGGGAACGCTGGGTGGAAGGAAACCTGTGGCTCCTCTCAGATTCCAGAACTTTCTGCCACAGAAATGTGAGGAACATGTGTTTTTTTAGCCAAATTTTGAGGTTTGCAAAGGATTCTGGGTAACAGCACCTGGTCCGAGCCACACAAGTCACCCCCATCTTGGATTCCCTTAGGTCTCTAGTTTTCAGAAATGCACAGGTTTGGTAGGTTTCCCTAGGTGCCGGCTGAGCTAGAGGCCAAAATCTACAGGTAGGCACTTTGCAAAAAACACCTCTGTTTTCTTTCAAAAATTTGGATGTGTCCACGTTGCGCTTTGGGGCGTTTCCTGTCGCGGGCGCTAGGCCTACTGACACAAGTGAGGTATCATTTTTATTGGGAGACTTGGGGGAACGCTGGGTGGAAGGAAACTTGTGGCTCCTCTCAGATTCCAGAACTTTCTGCCACAGAAATGTGTGGAACATGTGTTTTTTTAGCCAAATTTTGAGGTTTGCAAAGGATTCTGGGTAACAGCTCCTGGTCCGAGCCACACAAGTCACCCCATCTTGGATTCCCTTAGGTCTCTAGTTTTCAGAAATGCACAGGTTTGGTAGGTTTCCCTAGGTGCCGGCTGAGCTAGAGGCCAAAATCTACAGGTAGGCACTTTGCAAAAAACACCTCTGTTTTCTTTCAAAAATTTGGATGTGTCCACGTTGCGCTTTGGGGCGTTTCCTGTCGCGGGCGCTACGCCTACCCACACAAGTGAGGTATCATTTTTATCGGGAGACTTGGGGGAACGCTGGGTGGAAGGAAACTTGTGGCTCCTCTCAGATTCCAGAACTTTCTGCCACAGAAATGTGAGGAACATGTGCTTTTTTAGCCAAATTTTGAGGTTTGCAAAGGATTCTGGGTAACAGAACCTGGTCTGAGCCACACAGGTCACCCCATCTTGGATTCCCCTAGGTCTCTAGTTTTCAGAAATGCACAGGTTTGGTAGGTTTCCCTAGGTGCCGGCTGAGCTAGAGGCCAAAATCTACAGGTAGGCACTTTGCAAAAAACACCTCTGTTTTCTTTCAAAAATTTGGATGTGTCCACATTGCGCTTTGAGGCGTTTCCTATCACGGGCGCTAGGCCTACCCACACAAGTGAGGTATCAATTTTATCGGGAGACTTGGGGGAACGCTGGGTGGAAGGACATTTGTGGCTCCTCTCAGATTCCAGAACTTTCTGCCACAGAAATGTGAGGAACGTGTTTTTTTGCCAAATTTTTTAGGTTTGCAAAGGATTCTGGGTTAGAGAACCTGGTCCGAGCCACACAAGTCACCCCATCTTGGATTCCCCTTGGTCTCTAGTTTTCAGAAATGCACAGGTTTGGTAGGTTTCCCTAGGTGCCGGCTGAGCTAGAGGCCAAAATCTACAGGTAGGCACTTTGCAAAAAACACCACTGTTTTCTTTCAAAAATTTGGATGTGTCCACATTGCGCTTTGAGGCGTTTCCTATCGCGGGCGCTAGGCCCACCCACACAAGTGAGGTATCATTTTTATCGGGAGACTCGGGGGAACGTTGGGTGGAAGGAAACCTGTGGCTCCTCTCAGATTCCAGAACTTTCTGCCACAGAAATGTGAGGAACATGTGATTTTTTTTAGCCAAATTTTGAGGTTTGCAAAGGATTCTGGGTAACAGAACCTGGTCCGAGCCACACAAGTCACCCCATCTTGGATTCCCCTAGGTCTCTAGTTTTCAGAAATACACAGGTTTGGAGGGTTTCCCTAGGTGCCGGCTGAGCTAGAGGCCAAAATCTACAGGTAGGCACTTTGCAAAAAACACCTCTGTTTTCTTTCAAAAATTTGGATGTGTCCACGTTGCACTTTGGGGCGTTTCCTGTCGCGGGCGCTAGGCCTACCCACACAAGTGAGGTATCATTTTTATCGGGAGACTTGGGGGAACGCTGGGTGGAAGGAAACTTGTGGTTCCTCTCAGATTCTAGAACTTTCTGCCACAGAAATGTGAGGAACATGTGTTTTTTTAGCCAAATTTTGAGGTTTGCAAAGGATTCTGGGTAACAGCACCTGGTCCGAGCCACACAAGTCACCCCCATCTTGGATTCCCTTAGGTCTCTAGTTTTCAGAAATGCACAGGTTTGGTAGGTTTCCCTAGGTGCCGGCTGAGCTAGAGGCCAAAATCTTCAGGTAGGCACTTTGCAAAAAACACCTCTGTTTTCTTTCAAAAATTTGGATGTGTCCACGTTGCGCTTTGGGGCGTTTCCTGTCGCGGGCGCTAGGCCGACCCACACAAGTGAGGTATCATTTTTATCGGGAGACTTGGGGGAACGCTGGGTGGAAGGAAACTTGTGGCTCCTCTCAGATTCCAGAACTTTCTGCCACAGAAATGTGAGGAACATGTGTTTTTTTAGCCAAATTTTGAGGTTTGCAAAGGATTCTGGGTAACAGCACCTGATCCGAGCCACACAAGTCACCCCCATCTTGGATTCCCTTAGGTCTCTAGTTTTCAGAAATGCACAGGTTTGGTAGGTTTCCCTAGGTGCCGGCTGAGCTAGAGGCCAAAATCTACATGTAGGCACTTTGCAAAAAACACATCTGTTTTCTTTAAAAAATTTGGATGTGTCCATGTTGCGCTTTGGGGCGTTTCATGTCGAGAGCGCTAGGCCTACCCACACAAGTGAGGTACCATTTTTATCGGGAGATTTGGGGGAACGCTGGGTGGAAGCAAATTTGTGGCTCCTCTCCGATTCCAGAACTTTCTGCCACAGAAATGTGAGGAACATGTGTTTTTTTAGCCAAATTTTGAGGTTTGCAAAGGATTCTGGGTAACAGAACCTGGTCCGAGCCACACAAGTCACCCCATCTTGGATTCCCCTAGGTCTCTAGTTTTCAGAAATGCACAGGTTTTGTAGGTTTCCCTAGGTGCCGGCTGAGCTAGAGGCCAAAATCTACAGGTAGGCACTTTGCTAAAAACAGCTCTGTTTTCTGTGATGTGTCCACGTTGAGTTTTGGGGCATATCCTGTCACGAGTGCTAAGCCTACCCACACAAGTGAGGTATCATTTTTATCGGGAGACTTGGGGGAACGCTGGGTGGAAGGACATTTGTGGCTCCTCTCAGATTCCAGAACTTTCTGCCACAGAAATGTGAGGAGCATGTGTTTTTTTGCCAAATTTTGAGGTTTGCAAAGGATTCTGGGTAACAGAACCTGGTCCGAGCCACACAAGTCACCCCTATCTTGGATTCCCCTAGGTCTCTAGTTTTCAGAAATGCACAGGTTTGGTAGGTTTCCCTAGGTGCCGGCTGAGCTAGAGGCCAAAATTTACAGGTAGGCACTTCGCAAAAAACACCTCTGTTTTCTTTCAAAAATTTGGATGTGTCCACATTGCGCTTTGGGGCATTTCCTGTCGCGGGCGCTAGGCCTACCCACACAAGTGAGGTATCATTTTTATCGGGAGACTTGTGGGAACGCTGGGTGGAAGGAAACTTGTGGCTCCTCTCAGATTCCAGAACTTTCTGCCACAGAAATGCGAGGAACATGTGTTTTTTTAGCCAAATTTTGAGGTTTGCAAAGTATTCTGGGTAACAGCACCTGGTCCGAGCCACACAAGTCACCCCTATCTTGGATTCCCTTAGGTCTCTAGTTTTCAGAAATGCACAGGTTTGGTAGGTTTCCCTAGGTGCCGGCTGAGCTAGAGGCCAAAATCTACAGGTAGGCACTTTGCAAAAAACACCTCTGTTTTCTTTCAAAAATTTGGATGTGTCCACGTTGCACTTTGGGGCGTTTCCTGTCGCGGGCGCTAGGCCTACCCACACAAGTGAGGTATCATTTTTATCGGGAGACTTGGGGGAACGCTGGGTGGAAGGAAATTTGTGGCTCCTCTCAGATTCCAGAACTTTCTGCCACAGAAATGTGAGGAACATGTGTTTTTTTAG
This sequence comes from Pleurodeles waltl, assembly GCF_031143425.1. NCBI lineage: Eukaryota > Metazoa > Chordata > Amphibia > Caudata > Salamandridae > Pleurodeles > Pleurodeles waltl. The sequence goes on from NW_027149855.1 coordinate 4,104, forward strand.
CCAAATTTTGAGGTTTGCAAAGGATTCTGGGTAACAGAACCTGGTCCGAGCCACACAAGTCACCCCATCTTGGATTCCCCTAGGTCTCTAGTTTTCAGAAATGCACAGGTTTGGTAGGTTTCCCTAGGTGCCGGCTGAGCTAGAGGCCAAAATCTACAGGTAGGCACTTTGCTAAAAACAGCTCTGTTTTCTGTGATGTGTCCACGTTGTGTTTTGGGGCATATCCTGTCGCGGGTGCTAGGCCTACCCACACAAGTGAGGTATCATTTTTATTGGGAGACTTGGGGGAACGCTGGGTGGAAGGAAATTTGTGGCTCCTCTCAGATTCCAGAACTTTCTGCTACAGAAATGTGAGGAACATGTGTTTTTTTTTTAGCCAAATTTTGAGGTTTGCAAAGGATTCTGGGTAACAGAACTTGGTCCGAGCCACAAAAGTCACCCCATCTTGGATTCCCCTAGGTCTCTAGTTTTCAGAAATGCACAGGTTTGGTAGGTTTCCCTAGGTGCCGGCTGAGCTAGAGGCCAAAATCTACAGGTAGGCACTTTGCTAAAAACACCTCTGTTTTCTTTCAAAAATTTGGATGTGTCCACGTTGCACTTTGGGGCGTTTCCTGTGGCGGGCGCTAGGCCTACCCACACAAGTGAGGTATCATTTTTATCGGGAGACTTGGGGGAACGCTGGGTGGAAGGAAATTTGTGGCTCCTCTCAGATTCCAGAACTTTCTGCCACAGAAATGTGAGGAACATGTGTTTTTTTAGCCAAATTTTGAGGTTTGCAAAGGATTCTGGGTAACAGAACCTGGTCCGAGCCACACAAGTCACCCCATCTTGGATTCCCCTAGGTCTCTAGTTTTCAGAAATGCACAGGTTTGGTAGGTTTCCCTAGGTGCCGGCTGAGCTAGAGGCCAAAATCTACAGGTAGGCACTTTGCAAAAAACACCTCTGTTTTCTTTCAAAAATTTGGATGTGTCCACGTTGCGCTTTGGGGCGTTTCCTGTCGCGGGCGCTAGGCCTACCCACACAAGTGAGGTATCATTTTTATTGGGAGACTTGGGGGAACGCTGGGTGGAAGGAAACTTGTGGCTCCTCTCAGATTCCAGAACTTTCTGCCACAGAAATGTGAGGAACATGTGTTTTTTTAGCCAAATTTTGAGGTTTGCAAAGGATTCTGGGTAACAGCACCTGGTCCGAGCAACACAAGTCACCCCCATCTTGGATTCCCTTAGTTCTCTAGTTTTCAGAAATGCACAGGTTTGGTAGGTTTCCCTAGGTGCCGGCTGAGATAGAGGCCAAAATCTACAGGTAGGCACTTTGCAAAAAACACCTCTGTTTTCTTTCAAAAATTTGGATGTGTCCACGTTGCGCTTTGGGGCGTTTCCTGTCGCGGGCGCTAGGCCTACCCACACAAGTGAGGTATCATTTTTATCGGGAGACTTGGGGGAACGCTGGGTGGAAGGAAACTTGTGGCTCCTCTCAGATTCCAGAACTTTCTGCCACAGAAATTTGAGGAACATGTGTTTTTTTAGCCAAATTTTGAGGTTTGCAAAGGATTCTGGGTAACAGCACCTGGTCCGAGCCACACAAGTCACCCCCATCTTGGATTCCCTTAGGTCTCTAGTTTTCAGAAATGCACAGGTTTGGTAGGTTTCCCTAGGTGCCGGCTGAGCTAGAGGCCAAAATCTACAGGTAGGCACTTTGCAAAAAACACCTCTGTTTTCTTTAAAAAATTTGGATGTGTCCACGTTGTGCTTTGGGGCGTTTCATGTCGCGGGCGCTAGGCCTACCCACACAAGTGAGGTACCATTTTTATCGGGAGATTTGGGGGAACGCTGGGTGGAAGGAAATTTGTGGCTCCTCTCAGATTCCAGAACTTTCTGCCACAGAATTGTGAGGAACATGTGTTTTTTTAGCAAAATTTTGAGGTTTGCAAAGGATTCTGGGTAACAGAACCTGGTCCGAGCCACACAAGTCACCCCATCTTGGATTCCCCTAGGTCTCTAGTTTTCAGAAATGCACAGGTTTTGTAAGTTTTCCCTAGGTGCCGGCTAAGCTAGAGGCCAAAATCTACAGGTAGGCACTTTGCTAAAAACAGCTCTGTTTTCTGTGATGTGTCCATGTTGTGTTTTGGGGCATATCCTGTCACGGGTGCTAGGCCTACCCACACAAGTGAGGTATCCTTTTTATCGGGAGAATTGGGGGAACGCTGGGTGGAAGGACATTTGTGGCTCCTCTCAGATTCCAGAACTTTCTGCCACAGGAATGTGAGGAGCATGTGTTTGTTTACCAAATTTTGAGGTTTGCAAAGGATTCTGGGTAACAGAACCTGGTCCGAGCCACACAAGTCACCCCATCTTGGATTCCCCTAGGTCTCTAGTTTTCAGAAATGCACAGGTTTGGTAGGTTTCCCTAGGTGCCGGCTGAGCTAGAGGCCAAAATCTACAGGTAGGCACTTTGCAAAAAACACCTCTGTTTTCTTTCAAAAATTTGGATGTGTCCACGTTGCACTTTGGGGCGTTTCCTGTCGCGGGCGCTAGGCCTACCCACACTAGTGAGGTATCATTTTTATTGGGAGACTTGGGGGAACGCTGGGTGGAAGGAAACTTGTGGCTCCTCTCAGATTCCAGAACTTTCTGCCACAGAAATGTGAGGAACATGTGTTTTTTTAGCCAAATTTTGAGGTTTGCAAAGGATTCTGGGTAACAGCACCTGGTGCGAGCCACACAAGTCACCCCCATCTTGGATTCCCTTAGGTCTCTAGTTTTCAGAAATGCACAGGTTTGGTAGGTTTCCCTAGGTGCCGGCTGAGCTAGAGGCCAAAATCTACAGGTAGGCACTTTGCAAAAAACACCTCTGTTTTCTTTCAAAAATTTGGAAGTGTCCACGTTGCGCTTTGGGGCGTTTCCTGTCGCGGGCGCTAGGCCTACTGACACAAGTGAGGTATCATTTTTATTGGGAGACTTGGGGGAACGCTGGGTGGAAGGAAACTTGTGGCTCCTCTCAGATTCCAGAACTTTCTGCCACAGAAATGTGTGGAACATGTGTTTTTTTAGCCAAATTTTGAGGTTTGCAAATGATTCTGGGTAACAGAACCTGGTCCGAGCCACACAAGTCACCCCATCTTGGATTCCCCTAGGTCTCTAGTTTTCAGAAATGCACAGGTTTGGAAGGTTTCCCTAGGTGCCGGCTGAGCTAGAGGCCAAAATCTACAGGTAGGCACTTTGCAAAAAACACCTCTGTTTTCTTTCAAAAATTTGGATGTGTCCACGTTGCACTTTGGGGCGTTTCCTGTCGCGGGCGCTAGGCCTACCCACACAAGTGAGGTATCATTTTTATTGGGAGACTTGGGGGAACGCTGGGTGGAAGGAAACGTGTGGCTCCTCTCAGATTCCAGAACTTTCTGCCACAGAAATGTGAGGAACATGTGTTTTTTTAGGCAAATTTTGAGGTTTGCAAAGGATTCTGGGTAACAGCACCTGGTCCGAGCCACACAAGTCACCCCCATCTTGGATTCCCTTAGGTCTCTAGTTTTCAGAAATGCACAGGTTTGGTAGGTTTCCCTAGGTGCCGGCTGAGCTAGAGGCCAAAATCTACAGGTAGGCACTTTGCAAAAAACACCTCTGTTTTCTTTCAAAAATTTGGATGTGTCCACGTTGCGCTTTGGGGCGTTTCCTGTCGCGGGCGCTAGGCCTACCCACACAAGTGAGGTATCATTTTTATCGGGAGACTTGGGGGAACGCTGGGTGGAAGGAAACTTGTGGCTCCTCTCAGATTCCAGAACTTTCTGCCACAGAAATGTGAGGAACATGTGTTTTTTTAGCCAAATTTTGAGGTTTGCAAAGGATTCTGGGTAACAGCACCTGGTCCGAGCCACACAAGTCACCCCCATCTTGGATTCCCTTAGGTCTCTAGTTTTCAGAAATGCACAGGTTTGGTAGGTTTCCCTAGGTGCCGGCTGAGCTAGAGGCCAAAATCTACAGGTAGGCACTTTGCAAAAAACACCTGTGTTTTCTTTCAAAAATTTGGATGTGTCCACGTTGCGCTTTGGGGCGTTTCATGTCGCGGGCGCTAGGCCTACCCACACAAGTGAGGTACCATTTATATCGGGAGATTTGGGGGAACGCTGGGTGGAAGGAAATTTGTGGCTCCTCTCAGATTCCAGAACTTTCTGCCACAGAAATGTGAGGAACATGTCTTTTTTTAGCCAAATTTTGAGGTTTGCAAAGGATTCTGGGTAACAGAACCTGGTCCGAGCCACACAAGTCACCCCATCTTGGATTCCCCTAGGTCTCTAGTTTTCAGAAATGCACAGGTTTTGTAGGTTTCCCTAGGTGCCGGCTGAGCTAGAGGCCAAAATCTACAGGTAGGCACTTTGCTAAAAACAGCTCTGTTTTCTGTGATGTGTCCACGTTGTGTTTTGGGGCATATCCTGTCACGGGTGCTAGGCCTACCCACACAAGTGAGGTATCATTTTTATCGGGAGACTTGGGGGAACGCTGGGTGGAAGGACATTTGTGGCTCCTCTCAGATTCCAGAACTTTCTGCCACAGAAATGTGAGGAGCATGTGTTTTTTTGCCAAATTTTGAGGTTTGCAAAGGATTCTGAGTAACAGAACCTGGTCCGAGCTACACAAGTCACCCCATCTTGGATTCCCCTAGGTCTCTAGTTTTCAGAAATGCACAGGTTTGGTAGGTTTCCCTAGGTACCAGCTGAGCTAGAGGCCAAAATCTACAGGTAGGCACTTTGCAAAAAACACCTCTGTTTTCTTTCAAAAATTTGGATGTGTCCACGTTGCGCTTTTGGGGCGTTTCCTGTCGCAGGCGCTAGGCCTACCCACACAAGTGAGGTATCATTTTTATCGGGAGACTTGGGGGAACGCTGGGTGGAAGGAAATTTGTGACTCCTCTCAGATTCCAGAACTTTCTGCCACAGAAATGTGAGGAACATGTGTTTTTTTAGCCAAATTTTGAGGTTTGCAGAGGATTCTGGGTAACAGAACCTGGTCCAAGCCACACAAGTCACCCCATCTTGGATTCCCCTAGGTCTCTAGTTTTCAGAAATGCACAGGTTTGGTAGGTTTCCCTAGGTGCCGGCTGAGCTAGAGGCCAAAATCAACAGGTAGGCACTTTGCTAAAAACAGCTCTGTTTTCTGTGATGTGTCCACGTTGTGTTTTGGGGCATATCCTGTCGCGGGTGCTAGGCCTACCCACACAAGTGAGGTATCATTTTTATCGGGAGACTTGGGGGAACGTAGGGTGGAAGGAAATTTGTGGCTCCTCTCAGATTGCAGAACTTTCTGCTACAGAAATGTGAGGAACATGTGTTTTTTTTTTAGCCAAATTTTTTAGGTTTGGAAAGGATTCTGGGTAACAGAACCTGGTCCGATCCACAAAAGTCACCCCATCTTGGATTCCCTTAGGTCTCTAGTTATCAGAAATGCACAGGTTTGGTAGGTTTCCCTAGGTGCCGGCTGAGCTAGAGGCCAAAATCTACAGGTAGGCACTTTGCAAAAAACACCTCTGTTTTCTTTCAAAAATTTGGATGTGTCCACGTTGCACTTTGGGGCGTTTCCTGTCGCGGGCGCTAGGCCTACCCACACAAGTGAGGTATAATTTTTATCGGGAGACTTGGGGGAACGCTGGGTGGAAGGAAATTTGTGGCTCCTCTCAGATTCCAGAACTTTCTGCCACAGAAATGTGAGGAACATGTGTTTTTTTAGCCAAATTTTGAGGTTTGCAAAGGATTCTGGGTAACAGAACCTGGTCCGAGCCGCACAAGTCACCCCATCTTGGATTCCCCTAGGTCTCTAGTTTTTAGAAATGCACAGGTTTGGTAGGTTTCCCTAGGTGCCGGCTGAGCTAGAGGCCAAAATCTACAGGTAGGCACTTTGCAAAAAACACCTCTGTTTTCTTTCAAAAATTTGGATGTGTCCACGTTGCGCTTTGGGGCGTTTCCTGTCAAGGGCACTAGGCCTACCCATACAAGTGAGGTATCATTTTTATTGGGAGACTTGGGGGAACGCTGGTTGGAAGGAAACTTGTGGCTCCTCTCAGATTCCAGAACTTTCTGCCACAGAAATGTGAGGAACATGTGTTTTTTTAGCCAAATTTTGAGGTTTGCAAAGGATTCTGGGTAACAGCACCTGGTCCGAGCCACACAAGTCACCCCCATCTTGGATTCCCTTAGGTCTCTAGTTTTCAGAAATGCACAGGTTTGGTAGGTTTCCCTAGGTGCCGGCTGAGCTAGAGGCCAAAATCTACAGGTAGGCACTTTGCAAAAAACACCTCTGTTTTCTTTCAAAAATTTGGATGTGTCCACGTTGCGCTTTGGGGCGTTTCCTGTCGCGGGCGCTAGGCCTACCCACACAAGTGAGGTATCATTTTTATCAGGAGACTTGGGGGAACGCTGGGTGGAAGGAAATTTGTGGCTCCTCTCAGATTCCAGAACTTTCTGCCACAGAAATGTGAGGAACAAGTGTTTTTTTAGCCAAATTTTGAGGTTTGCAAAGGACTTTGGGTAACAGAACCTGGTCCGAGCAAAACAAGTCACCCCATCTTGGATTCCCCTAGGTCTCTAGTTTTCAGAACTGCACAGGTTTGGTAGGTTTCCCTAGGTACCAGCTGAGCTAGAGGCCAAAATCTACAGGTAGGCACTTTGCAAAAAACACCTCTGTTTTCTTTCAAAAATTTGGATGTGTCCACGTTGCGCTTTGGGGCGTTTCCTGTCGCGGGCGCTAGGCCTACCCACACAAGTGAGGTATCATTTTTATCGGGAGACTTGGGAGAACGCTGGGTGGAAGGAAATTTGTGGCTCCTCTCAGATTCCAGAACTTTCTGCCACAGAAATGTGAGGAACACGTGTTTTTTCTTAGCCAAATTTTGAGGTTTGCAAATGATTCTGGGTAACAGAACCTGGTCCGAGCCACACAAGTCACCCCATCTTGGATTCCCCTAGGTCTCTAGTTTTCAGAAATGCACAGGTTTGGAAGGTTTCCCTAGGTGCCGGCTGAGCTAGAGGCCAAAATCTACAGGTAGGCACTTTGCAAAAAACACCTCTGTTTTCTTTCAAAAATTTGGATGTGTCCACGTTGCACTTTGGGGCGTTTCCTGTCGCGGGCGCTAGGCCTACCCACACAAGTGAGGTATCATTTTTATTGGGAGACTTGGGGGAACGCTGGGTGGAAGGAAACTTGTGGCTCCTCTCAGATTCCAGAACTTTCTGCCACAGAAATGTGAGGAACATGTGTTTTTTTAGCCAAATTTTGAGGTTTGCAAAGGATTCTGGGTAACAGCACCTGGTCCGAGCCACACAAGTCACCCCCATCTTGGATTCCCTTAGGTCTCTAGTTTTCAGAAATGCACAGGTTTGGTAGGTTTCCCTAGGTGCCGGCTGAGCTAGAGGCCAAAATCTACAGGTAGGCACTTTGCAAGAAACACCTCTGTTTTCTTTCAAAAATGTGGATGTGTCCACGTTGCGCTTTGGGGCGTTTCCTGTCGCGGGCGCTAGGCCTACCCACACAAGTGAGGTATCATTTTTATCGGGAGACTTGGGGGATCGCTGGGTGGAAGAAAACTTATGGCTCCTCTCAGATTCCAGAACTTTCTGCCACAGAAATGTGAGGAACATGTGTTTTTTTAGCCAAATTTTGAGGTTTGCAAAGGATTCTGGGTAACAGCACCTGGTCCGAGCCACACAAGTCACCCCCATCTTGGATTCCCTTAGGTCTCTAGTTTTCAGAAATGCACAGGTTTGGTAGGTTTCCCTAGGTGCCGGCTGAGCTAGAGGCCAAAATCTACAGGTAGGCACTTTGCAAAAAACACCTGTGTTTTCTTTCAAAAATTTGGATGTGTCCACGTTGCGCTTTGGGGCGTTTCATGTCGCGGGCGCTAGGCCTACCCACACAAGTGAGGTACCATTTTTATCGGGAGATTTGGGGGAACGCTGGGTGGAAGGAAATTTGTGGCTCCTCTCAGATTCCAGAACTTTCTGCCACAGAAATGTGAGGAACATGTGTTTTTTTAGCCAAATTTTGAGGTTTGCAAAGGATTCTGGGTAACAGAACCTGGTCCGAGCCACACAAGTCACCCCATCTTGGATTCCCCTAGGTCTCTAGTTTTCAGAAATGCACAGGTTTTGTAGGTTTCCCTAGGTGCCGGCTGAGCTAGAGGCCAAAATCTACAGGTAGGCACTTTGCTAAAAACAGCTCTGTTTTCTGTGATGTGTCCACGTTGTGTTTTGGGGCATATCCTGTCACGGGTGCTAGGCCTACCCACACAAGTGAGGTATCATTTTTATCGGGAGACTTGGGGGAACGCTGGGTGGAAGGACATTTGTGGCTCCTCTCAGATTCCAGAACTTTCTGCCACAGAAATGTGAGGAGCATGTGTTTTTTTGCCAAATTTTGAGGTTTGCAAAGGATTCTGAGTAACAGAACCTGGTCCGAGCTACACAAGTCACCCCATCTTGGATTCCCCTAGGTCTCTAGTTTTCAGAAATGCACAGGTTTGGTAGGTTTCCCTAGGTACCAGCTGAGCTAGAGGCCAAAATCTACAGGTAGGCACTTTGCAAAAAACTCCTCTGTTTTCTTTCAAAAATTTGGATGTGTCCACGTTGCGCTTTTGGGGCGTTTCCTGTCGCAGGCGCTAGGCCTACCCACACAAGTGAGGTATCATTTTTATCGGGAGACTTGGGGGAACGCTGGGTGGAAGGAAATTTGTGGCTCCTCTCAGATTCCAGAACTTTCTGCCACAGAAATGTGAGGAACATGTGTTTTTTTAGCCAAATTTTGAGGTTTGCAGAGGATTCTGGGTAACAGAACCTGGTCCAAGCCACACAAGTCACCCCATCTTGGATTCCCCTAGGGCTCTAGTTTTCAGAAATGCACAGGTTTGGTAGGTTTCCCTAGGTGCCGGCTGAGCTAGAGGCCAAAATCAACAGGTAGGCACTTTGCTAAAAACAGCTCTGTTTTCTGTGATGTGTCCACGTTGTGTTTTGGGGCATATCCTGTCGCGGGTGCTAGGCCTACCCACACAAGTGAGGTATCATTTTTATCGGGAGACTTGGGGGAACGTAGGGTGGAAGGAAATTTGTGGCTCCTCTCAGATTGCAGAACTTTCTGCTACAGAAATGTGAGGAACATGTGTTTTTTTTTTAGCCAAATTTTTTAGGTTTGGAAAGGATTCTGGGTAACAGAACCTGGTCCGATCCACAAAAGTCACCCCATCTTGGATTCCCTTAGGTCTCTAGTTTTCAGAAATGCACAGGTTTGGTAGGTTTCCCTAGGTGCCGGCTGAGCTAGAGGCCAAAATCTACAGGTAGGCACTTTGCAAAAAACACCTCTGTTTTCTTTCAAAAATTTGGATGTGTCCACGTTGCACTTTGGGGTGTTTCCTGTCGCGGGCGCTAGGCCTACCCACACAAGTGAGGTATAATTTTTATCGGGAGACTTGGGGGAACGCTGGGTGGAAGGAAATTTGTGGCTCCTCTCAGATTCCAGAACTTTCTGCCACAGAAATGTGAGGAACATGTGTTTTTTTAGCCAAATTTTGAGGTTTGCAAAGGATTCTGGGTAACAGAACCTGGTCCGAGCCGCACAAGTCACCCCATCTTGGATTCCCCTAGGTCTCTAGTTTTCAGAAATGCACAGGTTTGGTAGGTTTCCCTAGGTGCCGGCTGAGCTAGAGGCCAAAATCTACAGGTAGGCACTTTGCAAAAAACACCTCTGTTTTCTTTCAAAAATTTGGATGTGTCCACGTTGCGCTTTGGGGCGTTTCCTGTCACGGGCACTAGGCCTACCCATACAAGTGAGGTATCATTTTTATTGGGAGACTTGGGGGAACGCTGGTTGGAAGGAAACTTGTGGCTCCTCTCAGATTCCAGAACTTTCTGCCACAGAAATGTGAGGAACATGTGTTTTTTTAGCCAAATTTTGAGGTTTGCAAAGGATACTGGGTAACAGCACCTGGTCCGAGCCACACAAGTCACCCCCATCTTGGATTCCCTTAGGTCTCTAGTTTTCAGAAATGCACAGGTTTGGTAGGTTTCCCTAGGTGCCGGCTGAGCTAGAGGCCAAAATCTACAGGTAGGCACTTTGCAAAAAACACCTCTGTTTTCTTTCAAAAATTTGGATGTGTCCACGTTGCGCTTTGGGGCGTTTCCTGTCGCGGGCGCTAGGCCTACCCACACAAGTGAGGTATCATTTTTATCGGGTGATTTGGGGGAACGCTGGGTGGAAGGAAATTTGTGGCTCCTCTCAGATTCCAGAACTTTCTGCCACAGAAATGTGAGGAACATGTGTTTTTTTAGCCAAATTTTGAGGTTTGCAAAGGATTCTGGGTAACAGAACCTGGTCCGAGCCACACAAGTCACCCCATCTTGGATTCTTCTAGGTCTCTAGTTTTCAGAAATGCACAGGTTTGGTAGGTTTCCCTAGGTGCCGGCTGAGCTAGAGGCCAAAATCTACAGGTAGGCACTTTGCTAAAAACAGCTCTGTTTTCTGTGATGTGTCCACGTTGTGTTTTGGGGCATATCCTGTCGCGGGTGCTAGGCCTACCCACACAAGTGAGGTATCAATTTTATCGGGAGACTTGGGTGAACGCTGGGTTGAAGGACATTTGTGGCTCCTCTCAGATTCCAGAACTTTCTGCCACAGAAATATGAGGAACATGTGTTTTTTTGCCAAATTTTGAGGTTTGCAAAGGATTCTGGGTAACAGAACCTGGTCCGAGCCACACAAGTCACCCCATCTTGGATTCCCCTAGGTCTCTAGTTTTCAGAAATGCACAGGTTTGGTAGGTTTCCCTAGGTGCCGGCTGAGCTAGAGGCCAAAATCTACAGGTAGGCACTTTGCAAAAAACACCACTGTTTTCTTTAAAAAATTTGGATGCGTCCACATTGCGCTTTGAGGCGTTTCCTATTGTGGGCGCTAGGCCTACCCACACAAGTGAGGTATCATTTTTATCGGGAGACTCGGGGGAACGCTGGGTGGAAGGAAACCTGTGGCTCCTCTCAGATTCCAGAACTTTCTGCCACAGAAATGTGAGGAACATGTGTTTTTTTAGCCAAATTTTGAGGTTTGCAAAGGATTCTGGGTAACAGCACCTGGTCCGAGCCACACAAGTCACCCCCATCTTGGATTCCCTTAGGTCTCTAGTTTTCAGAAATGCACAGGTTTGGTAGGTTTCCCTAGGTGCCGGCTGAGCTAGAGGCCAAAATCTACAGGTAGGCACTTTGCAAAAAACACCTCTGTTTTCTTTCAAAAATTTGGATGTGTCCACGTTGCGCTTTGGGGCGTTTCCTGTCGCGGGCGCTACGCCTACTGACACAAGTGAGGTATCATTTTTATTGGGAGACTTGGGGGAACGCTGGGTGGAAGGAAACTTGTGGCTCCTCTCAGATTCCAGAACTTTCTGCCACAGAAATGTGTGGAACATGTGTTTTTTTAGCCAAATTTTGAGGTTTGCAAAGGATTCTGGGTAACAGCTCCTGGTCCGAGCCACACAAGTCACCCATCTTGGATTCCCTTAGGTCTCTAGTTTTCAGAAATGCACAGGTTTGGTAGGTTTCCCTAGGTGCCGGCTGAGCTAGAGGCCAAAATCTACAGGTAGGCACTTTGCAAAAAACACCTCTGTTTTCTTTCAAAAATTTGGATGTGTCCACGTTGCGCTTTGGGGCGTTTCCTGTCGCGGGCGCTACGCCTACCCACACAAGTGAGGTATCATTTTTATCGGGAGACTTGGGGGAACGCTGGGTGGAAGGAAACTTGTGGCTCCTCTCAGATTCCAGAACTTTCTGCCACAGAAATGTGAGGAACATGTGCTTTTTTAGCCAAATTTTGAGGTTTGAAAAGGATTCTGGGTAACAGAACCTGGTCTGAGCCACACAGGTCACCCCATCTTGGATTCCCCTAGGTCTCTAGTTTTCAGAAATGCACAGGTTTGGTAGGTTTCCCTAGGTGCCGGCTGAGCTAGAGGCCAAAATCTACAGGTAGGCACTTTGCAAAAAACACCTCTGTTTTCTTTCAAAAATGTGGATGTGTCCACATTGCGCTTTGAGGCGTTTCCTATCGCGGGCGCTAGGCCTACCCACACAAGTGAGGTATCATTTTTATCGGGAGACTCGGGGGAACGCTGGGTGGAAGGAAACCTGTGGCTCCTCTCAGATTCCAGAACTTTCTGCCACAGAAATGTGAGGAACATGTGTTTTTTTAGCCAAATTTTGAGGTTTGCAAAGGATTCAGGGTAACAGCACCTGGTCCGAGCCACACAAGTCAACCCCATCTTGGATTCCCTTAGGTCTCTAGTTTTCAGAAATGCACAGGTTTGGTAGGTTTCCCTAGGTGCCGGCTGAGCTAGAGGCCAAAATCTACAGGTAGGCACTTTGCAAAAAACACCTCTGTTTTCTTTCAAAAATTTGGATGTGTCCACGTTGCGCTTTGGGGCGTTTCCTGTCGCGGGCGCTAGGCCTACCCACACAAGTGAGGTATCATTTTTATCGGGAGATTTGGGGGAACGCTGGGTGGAAGGAAATTTGTGGCTCCTCTCAGATTCCAGAACTTTCTGCCACAGAAATGTGAGGAACATGTGTTTTTTTAGCCAAATTTTGAGGTTTGCAAAGGATTCTGGGTAACAGAACCTGGTCCGAGCCACACAAGTCACCCCATCTTGGATTCCCCTAGGTCTCTAGTTTTCAGAAATGCACAGGTTTGGTAGGTTTCCCTAGGTGCCGGCTGAGCTAGAGGCCAAAATCTACAGGTAGGCACTTTGCTAAAAACAGCTCTGTTTTCTGTGATGTGTCCACGTTGTGTTTTGGGGCATATCCTGTCGCGGGTGCTAGGCCTACCCACACAAGTGAGGTATCAATTTTATCGGGAGACTTGGGGGAACGCTGGGTGGAAGGACATTTGTGGCTCCTCTCAGATTCCAGAACTTTCTGCCACAGAAATGTGAGGAACGTGTTTTTTTGCCAAATTTTTTAGGTTTGCAAAGGATTCTGGGTTAGAGAACCTGGTCCGAGCCACACAAGTCACCCCATCTTGGATTCCCCTAGGTCTCTAGTTTTCAGAAATGCACAGGTTTGGTAGGTTTCCCTAGGTGCCGGCTGAGCTAGAGGCCAAAATCTACAGGTAGGCACTTTGCAAAAAACACCTCTGTTTTCTTTCAAAAATTTGGATGTGTCCACGTTGCGCTTTGGGGCGTTTCATGTCGCGGGCGCTAGGCCTACCCACACAAGTGAGGTACCATTTTTATCGGGAGATTTGGGGGAACGCTGGGTGGAAGGAAATTTGTGGCTCCTCTCAGATTCCAGAACTTTCTGCCACAGAAATGTGAGGAACATGTGTTTTTTTAGCCAAATTTTGAGGTTTGCAAAGGATTCTGGGTAACAGAACCTGGTCCGAGCCACACAAGTCACCCCATCTTGGATTCCCCTAGGTCTCTAGTTTTCAGAAATGCACAGGTTTTGTAGGTTTCCCTAGGTGCCGGCTGAGCTAGAGGCCAAAATCTACAGGTAGGCACTTTGCTAAAAACAGCTCTGTTTTCTGTGATGTGTCCAAGTTGTGTTTTGGGGCATATCCTGTCACGGGTGCTAGGCCTACCCACACAAGTGAGGTATCATTTTTATCGGGAGACTTGGGGGAACGCTGGGTGGAAGGACATTTGTGGCTCCTCTCAGATTCCAGAACTTTCTGCCACAGAAATGTGAGGAGCATGTGTTTTTTTGCCAAATTTTGAGGTTTGCAAAGGATTCTGAGTAACAGAACCTGGTCCGAGCTACACAAGTCACCCCATCTTGGATTCCCCTAGGTCTCTAGTTTTCAGAAATGCACAGGTTTGGTAGGTTTCCCTAGGTACCAGCTGAGCTAGAGGCCAAAATCTACAGGTAGGCACTTTGCAAAAAACACCTCTGTTTTCTTTCAAAAATTTGGATGTGTCCACGTTGCGCTTTTGGGGCGTTTCCTGTCGCAGGCGCTAGGCCTACCCACACAAGTGAGGTATCATTTTTATCGGGAGACTTGGGGGAACGCTGGGTGGAAGGAAATTTGTGGCTCCTCTCAGATTGCAGAACTTTCTGCCACAGAAATGTGAGGAACATGTGTTTTTTTTTTAGCCAAATTTTTTAGGTTTGGAAAGGATTCTGGGTAACAGAACCTGGTCCGATCCACAAAAGTCACCCCATCTTGGATTCCCCTAGGTCTCTAGTTTTCAGAAATGCACAGGTTTGGTAGGTTTCCCTAGGTGCCGGCTGAGCTAGAGGCCAAAATCTACAGGTAGGCACTTTGCAAAAAACACCACTGTTTTCTTTCAAAAATTTGGATGTGTCCACATTGCGCTTTGAGGCGTTTCCTATCGCGGGCGCTAGGCCCACCCACACAAGTGAGGTATCATTTTTATCGGGAGACTCGGGGGAACGTTGGGTGGAAGGAAACCTGTGGCTCCTCTCAGATTCCAGAACTTTCTGCCACAGAAATGTGAGGAACATGTGATTTTTTTTAGCCAAATTTTGAGGTTTGCAAAGGATTCTGGGTAACAGAACCTGGTCCGAGCCACACAAGTCACCCCATCTTGGATTCCCCTAGGTCTCTAGTTTTCAGAAATACACAGGTTTGGAGGGTTTCCCTAGGTGCCGGCTGAGCTAGAGGCCAAAATCTACAGGTAGGCACTTTGCAAAAAACACCTCTGTTTTCATTCAAAAATTTGGATGTGTCCACGTTGCACTTTGGGGCGTTTCCTGTCGCGGGCGCTAGGCCTACCCACACAAGTGAGGTATCATTTTTATCGGGAGACTTTGGGGAACGCTGGGTGGAAGGAAACTTGTGGTTCCTCTCGGATTCTAGAACTTTCTGCCACAGAAATGTGAGGAACATGTGTTTTTTTAGCCAAATTTTGAGGTTTGCAAAGGATTCTGGGTAACAGCTCCTGGTCCGAGCCACACAAGTCACCCCATCTTGGATTCCCTTAGGTCTCTAGTTTTCAGAAATTCACAGGTTTGGTAGGTTTCCCTAGGTGCCGGCTGAGCTAGAGGCCAAAATCTACAGGTAGGCACTTTGCAAAAAACACCTCTGTTTTCTTTCAAAAATTTGGATGTGTCCACGTTGCGCTTTGGGGCGTTTCCTGTCGCGGGCGCTACGCCTACCCACACAAGTGAGGTATCATTTTTATCGGGAGACTTGGGGGAACGCTGGGTGGAAGGAAACTTGTGGCTCCTCTCAGATTCCAGAACTTTCTGCCACAGAAATGTGAGGAACATGTGCTTTTTTAGCCAAATTTTGAGGTTTGCAAAGGATTCTGGGTAACAGAACCTGGTCTGAGCCACACAGGTCACCCCATCTTGGATTCCCCTAGGTCTCTAGTTTTCAGAAATGCACAGGTTTGGTAGGTTTCCCTAGGTGCCGGCTGAGCTAGAGGCCAAAATCTACAGGTAGGCACTTTGCAAAAAACACCTCTGTTTTCTTTCAAAAATTTGGATGTGTTCACATTGCGCTTTGAGGCGTTTCCTATCGCGGGCGCTAGGCCTACCCACACAAGTGAGGTATCATTTTTATCGGGAGACTCGGGGGAACGCTGGGTGGAAGGAAACCTGTGGCTCCTCTCAGATTCCAGAACTTTCTGCCACAGAAATGTGAGGAACATGTGTTTTTTTAGCCAAATTTTGAGGTTTGCAAAGGATTCAGGGTAACAGCACCTGGTCCGAGCCACACAAATCAACCCCATCTTGGATTCCCTTAGGTCTCTAGTTTTCAGAAATGCACAGGTTTGGTAGGTTTCCCTAGGTGCCGGCTGAGCTAGAGGCCAAAATCTACAGGTAGGCACTTTGCAAAAAACACCTCTGTTTTCTTTCAAAAATGTGGATGTGTCCACGTTGCGCTTTGGGGCGTTTCCTGTCGCGGGCGCTAGGCCTACCCACACAAGTGAGGTATCATTTTTATCGGGAGATTTGGGGGAACGCTGGGTGGAAGGAAATTTGTGGCTCCTCTCAGATTCCAGAACTTTCTGCCACAGAAATGTGAGGAACATGTGTTTTTTTAGCCAAATTTTGAGGTTTGCAAAGGATTCTGGGTAACAGAACCTGGTCCGAGCCACACAAGTCACCCCATCTTGGATTCCCCTAGGTCTCTAGTTTTCAGAAATGCACAGGTTTGGTAGGTTTCCCTAGGTGCCGGCTGAGCTAGAGGCCAAAATCTACAGGTAGGCACTTTGCTAAAAACAGCTCTGTTTTCTGTGATGTGTCCACGTTGTGTTTTGGGGCATATCCTGTCGCGGGTGCTAGGCCTACCCACACAAGTGAGGTATCAATTTTATCGGGAGACTTGGGGGAACGCTGGGTGGAAGGACATTTGTGGCTCCTCTCAGATTCCAGAACTTTCTGCCACAGAAATGTGAGGAACGTGTTTTTTTGCCAAATTTTTTAGGTTTGCAAAGGATTCTGGGTTAGAGAACCTGGTCCGAGCCACACAAGTCACCCCATCTTGGATTCCCCTAGGTCTCTAGTTTTCAGAAATGCACAGGTTTGGTAGGTTTCCCTAGGTGCCGGCTGAGCTAGAGGCCAAAATCTACAGGTAGGCACTTTGCAAAAAACACCACTGTTTTCTTTCAAAAATTTGGATGTGTCCACATTGCGCTTTGAGGCGTTTCCTATCGCGGGCGCTAGGCCCACCCACACAAGTGAGGTATCATTTTTATCGGGAGACTCGGGGGAACGTTGGGTGGAAGGAAACCTGTGGCTCCTCTCAGATTCCAGAACTTTCTGCCACAGAAATGTGAGGAACATGTGATTTTTTTTAGCCAAATTTTGAGGTTTGCAAAGGATTCTGGGTAACAGAACCTGGTCCGAGCCACACAAGTCACCCCATCTTGGATTCCCCTAGGTCTCTAGTTTTCAGAAATACACAGGTTTGGAGGGTTTCCCTAGGTGCCGGCTGAGCTAGAGGCCAAAATCTACAGGTAGGCACTTTGCAAAAAACACCTCTGTTTTCTTTCAAAAATTTGGATGTGTCCACGTTGCTCTTTGGGGCGTTTCCTGTCGCGGGCGCTAGGCCTACCCACACAAGTGAGGTATCATTTTTATCGGGAGACTTTGGGGAACGCTGGGTGGAAGGAAACTTGTGGTTCCTCTCAGATTCTAGAACTTTCTGCCACAGAAATGTGAGGAACATGTGTTTTTTTAGCCAAATTTTGAGGTTTGCAAAGGATTCTGGGTAACAGCACCTGGTCCGAGCCACACAAGTCACCCCCATCTTGGATTCCCTTAGGTCTCTAGTTTTCAGAAATGCACAGGTTTGGTAGGTTTCCCTAGGTGCCGGCTGAGCTAGAGGCCAAAATCTTCAGGTAGGCACTTTGCAAAAAACACCTCTGTTTTCTTTCAAAAATTTGGATGTGTCCACGTTGCGCTTTGGGGCGTTTCCTGTCGCGGGCGCTAGGCCTACCCACACAAGTGAGGTATCATTTTTATCGGGAGACTTGGGGGAACGCTGGTTGGAAGGAAACTTGTGGCTCCTCTCAGATTCCAGAACTTTCTGCCACAGAAATGTGAGGAACATGTGTTTTTTTAGCCAAATTTTGAGGTTTGCAAAGGATTCTGGGTAACAGCACCTGGTCCGAGCCAAACAAGTCACCCCCATCTTGGATTCCCTTAGGTCTCTAGTTTTCAGAAATGCACAGGTTTGGTAGGTTTCCCTAGGTGCCGGCTGAGCTAGAGGCCAAAATCTACAGGTAGGCACTTTGCAAAAAACACCTCTGTTTTCTTTCAAAAATTTGGATGTGTCCACGTTGCGCTTTGGGGCGTTTCCTGTCGCGGGCGCTAGGCCTACCCACACAAGTGAGGTATCATTTTTATCGGGTGATTTGGGGGAACGCTGGGTGGAAGGAAATTTGTGGCTCCTCTCAGATTCCAGAACTTTCTGCCACAGAAATGTGAGGAACATGTGTTTTTTTAGCCAAATTTTGAGGTTTGCAAAGGATTCTGGGTAACAGAACCTGGTCCGAGCCACACAAGTCACCCCATCTTGGATTCCCCTAGGTCTCTAGTTTTCAGAAATGCACAGGTTTGGTAAGTTTCCCTAGGTGCCGGCTGAGCTAGAGGCCAAAATCTACAGGTAGGCACTTTGCTAAAAACAGCTCTGTTTTCTGTGATGTGTCCACGTTGTGTTTTGGGGCATATCCTGTCGCGGGTGCTAGGCCTACCCACACAAGTGAGGTATCAATTTTATCGGGAGACTTGGGGGAACGCTGGGTGGAAGGACATTTGTGGCTACTCTCAGATTCCAGAACTTTCTGCCACAGAAATGTGAGGAACATGTGTTTTTTTGCCAAATTTTGAGGTTTGCAAAGGATTCTGGGTAACAGAACCTGGTCTGAGCCACACAAGTCACCCCATCTTGGATTCCCCTAGGTCTCTAGTTTTCAGAAATGCACAGGTTTGGTAGGTTTCCCTAGGTGCCGGCTGAGCTAGAGGCCAAAATCTACAGGTAGGCACTTTGCAAAAAACACCACTGTTTTCTTTCAAAAATTTGGATGTGTCCACATTGCGCTTTGAGGCGTTTCCTATTGTGGGCGCTAGGCCTACCCACACAAGTGAGGTATCATTTTTATCGGGAGACTCGGGGGAACGCTGGGTGGAAGGAAACCTGTGGCTCCTCTCAGATTCCAGAACTTTCTGCCACAGAAATGTGAGGAACATGTGTTTTTTTAGCCAAATTTTGAGGTTTGCAAAGGATTCTGGGTAACAGCACCTGGTCCGAGCCACACAAGTCACCCCCATCTTGGATTCCCTTAGGTCTCTAGTTTTCAGAAATGCACAGGTTTGGTAGGTTTCCCTAGGTGCCGGCTGAGCTAGAGGCCAAAATCTACAGGTAGGCACTTTGCAAAAAACACCTCTGTTTTCTTTCAAAAATTTGGATGTGTCCACGTTGCGCTTTGGGGCGTTTCCTGTCGCGGGCGCTAGGCCTACTGACACAAGTGAGGTATCATTTTTATTGGGAGACTTGGGGGAACGCTGGGTGGAAGGAAACTTGTGGCTCCTCTCAGATTCCAGAACTTTCTGCCACAGAAATGTGTGGAACATGTGTTTTTTTAGCCAAATTTTGAGGTTTGCAAAGGATTCTGGGTAACAGCTCCTGGTCCGAGCCACACAAGTCACCCCATCTTGGATTCCCTTAGGTCTCTAGTTTTCAGAAATGCACAGGTTTGGTAGGTTTCCCTAGGTGCCGGCTGAGCTAGAGGCCAAAATCTACAGGTAGGCACTTTGCAAAAAACACCTCTGTTTTCTTTCAAAAATTTGGATGTGTCCACGTTGCGCTTTGGGGCGTTTCCTGTCGCGGGCGCTACGCCTACCCACACAAGTGAGGTATCATTTTTATCGGGAGACTTGGGGGAACGCTGGGTGGAAGGAAACTTGTGGCTCCTCTCAGATTCCAGAACTTTCTGCCACAGAAATGTGAGGAACATGTGCTTTTTTAGCCAAATTTTGAGGTTTGCAAAGGATTCTGGGTAACAGAACCTGGTCTGAGCCACACAGGTCACCCCATCTTGGATTCCCCTAGGTCTCTAGTTTTCAGAAATGCACAGGTTTGGTAGGTTTCCCTAGGTGCCGGCTGAGCTAGAGGCCAAAATCTACAGGTAGGCACTTTGCAAAAAACACCTCTGTTTTCTTTCAAAAATTTGGATGTGTCCACATTGCGCTTTGAGGCGTTTCCTATCGCGGGCGCTAGGCCTACCCACACAAGTGAGGTATCAATTTTATCGGGAGACTTGGGGGAACGCTGGGTGGAAGGACATTTGTGGCTCCTCTCAGATTCCAGAACTTTCTGCCACAGAAATGTGAGGAACGTGTTTTTTTGCCAAATTTTTTAGGTTTGCAAAGGATTCTGGGTTAGAGAACCTGGTCCGAGCCACACAAGTCACCCCATCTTGGATTCCCCTTGGTCTCTAGTTTTCAGAAATGCACAGGTTTGGTAGGTTTCCCTAGGTGCCGGCTGAGCTAGAGGCCAAAATCTACAGGTAGGCACTTTGCAAAAAACACCACTGTTTTCTTTCAAAAATTTGGATGTGTCCACATTGCGCTTTGAGGCGTTTCCTATCGCGGGCGCTAGGCCCACCCACACAAGTGAGGTATCATTTTTATCGGGAGACTCGGGGGAACGTTGGGTGGAAGGAAACCTGTGGCTCCTCTCAGATTCCAGAACTTTCTGCCACAGAAATGTGAGGAACATGTGATTTTTTTTAGCCAAATTTTGAGGTTTGCAAAGGATTCTGGGTAACAGAACCTTGTCCGAGCCACACAAGTCACCCCATCTTGGATTCCCCTAGGTCTCTAGTTTTCAGAAATACACAGGTTTGGAGGGTTTCCCTAGGTGCCGGCTGAGCTAGAGGCCAAAATCTACAGGTAGGCACTTTGCAAAAAACACCTCTGTTTTCTTTCAAAAATTTGGATGTGTCCACGTTGCACTTTGGGGCGTTTCCTGTCGCGGGCGCTAGGCCTACCCACACAAGTGAGGTATCATTTTTATCGGGAGACTTGGGGGAACGCTGGGTGGAAGGAAACTTGTGGTTCCTCTCAGATTCTAGAACTTTCTGCCACAGAAATGTGAGGAACATGTGTTTTTTTAGCCAAATATTGAGGTTTGCAAAGGATTCTGGGTAACAGCACCTGGTCCGAGCCACACAAGTCACCCCCATCTTGGATTCCCTTAGGTCTCTAGTTTTCAGAAATGCACAGGTTTGGTAGGTTTCCCTAGGTGCCGGCTGAGCTAGAGGCCAAAATCTTCAGGTAGGCACTTTGCAAAAAACACCTCTGTTTTCTTTCAAAAATTTGGATGTGTCCACGTTGCGCTTTGGGGCGTTTCCTGTCGCGGGCGCTAGGCCGACCCACACAAGTGAGGTATCATTTTTATCGGGAGACTTGGGGGAACGCTGGGTGGAAGGAAACTTGTGGCTCCTCTCAGATTCCAGAACTTTCTGCCACAGAAATGTGAGGAACATGTGTTTTTTTAGCCAAATTTTGAGGTTTGCAAAGGATTCTGGGTAACAGCACCTGATCCGAGCCACACAAGTCACCCCCATCTTGGATTCCCTTAGGTCTCTAGTTTTCAGAAATGCACAGGTTTGGTAGGTTTCCCTAGGTGCCGGCTGAGCTAGAGGCCAAAATCTACATGTAGGCACTTTGCAAAAAACACATCTGTTTTCTTTAAAAAATTTGGATGTGTCCATGTTGCGCTTTGGGGCGTTTCATGTCGAGAGCGCTAGGCCTACCCACACAAGTGAGGTACCATTTTTATCGGGAGATTTGGGGGAACGCTGGGTGGAAGCAAATTTGTGGCTCCTCTCCGATTCCAGAACTTTCTGCCACAGAAATGTGAGGAACATGTGTTTTTTTAGCCAAATTTTGAGGTTTGCAAAGGATTCTGGGTAACAGAACCTGGTCCGAGCCACACAAGTCACCCCATCTTGGATTCCCCTAGGTCTCTAGTTTTCAGAAATGCACAGGTTTTGTAGGTTTCCCTAGGTGCCGGCTGAGCTAGAGGCCAAAATCTACAGGTAGGCACTTTGCTAAAAACAGCTCTGTTTTCTGTGATGTGTCCACGTTGAGTTTTGGGGCATATCCTGTCACGAGTGCTAAGCCTACCCACACAAGTGAGGTATCATTTTTATCGGGAGACTTGGGGGAACGCTGGGTGGAAGGACATTTGTGGCTCCTCTCAGATTCCAGAACTTTCTGCCACAGAAATGTGAGGAGCATGTGTTTTTTTGCCAAATTTTGAGGTTTGCAAAGGATTCTGGGTAACAGAACCTGGTCCGAGCCACACAAGTCACCCCTATCTTGGATTCCCCTAGGTCTCTAGTTTTCAGAAATGCACAGGTTTGGTAGGTTTCCCTAGGTGCCGGCTGAGCTAGAGGCCAAAATTTACAGGTAGGCACTTCGCAAAAAACACCTCTGTTTTCTTTCAAAAATTTGGATGTGTCCACATTGCGCTTTGGGGCGTTTCCTGTCGCGGGCGCTAGGCCTACCCACACAAGTGAGGTATCATTTTTATCGGGAGACTTGTGGGAACGCTGGGTGGAAGGAAACTTGTGGCTCCTCTCAGATTCCAGAACTTTCTGCCACAGAAATGTGAGGAACATGTGTTTTTTTAGCCAAATTTTGAGGTTTGCAAAGTATTCTGGGTAACAGCACCTGGTCCGAGCCACACAAGTCACCCCTATCTTGGATTCCCTTAGGTCTCTAGTTTTCAGAAATGCACAGGTTTGGTAGGTTTCCCTAGGTGCCGGCTGAGCTAGAGGCCAAAATCTACAGGTAGGCACTTTGCAAAAAACACCTCTGTTTTCTTTCAAAAATTTGGATGTGTCCACGTTGCACTTTGGGGCGTTTCCTGTCGCGGGCGCTAGGCCTACCCACACAAGTGAGGTATCATTTTTATCGGGAGACTTGGGGGAACGCTGGGTGGAAGGAAATTTGTGGCTCCTCTCCGATTCCAGAACTTTCTGCCACAGAAATGTGAGGAACATGTGTTTTTTTAGCCAAATTTTGAGGTTTGCAAAGGATTCTGGGTAACAGAACCTGGTCCGAGCCACACAAGTCACCCCATCTTGGATTCCCCTAGGTCTCTAGTTTTCAGAAATGCACAGGTTTGGTAGGTTTCCCTAGGTGCCGGCTGAGCTAGAGGCCAAAATCTACAGGTAGGCACTTTGCTAAAAACAGCTCTGTTTTCTGTGATGTGTCCACGTTGTGTTTTGGGGCATATCCTGTCGCGGGTGCTAGGCCTACCCACACAAGTGAGGTATCATTTTTATTGGGAGACTTGGGGGAACGCTGGGTGGAAGGAAATTTGTGGCTCCTCTCAGATTCCAGAACTTTCTGCTACAGAAATGTGAGGAACATGTGTTTTTTTTTTAGCCAAATTTTGAGGTTTGCAAAGGATTCTGGGTAACAGAACTTGGTCCGAGCCACAAAAGTCACCCCATCTTGGATTCCCCTAGGTCTCTAGTTTTCAGAAATGCACAGGTTTGGTAGGTTTCCCTAGGTGCCGGCTGAGCTAGAGGCCAAAATCTACAGGTAGGCACTTTGCTAAAAACACCTCTGTTTTCTTTCAAAAATTTGGATGTGTCCACGTTGCACTTTGGGGCGTTTCCTGTGGCGGGCGCTAGGCCTACCCACACAAGTGAGGTATCATTTTTATCGGGAGACTTGGGGGAACGCTGGGTGGAAGGAAATTTGTGGCTCCTCTCAGATTCCAGAACTTTCTGCCACAGAAATGTGAGGAACATGTGTTTTTTTAGCCAAATTTTGAGGTTTGCAAAGGATTCTGGGTAACAGAACCTGGTCCGAGCCACACAAGTCACCCCATCTTGGATTCCCCTAGGTCTCTAGTTTTCAGAAATGCACAGGTTTGGTAGGTTTCCCTAGGTGCCGGCTGAGCTAGAGGCCAAAATCTACAGGTAGGCACTTTGCAAAAAACACCTCTGTTTTCTTTCAAAAATTTGGATGTGTCCACGTTGCGCTTTGGGGCGTTTCCTGTCGCGGGCGCTAGGCCTACCCACACAAGTGAGGTATCATTTTTATTGGGAGACTTGGGGGAACGCTGGGTGGAAGGAAACTTGAGGCTCCTCTCAGATTCCAGAACTTTCTGCCACAGAAATGTGAGGAACATGTGTTTTTTTAGCCAAATTTTGAGGTTTGCAAAGGATTCTGGGTAACAGCACCTGGTCCGAGCAACACAAGTCACCCCCATCTTGGATTCCCTTAGTTCTCTAGTTTTCAGAAATGCACAGGTTTGGTAGGTTTCCCTAGGTGCCGGCTGAGATAGAGGCCAAAATCTACAGGTAGGCACTTTGCAAAAAACACCTCTGTTTTCTTTCAAAAATTTGGATGTGTCCACGTTGCGCTTTGGGGCGTTTCCTGTCGCGGGCGCTAGGCCTACCCACACAAGTGAGGTATCATTTTTATCGGGAGACTTGGGGGAACGCTGGGTGGAAGGAAACTTGTGGCTCCTCTCAGATTCCAGAACTTTCTGCCACAGAAATTTGAGGAACATGTGTTTTTTTAGCCAAATTTTGAGGTTTGCAAAGGATTCTGGGTAACAGCACCTGGTCCGAGCCACACAAGTCACCCCCATCTTGGATTCCCTTAGGTCTCTAGTTTTCAGAAATGCACAGGTTTGGTAGGTTTCCCTAGGTGCCGGCTGAGCTAGAGGCCAAAATCTACAGGTAGGCACTTTGCAAAAAACACCTCTGTTTTCTTTAAAAAATTTGGATGTGTCCACGTTGTGCTTTGGGGCGTTTCATGTCGCGGGCGCTAGGCCTACCCACACAAGTGAGGTACCATTTTTATCGGGAGATTTGGGGGAACGCTGGGTGGAAGGAAATTTGTGGCTCCTCTCAGATTCCAGAACTTTCTGCCACAGAATTGTGAGGAACATGTGTTTTTTTAGCCAAATTTTGAGGTTTGCAAAGGATTCTGGGTAACAGAACCTGGTCCGAGCCACACAAGTCACCCCATCTTGGATTCCCCTAGGTCTCTAGTTTTCAGAAATGCACAGGTTTTGTAAGTTTTCCCTAGGTGCCGGCTAAGCTAGAGGCCAAAATCTACAGGTAGGCACTTTGCTAAAAACAGCTCTGTTTTCTGTGATGTGTCCATGTTGTGTTTTGGGGCATATCCTGTCACGGGTGCTAGGCCTACCCACACAAGTGAGGTATCCTTTTTATCGGGAGAATTGGGGGAACGCTGGGTGGAAGGACATTTGTGGCTCCTCTCAGATTCCAGAACTTTCTGCCACAGGAATGTGAGGAGCATGTGTTTGTTTACCAAATTTTGAGGTTTGCAAAGGATTCTGGGTAACAGAACCTGGTCCGAGCCACACAAGTCACCCCATCTTGGATTCCCCTAGGTCTCTAGTTTTCAGAAATGCACAGGTTTGGTAGGTTTCCCTAGGTGCCGGCTGAGCTAGAGGCCAAAATCTACAGGTAGGCACTTTGCAAAAAACACATCTGTTTTCTTTCAAAAATTTGGATGTGTCCACGTTGCACTTTGGGGCGTTTCCTGTCGCGGGCGCTAGGCCTACCCACACTAGTGAGGTATCATTTTTATTGGGAGACTTGGGGGAACGCTGGGTGGAAGGAAACTTGTGGCTCCTCTCAGATTCCAGAACTTTCTGCCACAGAAATGTGAGGAACATGTGTTTTTTTAGCCAAATTTTGAGGTTTGCAAAGGATTCTGGGTAACAGCACCTGGTGCGAGCCACACAAGTCACCCCCATCTTGGATTCCCTTAGGTCTCTAGTTTTCAGAAATGCACAGGTTTGGTAGGTTTCCCTAGGTGCCGGCTGAGCTAGAGGCCAAAATCTACAGGTAGGCACTTTGCTAAAAACAGCTCTGTTTTCTGTGATGTGTCCACGTTGTGTTTTGGGGCATATCCTGTCACGGGTGCTAGGCCTACCCACACAAGTGAGGTATCCTTTTTATCGGGAGAATTGGGGGAACGCTGGGTGGAAGGACATTTGTGGCTCCTCTCAGATTCCAGAACTTTCTGCCACAGGAATGTGAGGAGCATGTGTTTGTTTACCAAATTTTGAGGTTTGCAAAGGATTCTGGGTAACAGAACCTGGTCCGAGCCACACAAGTCACCCCATCTTGGATTCCCCTAGGTCTCTAGTTTTCAGAAATGCACAGGTTTGGTAGGTTTCCCTAGGTGCCGGCTGAGCTAGAGGCCAAAATCTACAGGTAGGCACTTTGCAAAAAACACCTCTGTTTTCTTTCAAAAATTTGGATGTGTCCACGTTGCACTTTGGGGCGTTTCCTGTCGCGGGCGCTAGGCCTACCCACACTAGTGAGGTATCATTTTTATTGGGAGACTTGGGGGAACGCTGGGTGGAAGGAAACTTGTGGCTCCTCTCAGATTCCAGAACTTTCTGCCACAGAAATGTGAGGAACATGTGTTTTTTTAGCCAAATTTTGAGGTTTGCAAAGGATTCTGGGTAACAGCACCTGGTGCGAGCCACACAAGTCACCCCCATCTTGGATTCCCTTAGGTCTCTAGTTTTCAGAAATGCACAGGTTTGGTAGGTTTCCCTAGGTGCCGGCTGAGCTAGAGGCCAAAATCTACAGGTAGGCACTTTGCAAAAAACACCTCTGTTTTCTTTCAAAAATTTGGATGTGTCCACGTTGCGCTTTGGGGCGTTTCCTGTCGCGGGCGCTAGGCCTACTGACACAAGTGAGGTATCATTTTTATTGGGAGACTTGGGGGAACGCTGGGTGGAAGGAAACTTGTGGCTCCTCTCAGATTCCAGAACTTTCTGCCACAGAAATGTGTGGAACATGTGTTTTTTTAGCCAAATTTTGAGGTTTGCAAAGGATTCTGGGTAACAGCTCCTGGTCCGAGCCACACAAGTCACCCCATCTTGGATTCCCTTAGGTCTCTAGTTTTCAGAAATGCACAGGTTTGGTAGGTTTCCCTAGGTGCCGGCTGAGCTAGAGGCCAAAATCTACAGGTAGGCACTTTGCAAAAAACACCTCTGTTTTCTTTCAAAAATTTGGATGTGTCCACGTTGCGCTTTGGGGCGTTTCCTGTCGCGGGCGCTACGCCTACCCACACAAGTGAGGTATCATTTTTATCGGGAGACTTGGGGGAACGCTGGGTGGAAGGAAACTTGTGGCTCCTCTCAGATTCCAGAACTTTCTGCCACAGAAATGTGAGGAACATGTGCTTTTTTAGCCAAATTTTGAGGTTTGCAAAGGATTCTGGGTAACAGAACCTGGTCTGAGCCACACAGGTCACCCCATCTTGGATTCCCCTAGGTCTCTAGTTTTCAGAAATGCACAGGTTTGGTAGGTTTCCCTAGGTGCCGGCTGAGCTAGAGGCCAAAATCTACAGGTAGGCACTTTGCAAAAAACACCTCTGTTTTCTTTCAAAAATTTGGATGTGTCCACATTGCGCTTTGAGGCGTTTCCTATCGCGGGCGCTAGGCCTACCCACACAAGTGAGGTATCATTTTTATCGGGAGACTCGGGGGAACGCTGGGTGGAAGGAAACCTGTGGCTCCTCTCAGATTCCAGAACTTTCTGCCACAGAAATGTGAGGAACATGTGTTTTTTTAGCCAAATTTTGAGGTTTGCAAAGGATTCAAGGTAACAGCACCTGGTCCGAGCCACACAAGTCAACCCCATCTTGGATTCCCTTAGGTCTCTAGTTTTCAGAAATGCACAGGTTTGGTAGGTTTCCCTAGGTGCCGGCTGAGCTAGAGGCCAAAATCTACAGGTAGGCACTTTGCAAAAAACACCTCTGTTTTCTTTCAAAAATTTGGATGTGTCCACGTTGCGCTTTGGGGCGTTTCCTGTCGCGGGCGCTAGGCCTACCCACACAAGTGAGGTATCATTTTTATCGGGAGATTTGGGGGAACGCTGGGTGGAAGGAAATTTGTGGCTCCTCTCAGATTCCAGAACTTTCTGCCACAGAAATGTGAGGAACATGTGTTTTTTTAGCCAAATTTTGAGGTTTGCAAAGGATTCTGGGTAACAGAACCTGGTCCGAGCCACACAAGTCACCCCATCTTGGATTCCCCTAGGTCTCTAGTTTTCAGAAATGCACAGGTTTGGAAGGTTTCCCTAGGTGCCGGCTGAGCTAGAGGCCAAAATCTACAGGTAGGCACTTTGCTAAAAACAGCTCTGTTTTCTGTGATGTGTCCACGTTGTGTTTTGGGGCATATCCTGTCGCGGGTGCTAGGCCTACCCACACAAGTGAGGTATCAATTTTATCGGGAGACTTGGGGGAACGCTGGGTGGAAGGACATTTGTGGCTCCTCTCAGATTCCAGAACTTTCTGCCACAGAAATGTGAGGAACGTGTTTTTTTGCCAAATCTTTTAGGTTTGCAAAGGATTCTGGGTTAGAGAACCTGGTCCGAGCCACACAAGTCACCCCATCTTGGATACCCCTAGGTCTCTAGTTTTCAGAAATGCACAGGTTTGGTAGGTTTCCCTAGGTGCCGGCTGAGCTAGAGGCCAAAATCTACAGGTAGGCACTTTGCAAAAAACACCACTGTTTTCTTTCAAAAATTTGGATGTGTCCACATTGCGCTTTGAGGCGTTTCCTATCGCGGGCGCTAGGCCTACCCACACAAGTGAGGTATCATTTTTATCGGGAGACTTGGGGGAACGCTGGGTGGAAGGAAACTTGTGGCTCCTCTCAGATTCCAGAACTTTCTGCCACAGAAATGTGAGGAACATGTGTTATTTTTTAGCCAAATTTTGAGGTTTGCAAAGGATTCTGGGTAACAGCACCTGATCCGAGCCACACAAGTCACCCCCATCTTGGATTACCTTAGGTCTCTAGTTTTCAGAAATGCACAGGTTTGGTAGGTTTCCCTAGGTGCCGGCTGAGCTAGAGGCCAAAATCTACATGTAGGCACTTTGCAAAAAACACCTCTGTTTTCTTTAAAAAATTTGGATGTGTCCATGTTGCGCTTTGGGGCGTTTCATGTCGAGGGCGCTAGGCCTACCCACACAAGTGAGGTACCATTTTTATCGGGAGATTTGGGGGAACGCTGGGTGGAAGCAAATTTGTGGCTCCTCTCAGATTCCAGAACTTTCTGCCACAGAAATGTGAGGAACATGTGTTTTTTTAGCCAAATTTTGAGGTTTGCAAAGGATTCTGGGTAACAGAACCTGGTCCGAGCCACACAAGTCACCCCATCTTGGATTCCCCTAGGTCTCTAGTTTTCAGAAATGCACAGGTTTTGTAGGTTTCCCTAGGTGCCGGCTGAGCTAGAGGCCAAAATCTACAGGTAGGCACTTTGCTAAAAACAGCTCTGTTTTCTTTCAAAAATTTGGATGTGTCCACGTTGCGCTTTGGGGCGTTTCCTGTCGCGGGCGCTAGGCCTACCCACACAAGTGAGGTATCATTTTTATTGGGAGACTTGGGGGAACGCTGGGTGGAAGGAAACTTGTGGCTCCTCTCAGATTCCAGAACTTTCTGCCACAGAAATGTGAGGAACATGTGTTTTTTTAGCCAAATTTTGAGGTTTGCAAAGGATTCTGGGTAACAGCACCTGGTCCGAGCAACACAAGTCACCCCCATCTTGGATTCCCTTAGTTCTCTAGTTTTCAGAAATGCACAGGTTTGGTAGGTTTCCCTAGGTGCCGGCTGAGCTAGAGGCCAAAATCTACAGGTAGGCACTTTGCAAAAAACACCTCTGTTTTCTTTCAAAAATTTGGATGTGTCCACGTTGTGTTTTGGGGCATATCCTGTCGCGGGTGCTAGGCCTACCCACACAAGTGAGGTATCATTTTTATTGGGAGACTTGGGGGAACGCTGGGTGGAAGGAAATTTGTGGCTCCTCTCAGATTCCAGAACTTTCTGCTACAGAAATGTGAGGAACATGTGTTTTTTTTTTAGCCAAATTTTGAGGTTTGCAAAGGATTCTGGGTAACAGAACTTGGTCCGAGCCACAAAAGTCACCCCATCTTGGATTCCCCTAGGTCTCTAGTTTTCAGAAATGCACAGGTTTGGTAGGTTTCCCTAGGTGCCGGCTGAGCTAGAGGCCAAAATCTACAGGTAGGCACTTTGCAAAAAACACCTCTGTTTTCGTTCAAAAATTTGGATGTGTCCACGTTGCACTTTGGGGCGTTTCCTGTCGCGGGCGCTAGGCCTACCCACACAAGTGAGGTATCATTTTTATCGGGAGACTTGGGGGAACGCTGGGTGGAAGGAAACTTGTGGCTCCTCTCAGATTCCAGAACTTTCTGCCACAGAAATGTGAGGAACATGTGTTTTTTTAGCCAAATTTTGAGGTTTGCAAAGGATTCTGGGTAACAGAACCTGGTCCGAGCCACACAAGTCACCCCTTCTTGGATTCCCCTAGGTCTCTAGTTTTCAGAAATGCACAGGTTTGGTAGGTTTCCCTAGGTGCCGGCTGAGCTAGAGGCCAAAATCTACAGGTAGGCACTTTGCAAAAAACACCTCTGTTTTCTTTCAAAAATTTGGATGTGTCCACGTTGCGCTTTGGGGCGTTTCCTGTCGCGGGCGCTAGGCCTACCCACACAAGTGAGGTATCATTTTTATTGGGAGACTTGGGGGAACGCTGGGTGGAAGGAAACTTGTGGCTCCTCTCAGATTCCAGAACTTTCTGCCACAGAAATGTGAGGAACATGTGTTTTTTTAGCCAAATTTTGAGGTTTGCAAAGGATTCTGGGTAACAGCACCTGGTCCGAGCAACACAAGTCACCCCCATCTTGGATTCCCTTAGTTCTCTAGTTTTCAGAAATGCACAGGTTTGGTAGGTTTCCCTAGGTGCCGGCTGAGCTAGAGGCCAAAATCTACAGGTAGGCACTTTGCAAAAAACACCTCTGTTTTCTTTCAAAAATTTTGATGTGTCCACGTTGCGCTTTGGGGCGTTTCCTGTCGCGGGCGCTAGGCCTACCCACACAAGTGAGGTATCATTTTTATCGGGAGACTTGGGGGAACGCTGGGTGGAAGGAAACTTGTGGCTCCTCTCAGATTCCAGAACTTTCTGCCACAGAAATTTGAGGAACATGTGTTTTTTTAGCCAAATTTTGAGGTTTGCAAAGGATTCTGGGTAACAGCACCTGGTCCGAGCCACACAAGTCACCCCCATCTTGGATTCCCTTAGGTCTCTAGTTTTCAGAAATGCACAGGTTTGGTAGGTTTCCCTAGGTGCCGGCTGAGCTAGAGGCCAAAATCTACAGGTAGGCACTTTGCAAAAAACACCTCTGTTTTCTTTAAAAAATTTGGATGTGTCCACGTTGCGCTTTGGGGCGTTTCATGTCGCGGGCGCTAGGCCTACCCACACAAGTGAGGTACCATTTTTATCGGGAGATTTGGGGGAACGCTGGGTGGAAGGAAATTTGTGGCTCCTCTCAGATTCCAGAACTTTCTGCCACAGAAATGTGAGGAACATGTGTTTTTTTAGCCAAATTTTGAGGTTTGCAAAGGATTCTGGGTAACAGAACCTGGTCCGAGCCACACAAGTCACCCCATCTTGGATTCCCCTAGGTCTCTAGTTTTCAGAAATGCACAGGTTTTGTAAGTTTTCCCTAGGTGCCGGCTAAGCTAGAGGCCAAAATCTACAGGTAGGCACTTTGCTAAAAACAGCTCTGTTTTCTGTGATGTGTCCACGTTGTGTTTTGGGGCATATCCTGTCACGGGTGCTAGGCCTACCCACACAAGTGAGGTATCCTTTTTATCGGGAGAATTGGGGGAACGCTGGGTGGAAGGACATTTGTGGCTCCTCTCAGATTCCAGAACTTTCTGCCACAGAAATGTGAGGAGCATGTGTTTGTTTACCAAATTTTGAGGTTTGCAAAGGATTCTGGGTAACAGAACCTGGTCCGAGCCACACAAGTCACCCCATCTTGGATTCCCCTAGGTCTCTAGTTTTCAGAAATGCACAGGTTTGGTAGGTTTCCCTAGGTGCCGGCTGAGCTAGAGGCCAAAATCTACAGGTAGGCACTTTGCAAAAAACACCTCTGTTTTCTTTCAAAAATTTGGATGTGTCCACGTTGCACTTTGGGGCGTTTCCTGTCGCGGGCGCTAGGCCTACCCACACTAGTGAGGTATCATTTTTATTGGGAGACTTGGGGGAACGCTGGGTGGAAGGAAACTTGTGGCTCCTCTCAGATTCCAGAACTTTCTGCCACAGAAATGTGAGGAACATGTGTTTTTTTAGCCAAATTTTGAGGTTTTCAAAGGATTCTGGGTAACAGCACCTGGTGCGAGCCACACAAGTCACCCCCATCTTGGATTCCCTTAGGTCTCTAGTTTTCAGAAATGCACAGGTTTGGTAGGTTTCCCTAGGTGCCGGCTGAGCTAGAGGCCAAAATCTACAGGTAGGCACTTTGCAAAAAACACCTCTGTTTTCTTTCAAAAATTTGGATGTGTCCACGTTGCGCTTTGGGGCGTTTCCTGTCGCGGGCGCTAGGCCTACTGACACAAGTGAGGTATCATTTTTATTGGGAGACTTGGGGGAACGCTGGGTGGAAGGAAACTTGTGGCTCCTCTCAGATTCCAGAACTTTCTGCCACAGAAATGTGTGGAACATGTGTTTTTTTAGCCAAATTTTGAGGTTTGCAAAGGATTCTGGGTAACAGCTCCTGGTCCGAGCCACACAAGTCACCCCATCTTGGATTCCCTTAGGTCTCTAGTTTTCAGAAATGCACAGGTTTGGTAGGTTTCCCTAGGTGCCGGCTGAGCTAGAGGCCAAAATCTACAGGTAGGCACTTTGCAAAAAACACCTCTGTTTTCTTTAAAAAATTTGGATGTGTCCACGTTGCGCTTTGGGGCGTTTCCTGTCGCGGGCGCTACGCCTACCCACACAAGTGAGGTATCATTTTTATCGGGAGACTTGGGGGAACGCTGGGTGGAAGGAAACTTGTGGCTCCTCTCAGATTCCAGAACTTTCTGCCACAGAAATGTGAGGAACATGTGCTTTTTTAGCCAAATTTTGAGGTTTGCAAAGGATTCTGGGTAACAGAACCTGGTCTGAGCCACACAGGTCACCCCATCTTGGATTCCCCTAGGTCTCTAGTTTTCAGAAATGCACAGGTTTGGTAGGTTTCCCTAGGTGCCGGCTGAGCTAGAGGCCAAAATCTACAGGTAGGCACTTTGCAAAAAACACCTCTGTTTTCTTTCAAAAATTTGGATGTGTCCACATTGCGCTTTGAGGCGTTTCCTATCGCGGGCGCTAGGCCTACCCACACAAGTGAGGTATCATTTTTATCGGGAGACTCGGGGGAACGCTGGGTGGAAGGAAACCTGTGGCTCCTCTCAGATTCCAGAACTTTCTGCCACAGAAATGTGAGGAACATGTGTTTTTTTAGCCAAATTTTGAGGTTTGCAAAGGATTCAGGGTAACAGCACCTGGTCCGAGCCACACAAGTCAACCCCATCTTGGATTCCCTTAGGTCTCTAGTTTTCAGAAATGCACAGGTTTGGTAGGTTTCCCTAGGTGCCGGCTGAGCTAGAGGCCAAAATCTACAGGTAGGCACTTTGCAAAAAACACCTCTGTTTTCTTTCAAAAATTTGGATGTGTCCACGTTGCGCTTTGGGGCGTTTCCTGTCGCGGGCGCTAGGCCTACCCACACAAGTGAGGTATCATTTTTATCGGGAGATTTGGGGGAACGCTGGGTGGAAGGAAATTTGTGGCTCCTCTCAGATTCCAGAACTTTCTGCCACAGAAATGTGAGGAACATGTGTTTTTTTAGCCAAATTTTGAGGTTTGCAAAGGATTCTGGGTAACAGAACCTGGTCCGAGTCACACAAGTCACCCCATCTTGGATTCCCCTAGGTCTCTAGTTTTCAGAAATGCACAGGTTTGGTAGGTTTCCCTACATGCCGGCTGAGCTAGAGGCCAAAATCTACAGGTAGGCACTTTGCTAAAAACAGCTCTGTTTTCTGTGATGTGTCCACGTTGTGTTTTGGGGCATATCCTGTCGCGGGTGCTAGGCCTACCCACACAAGTGATGTATCAATTTTATCGGGAGACTTGGGGGAACGCTGGGTGGAAGGACATTTGTGGCTCCTCTCAGATTCCAGAACTTTCTGCCACAGAAATGTGAGGAACGTGTTTTTTTGCCAAATTTTTTAGGTTTGCAAAGGATTCTGGGTTAGAGAACCTGGTCCGAGCCACAAAAGTCACCCCATCTTGGATTCCCCTAGGTCTCTAGTTTTCAGAAATGCACAGGTTTGGTAGGTTTCCCTAGGTGCCGGCTGAGCTAGAGGCCAAAATCTACAGGTAGGCACTTTGCAAAAAACACCACTGTTTTCTTTCAAAAATTTGGATGTGTCCACATTGCGCTTTGAGGCGTTTCCTATCGCGGGCGCTAGGCCCACCCACACAAGTGAGGTATCATTTTTATTGGGAGACTCGGGGGAACGCTGGGTGGAAGGAAACCTGTGGCTCCTCTCAGATTCCAGAACTTTCTGCCACAGAAATGTGAGGAACATGTGATTTTTTTTAGCCAAATTTTGAGGTTTGCAAAGGATTCTGGGTAACAGAACCTGGTCCGAGCCACACAAGTCACCCCATCTTGGATTCCCCTAGGTCTCTAGTTTTCAGAAATACACAGGTTTGGAGGGTTTCCCTAGGTGCCGGCTGAGCTAGAGGCCAAAATCTACAGGTAGGCACTTTGCAAAAAACACCTCTGTTTTCTTTCAAAAATTTGGATGTGTCCACGTTGCACTTTGGGGCGTTTCCTGTCGCGGGCGCTAGGCCTACCCACACAAGTGAGGTATCATTTTTATTGGGAGACTTGGGGGAACGCTGGGTGGAAGGAAACTTGTGGTTCCTCTCAGATTCTAGAACTTTCTGCCACAGAAATGTGAGGAACATGTGTTTTTTTAGCCAAATTTTGAGGTTTGCAAAGGATTCTGGGTAACAGCACCTGGTCCGAGCCACACAAGTCACCCCCATCTTGGATTCCCTTAGGTCTCTAGTTTTCAGAAATGCACAGGTTTGGTAGGTTTCCCTAGGTGCCAGCTGAGCTAGAGGCCAAAATCTTCAGGTAGGCACTTTGCAAAAAACACCTCTGTTTTCTTTCAAAAATTTGGATGTGTCCACGTTGCGCTTTGGGGCGTTTCCTGTCGCGGGCGCTAGGCCTACCCACACAAGTGAGGTATCATTTTTATCGGGAGACTTGGGGGAACGCTGGGTGGAAGGAAACTTGTGGCTCCTCTCAGATTCCAGAACTTTCTGCCACAGAAATGTGAGGAACATGTGTTTTTTTAGCCAAATTTTGAGGTTTGCAAAGGATTCTGGGTAACAGCACCTGATCCGAGCCACACAAGTCACCCCCATCTTGGATTCCCTTAGGTCTCTAGTTTTCAGAAATGCACAGGTTTGGTAGGTTTCCCTAGGTGCCGGCTGAGCTAGAGGCCAAAATCTACATGTAGGCACTTTGCAAAAAACACCTCTGTTTTCTTTAAAAAATTTGGATGTGTCCATGTTGCACTTTGTGGCGTTTCATGTCGAGGGCGCTAGGCCTACCCACACAAGTGAGGTACCATTTTTATCGGGAGATTTGGGGGAACGCTGGGTGGAAGCAAATTTGTGGCTTCTCTCCGATTCCAGAACTTTCTGCCACAGAAATGTGAGGAACATGTGTTTTTTTAGCCAAATTTTGAGGTTTGCAAAGGATTCTGGGAAACAGAACCTGGTCCGAGCCACACAAGTCACCCCATCTTGGATTCCCCTAGGTCTCTAGTTTTCAGAAATGCACAGGTTTTGTAGGTTTCCCTAGGTGCCGGCTGAGCTAGAGGCCAAAATCTACAGGTAGGCACTTTGCTAAAAACAGCTCTGTTTTCTGTGATGTGTCCACGTTGAGTTTTGGGGCATATCCTGTCACGAGTGCTAAGCCTACCCACACAAGTGAGGTATCATTTTTATCGGGAGACTTGGGGGAACGCTGGGTGGAAGGACATTTGTGGCTCCTCTCAGATTCCAGAACTTTCTGCCACAGAAATGTGAGGAGCATGTGTTTTTTTGCCAAATTTTGAGGTTTGCAAAGGATTCTGGGTAACAGAACCTGGTCCGAGCCACACAAGTCACCCCATCTTGGATTCCCCTAGGTCTCTAGTTTTCAGAAATGCACAGGTTTGGTAGGTTTCCCTAGGTGCCGGCTGAGCTAGAGGCCAAAATTTACAGGTAGGCACTTCGCAAAAAACACCTCTGTTTTCTTTCAAAAATTTGGATGTGTCCACATTGCGCTTTGGGGCGTTTCCTGTCGCGGGCGCTAGGCCTACACACACAAGTGAGGTATCATTTTTATCGGGAGACTTGTGGGAACGCTGGGTGGAAGGAAACTTGTGGCTCCTCTCAGATTCCAGAACTTTCTGCCACAGAAATGCGAGGAACATGTGTTTTTTTAGCCAAATTTTGAGGTTTGCAAAGTATTCTGGGTAACAGCACCTGGTCCGAGCCACACAAGTCACCCCCATCTTGGATTCCCTTAGGTCTCTAGTTTTCAGAAATGCACAGGTTTGGTAGGATTCCCTAGGTGCCGGCTGAGCTAGAGGCCAAAATCTACAGGTAGGCACTTTGCAAAAAACACCTCTGTTTTCTTTCAAAAATTTGGATGTGTCCACGTTGCACTTTGGGGCGTTTCCTGTCGCGGGCGCTAGGCCTACCCACACAAGTGAGGTATCATTTTTATCGGGAGACTTGGGGGAACGCTGGGTGGAAGGAAATTTGAGGCTCCTCTCAGATTCCAGAACTTTCTGCCACAGAAATGTGAGGAACATGTGTTATTTTAGCCAAATTTTGAGGTTTGCAAAGGATTCTGGGTAACAGAACCTGGTCCGAGCCACACAAGTCACCCCATCTTGGATTCCCCTAGGTCTCTAGTTTTCAGAAATGCACAGGTTTGGTAGGTTTCCCTAGGTGCCGGCTGAGCTAGAGGCCAAAATCTACAGGTAGGCACTTTGCTAAAAACAGCTCTGTTTTCTGTGATGTGTCCACGTTGTGTTTTGGGGCATATCCTGTCGCGGGTGCTAGGCCTACCCACACAAGTGAGGTATCATTTTTATTGGGAGACTTGGGGGAACGCTGGGTGGAAGGAAATTTGTGGCTCCTCTCAGATTCCAGAACTTTCTGCTACAGAAATGTGAGGAACATGTGTTTTTTTTTTTAGCCAAATTTTGAGGTTTGCAAAGGATTCTGGGTAACAGAACTTGGTCCGAGCCACAAAAGTCACCCCATCTTGGATTCCCCTAGGTCTCTAGTTTTCAGAAATGCACAGGTTTGGTAGGTTTCCCTAGGTGCCGGCTGAGCTAGAGGCCAAAATCTACAGGTAGGCACTTTGCAAAAAACACCTCTGTTTTCTTTCAAAAATTTGGATGTGTCCACGTTGCACTTTGGGGCGTTTCCTGTCGCGGGCGCTAGGCCTACCCACACAAGTGAGGTATCATTTTTATCGGGAGACTTGGGGGAACGCTGGGTGGAAGGAAATTTGTGGCTCCTCTCAGATTCCAGAACTTTCTGCCACAGAAATGTGAGGAACATGTGTTTTTTTAGCCAAATTTTGAGGTTTGCAAAGGATTCTGGGTAACAGAACCTGGTCCGAGCCACACAAGTCACCCCATCTTGGATTCCCCTAGGTCTCTAGTTTTCAGAAATGCACAGGTTTGGTAGGTTTCCCTAGGTGCCGGCTGAGCTAGAGGCCAAAATCTACAGGTAGGCACTTTGCAAAAAACACCTCTGTTTTCTTTCAAAAATTTGGATGTGTCCACGTTGCGCTTTGGGGCGTTTCCTGTCGCGGGCGCTAGGCCTACCCACACAAGTGAGGTATCATTTTTATTGGGAGACTTGGGGGAACGCTGGGTGGAAGGAAACTTGTGGCTCCTCTCAGATTCCAGAACTTTCTGCCACAGAAATGTGAGGAACATGTGTTTTTTTAGCCAAATTTTGAGGTTTGCAAAGGATTCTGGGTAACAGCACCTGGTCCGAGCAACACAAGTCACCCCCATCTTGGATTCCCTTAGTTCTCTAGTTTTCAGAAATGCACAGGTTTGGTAGGTTTCCCTAGGTGCCGGCTGAGCTAGAGGCCAAAATCTACAGGTAGGCACTTTGCAAAAAACACCTCTGTTTTCTTTCAAAAATTTGGATGTGTCCACGTTGCGCTTTGGGGCGTTTCCTGTCGCGGGCGCTAGGCCTACCCACACAAGTGAGGTATCATTTTTATCGGGAGACTTGGGGGAACGCTGGGTGGAAGGAAACTTGTGGCTCCTCTCAGATTCCAGAACTTTCTGCCACAGAAATTTGAGGAACATGTGTTTTTTTAGCCAAATTTTGAGGTTTGCAAAGGATTCTGGGTAACAGCACCTGGTCCGAGCCACACAAGTCACCCCCATCTTGGATTCCCTTAGGTCTCTAGTTTTCAGAAATGCACAGGTTTGGTAGGTTTCCCTAGGTGCCGGCTGAGCTAGAGGCCAAAATCTACAGGTAGGCACTTTGCAAAAAACACCTCTGTTTTCTTTAAAAAATTTGGATGTGTCCACGTTGCGCTTTGGGGCGTTTCATGTCGCGGGCGCTAGGCCTACCCACACAAGTGAGGTACCATTTTTATCGGGAGATTTGGGGGAACGCTGGGTGGAAGGAAATTTGTGGCTCCTCTCAGATTCCAGAACTTTCTGCCACAGAAATGTGAGGAACATGTGTTTTTTTAGCCAAATTTTGAGGTTTGCAAAGGATTCTGGGTAACAGAACCTGGTCCGAGCCACACAAGTCACCCCATCTTGGATTCCCCTAGGTCTCTAGTTTTCAGAAATGCACAGGTTTTGTAAGTTTTCCCTAGGTGCCGGCTAAGCTAGAGGCCAAAATCTACAGGTAGGCACTTTGCTAAAAACAGCTCTGTTTTCTGTGATGTGTCCACGTTGTGTTTTGGGGCATATCCTGTCACGGGTGCTAGGCCTACCCACACAAGTGAGGTATCCTTTTTATCGGGAGAATTGGGGGAACGCTGGGTGGAAGGACATTTGTGGCTCCTCTCAGATTCCAGAACTTTCTGCCACAGAAATGTGAGGAGCATGTGTTTGTTTACCAAATTTTGAGGTTTGCAAAGGATTCTGGGTAACAGAACCTGGTCCGAGCCACACAAGTCACCCCATCTTGGATTCCCCTAGGTCTCTAGTTTTCAGAAATGCACAGGTTTGGTAGGTTTCCCTAGGTGCCGGCTGAGCTAGAGGCCAAAATCTACAGGTAGGCACTTCGCAAAAAACACCTCTGTTTTCTTTCAAAAATTTGGATGTGTCCACATTGCGCTTTGGGGCGTTTCCTGTCGCGGGCGCTAGGCCTACCCACACTAGTGAGGTATCATTTTTATTGGGAGACTTGGGGGAACGCTGGGTGGAAGGAAACTTGTGGCTCCTCTCAGATTCCAGAACTTTCTGCCACAGAAATGTGAGGAACATGTGTTTTTTTAGCCAAATTTTGAGGTTTGCAAAGGATTCTGGGTAACAGCACCTGGTGCGAGCCACACAAGTCACCCCCATCTTGGATTCCCTTAGGTCTCTAGTTTTCAGAAATGCACAGGTTTGGTAGGTTTCCCTAGGTGCCGGCTGAGCTAGAGGCCAAAATCTACAGGTAGGCACTTTGCAAAAAACACCTCTGTTTTCTTTCAAAAATTTGGATGTGTCCACGTTGCGCTTTGGGGCGTTTCCTGTCGCGGGCGCTAGGCCTACCCACACAAGTGAGGTATCATTTTTATCGGGAGACTTGGGGGAACGCTGGGTGGAAGGAAACTTGTAGCTCCTCTCAGATTCCAGAACTTTCTGCACAGAAATGTGAGGAACATGTGTTTTTTTAGCCAAATTTTGAGGTTTGCAAAGGATTCTGGGTAACAGAACCTGGTCTGAGCCACACAAGTCACCCCATCTTGGATTCCCCTAGGTCTCTAGTTTTCAGAAATGCACAGGTTTGGTAGATTTCCCTAGGTGCCGGCTGAGCTAGAGGCCAAAATCTAAAGTAGGCACTTTGCAAAAAACACCTCTATTTTCTTTCAAAAATTTGGATGTGTCCACGTTGCGCTTTGGGGCGTTTCCTGTTGCGGGCGCTAGGCCTACCCACACAAGTGAGGTATCATTTTTATCGGGAGATTTGGGGGAACGCTGGGTGGAAGGAAATTTGTGGCTCCTCTCAGATTCCAGAACTTTCTGCCACAGAAATGTGAGGAACATGTGGTTTTTTTATCCAAATTTTGAGGTTTACTAAGGATTCTGGGTAACAGAACCTGGTCCGAGCCACACAAGTCACTCCACCTTGGATTCCACTAGGTCTCTAGTTTTCAGAAATGCACAGGTTTGGTAGGTTTCCCTAGGTGCCGGCTGAGCTAGAGGCCAAAATCTACAGGTAGGCACTTTGCAAAAAACACCTCTGTTTTCTTTAAAAAATTTGGATGTGTCCACGTTGCACTTTGGGGCGTTTCCTGTCGCGGGCGCTAGGCCTACCCACACAAGTGAGGTATCATTTTTATCGGGAGACTTGGGGGAACGCTGAGTGGAAGGAAACTTGTGGCTCCTCTCAGATTCCAGAACTTTCTGCCACAGAAATGTGAGGAACATGTGTTTTTTTAGCCAAATTTTGAGGTTTGCAAAGGATTCTGGGTAACAGCACCTGGTCCGAGCCACACAAGTCACCCCCATCTTGGATTCCCTTAGGTCTCTAGTTTTCAGTAATGCACAGGTTTGGTAGGTTTCCCTAGGTGCCGGCTGAGCTAGAGGCCAAAATCTACAGGTAGGCACTTTGCAAAAAACACCTCTGTTTTCTTTAAAAAATTTGGATGTGTCCACGTTGCGCTTTGGGGCGTTTCATGTCGCGGGCCCTAGGCCTAACCACACAAGTGAGGTACCATTTTTATCGGGAGATTTGGGGGAACGCTGGGTGGAAGGAAATTTGTGGCTCCTCTCAGATTCCAGAACTTTCTGCCACAGAAATGTGAGGAACATGTGTTTTTTTAGGCAAATTTTGAGGTTTGCAAAGGATTCTGGGTAACAGAACCTGGTCCGAGCCACACAAGTCACCCCATCTTGGATTCCCCTAGGTCTCTAGTTTTCAGAAATGCACAGGTTTTGTTGGTTTCCCTAGGTGCCGGCTGAGCTAGAGGCCAAAATCTACAGGTAGGCACTTTGCTAAAAACAGCTCTGTTTTCTGTGATGTGTCCACGTTGTGTTTTGGGGCATATCCTGTCACGGGTGCTAGGCCTACCCACACAAGTGAGGTATCATTTTTATCGGGAGACTTGGGGGAATGCTGGGTGGAAGGACATTTGTGGCTCCTCTCAGATTCCAGAACTTTCTGCCACAGAAATGTGAGGAAGATGTGTTTTTTTGCCAAATTTTGAGGTTTGCAAAGGATTCTGGGTAACAGAACCTGGTCCGAGCCACACAAGTCACCCCATCTTGGATTCCCCTAGGTCTCTAGTTTTCAGAAATGCACAGGTTTGGTAGGTTTCCCTAGGTACCAGCTGAGCTAGAGGCCAAAATCTACAGGTAGGCACTTTGCAAAAAACACCTCTGTTTTCTTTCAAAGATTTGGATGTGTCCACGTTGCGCTTTGGGGCGTTTCCTGTCGCGGGCGCTAGGCCTACCCACACAAGTGAGGTATCATTTTTATCAGGAGACATGGGGGAACGCTGGGTGGAAGGAAATTTGTGGCTCCTCTCAGATTCCAGAACTTTCTGCCACAGAAATGTGAGGAACATGTGTTTTTTTAGCCAAATTTTGAGGTTTGCAGAGGATTCTGGGTAACAGAACCTGGTCCAAGCCACACAAGTCACCCCATCTTGGATTCCCCTAGGTCTCTAGTTTTCAGAAATGCACAGGTTTGGTAGGTTTCCCTAGGTGCCGGCTGAGCTAGAGGCCAAAATCAACAGGTAGGCACTTTGCTAAAAACAGCTCTGTTTTCTGTGATGTGTCCACGTTGTGTTTTGGGGCATATCTTGTCGCGGGTGCTAGGCCTACCCACACAAGTGAGGTATCATTTTTATCGGGAGACTTGGGGGAACGTAGGGTGGAAGGAAATTTGTGGCTCCTCTCAGATTGCAGAACTTTCTGCTACAGAAATGTGAGGAACATGTGTTTTTTTTTTAGCCAAATTTTTTAGGTTTGGAAAGGATTCTGGGTAACAGAACCTGGTCCGAGCCACAAAAGTCACCCCATCTTGGATTCCCCTAGGTCTCTAGTTTTCAGAAATGCACAGGTTTGGTAGGTTTTCCTAGGTGCCGGCTGAGCTAGAGGCCAAAATCTACAGGTAGGCACTTTGCAAAAAACACCTCTGTTTTCTTTCAAAAATTTGGATGTGTCCACGTTGCACTTTGGGGCGTTTCCTGTCGCGGGCGCTAGGCCTACCCACACAAGTGAGGTATCATTTTTATCGGGAGACTTGGGGGAACGCTGGGTGGAAGGAAATTTGTGGCTCCTCTCAGATTCCAGAACTTTCTGCCACAGAAATGTGAGGAACATGTGTTTTTTTAGCCAAATTTTGAGGTTTGCAAAGGATTCTGGGTAACAGAACCTGGTCCGAGCCACACAAGTCACCCCATCTTGGATTCCCCTAGGTCTCTAGTTTTCAGAAATGCACAGGTTTGGTAGGTTTCCCTAGGTGCCGGCTGAGCTAGAGGCCAAAATCTACAGGTAGGCACTTTGCTAAAAACAGCTCTGTTTTCTGTGATGTGTCCACGTTGTGTTTTGGGGCATATCCTGTCGCGGGTGCTAGGCCTACCCACACAAGTGAGGTATCATTTTTATTGGGAGACTTGGGGGAACGCTGGGTGGAAGGAAATTTGTGGCTCCTCTCAGATTCCAGAACTTTCTGCTACAGAAATGTGAGGAACATGTGTTTTTTTTTTAGCCAAATTTTGAGGTTTGCAAAGGATTCTGGGTAACAGAACTTGGTCCGAGCCACAAAAGTCACCCCATCTTGGACTCCCCTAGGTCTCTAGTTTTCAGAAATGCACAGGTTTGGTAGGTTTCCCTAGGTGCCGGCTGAGCTAGAGGCCAAAATCTACAGGTAGGCACTTTGCAAAAAACACCTCTGTTTTCTTTCAAAAATGTGGATGTGTCCACGTTGCACTTTGGGGCGTTTCCTGTCGCGGGCGCTAGGCCTACCCACACAAGTGAGGTATCATTTTTATCGGGAGACTTGGGGGAACGCTGGGTGGAAGGAAATTTGTGGCTCCTCTCAGATGCCAGAACTTTCTGCCACAGAAATGTGAGGAACATGTGTTTTTTTTAGCCAAATTTTGAGGTTTGCAAAGGATTCTGGGTAACAGAACCTGGTCCGAGCCACACAAGTCACCCCATCTTGGATTCCCCTAGGTCTCTAGTTTTCTGAAATGCACAGGTTTGGTAGGTTTCCCTAGGTGCCGGCTGAGCTAGAGGCCAAAATCTACAGGTAGGCACTTTGCAAAAAACACCTCTGTTTTCTTTCAAAAATTTGGATGTGTCCACGTTGCGCTTTGGGGCGTTTCATGTCGCGGGCCCTAGGCCTAACCACACAATTGAGGTACCATTTTTATCGGGAGATTTGGGGGAACGCTGGGTGGAAGGAAATTTGTGGCTCCTCTCAGATTCCAGAACTTTCTGCCACAGAAATGTGAGGAACATGTGTTTTTTTAGGCAAATTTTGAGGTTTGCAAAGGATTCTGGGTAACAGAACCTGGTCCGAGCCACACAAGTCACCCCATCTTGGATTCCCCTAGGTCTCTAGTTTTCAGAAATGCACAGGTTTTGTAGGTTTCC
This sequence comes from Pleurodeles waltl, assembly GCF_031143425.1. NCBI lineage: Eukaryota > Metazoa > Chordata > Amphibia > Caudata > Salamandridae > Pleurodeles > Pleurodeles waltl. The sequence continues at coordinate 47,330 of NW_027149855.1, forward strand.
CTAGGTGCCGGCTGAGCTAGAGGCCAAAATCTACAGGTAGGCACTTTGCTAAAAACAGCTCTGTTTTCTGTGATGTGTCCACGTTGTGTTTTGGGGCATATCCTGTCACGGGTGCTAGGCCTACCCACACAAGTGAGGTATCATTTTTATCGGGAGACTTGGGGGAATGCTGGGTGGAAGGACATTTGTGGCTCCTCTCAGATTCCAGAACTTTCTGCCACAGAAATGTGAGGAAGATGTGTTTTTTTGCCAAATTTTGAGGTTTGCAAAGGATTCTGGGTAACAGAACCTGGTCCGAGCCACACAAGTCACCCCATCTTGGATTCCCCTAGGTCTCTAGTTTTCAGAAATGCACAGGTTTGGTAGGTTTCCCTAGGTACCAGCTGAGCTAGAGGCCAAAATCTACAGGTAGGCACTTTGCAAAAAACACCTCTGTTTTCTTTCAAAGATTTGGATGTGTCCACGTTGCGCTTTGGGGCGTTTCCTGTCGCGGGCGCTAGGCCTACCCACACAAGTGAGGTATCATTTTTATCAGGAGACATGGGGGAACGCTGGGTGGAAGGAAATTTGTGGCTCCTCTCAGATTCCAGAACTTTCTGCCACAGAAATGTGAGGAACATGTGTTTTTTTAGCCAAATTTTGAGGTTTGCAGAGGATTCTGGGTAACAGAACCTGGTCCAAGCCACACAAGTCACCCCATCTTGGATTCCCCTAGGTCTCTAGTTTTCAGAAATGCACAGGTTTAGTAGGTTTCCCTAGGTGCCGGCTGAGCTAGAGGCCAAAATCAACAGGTAGGCACTTTGCTAAAAACAGCTCTGTTTTCTGTGATGTGTCCACGTTGTGTTTTGGGGCATATCTTGTCGCGGGTGCTAGGCCTACCCACACAAGTGAGGTATCATTTTTATCGGGAGACTTGGGGGAACGTAGGGTGGAAGGAAATTTGTGGCTCCTCTCAGATTGCAGAACTTTCTGCTACAGAAATGTGAGGAACATGTGTTTTTTTTTTAGCCAAATTTTTTAGGTTTGGAAAGGATTCTGGGTAACAGAACCTGGTCCGAGCCACAAAAGTCACCCCATCTTGGATTCCCCTAGGTCTCTAGTTTTCAGAAATGCACAGGTTTGGTAGGTTTTCCTAGGTGCCGGCTGAGCTAGAGGCCAAAATCTACAGGTAGGCACTTTGCAAAAAACACCTCTGTTTTCTTTCAAAAATTTGGATGTGTCCACGTTGCACTTTGGGGCGTTTCCTGTCGCGGGCGCTAGGCCTACCCACACAAGTGAGGTATCATTTTTATCGGGAGACTTGGGGGAACGCTGGGTGGAAGGAAATTTGTGGCTCCTCTCAGATTCCAGAACTTTCTGCCACAGAAATGTGAGGAACATGTGTTTTTTTAGCCAAATTTTGAGGTTTGCAAAGGATTCTGGGTAACAGAACCTGGTCCGAGCCACACAAGTCACCCCATCTTGGATTCCCCTAGGTCTCTAGTTTTCAGAAATGCACAGGTTTGGTAGGTTTCCCTAGGTGCCGGCTGAGCTAGAGGCCAAAATCTACAGGTAGGCACTTTGCTAAAAACAGCTCTGTTTTCTGTGATGTGTCCACGTTGTGTTTTGGGGCATATCCTGTCGCGGGTGCTAGGCCTACCCACACAAGTGAGGTATCATTTTTATTGGGAGACTTGGGGGAACGCTGGGTGGAAGGAAATTTGTGGCTCCTCTCAGATTCCAGAACTTTCTGCTACAGAAATGTGAGGAACATGTGTTTTTTTTTTAGCCAAATTTTGAGGTTTGCAAAGGATTCTGGGTAACAGAACTTGGTCCGAGCCACAAAAGTCACCCCATCTTGGATTCCCCTAGGTCTCTAGTTTTCAGAAATGCACAGGTTTGGTAGGTTTCCCTAGGTTCCGGCTGAGCTAGAGGCCAAAATCTACAGGTAGGCACTTTGCAAAAAACACCTCTGTTTTCTTTCAAAAATGTGGATGTGTCCACGTTGCACTTTGGGGCGTTTCCTGTCGCGGGCGCTAGGCCTACCCACACAAGTGAGGTATCATTTTTATCGGGAGACTTGGGGGAACGCTGGGTGGAAGGAAATTTGTGGCTCCTCTCAGATGCCAGAACTTTCTGCCACAGAAATGTGAGGAACATGTGTTTTTTTAGCCAAATTTTGAGGTTTGCAAAGGATTCTGGGTAACAGAACCTGGTCCGAGCCACACAAGTCACCCCATCTTGGATTCCCCTAGGTCTCTAGTTTTCAGAAATGCACAGGTTTGGTAGGTTTCCCTAGGTGCCGGCTGAGCTAGAGGCCAAAATCTACAGGTAGGCACTTTGCAAAAAACACCTCTGTTTTCTTTCAAAAATTTGGATGTGTCCACGTTGCGCTTTGGGGCGTTTCATGTCGCGGGCCCTAGGCCTAACCACACAATTGAGGTACCATTTTTATCGGGAGATTTGGGGGAACGCTGGGTGGAAGGAAATTTGTGGCTCCTCTCAGATTCCAGAACTTTCTGCCACAGAAATGTGAGGAACATGTGTTTTTTTAGGCAAATTTTGAGGTTTGCAAAGGATTCTGGGTAACAGAACCTGGTCCGAGCCACACAAGTCACCCCATCTTGGATTCCCCTAGGTCTCTAGTTTTCAGAAATGCACAGGTTTTGTAGGTTTCCCTAGGTGCCGGCTGAGCTAGAGGCCAAAATCTACAGGTAGGCACTTTGCTAAAAACAGCTCTGTTTTCTGTGATGTGTCCACGTTGTGTTTTGGGGCATATCCTGTCACGGGTGCTAGGCCTACCCACACAAGTGAGGTATCATTTTTATCGGGAGACTTGGGGGAATGCTGGGTGGAAGGACATTTGTGGCTCCTCTCAGATTCCAGAACTTTCTGCCACAGAAATGTGAGGAAGATGTGTTTTTTTGCCAAATTTTGAGGTTTGCAAAGGATTCTGGGTAACAGAACCTGGTCCGAGCCACACAAGTCACCCCATCTTGGATTCCCCTAGGTCTCTAGTTTTCAGAAATGCACAGGTTTGGTAGGTTTCCCTAGGTACCAGCTGAGCTAGAGGCCAAAATCTACAGGTAGGCACTTTGCAAAAAACACCTCTGTTTTCTTTCAAAGATTTGGATGTGTCCACGTTGCGCTTTGGGGCGTTTCCTGTCGCGGGCGCTAGGCCTACCCACACAAGTGAGGTATCATTTTTATCAGGAGACATGGGGGAACGCTGGGTGGAAGGAAATTTGTGGCTCCTCTCAGATTCCAGAACTTTCTGCCACAGAAATGTGAGGAACATGTGTTTTTTTAGCCAAATTTTGAGGTTTGCAGAGGATTCTGGGTAACAGAACCTGGTCCAAGCCACACAAGTCACCCCATCTTGGATTCCCCTAGGTCTCTAGTTTTCAGAAATGCACAGGTTTGGTAGGTTTCCCTAGGTGCCGGCTGAGCTAGAGGCCAAAATCAACAGGTAGGCACTTTGCTAAAAACAGCTCTGTTTTCTGTGATGTGTCCACGTTGTGTTTTGGGGCATATCTTGTCACGGGTGCTAGGCCTACCCACACAAGTGAGGTATCATTTTTATCGGGAGACTTGGGGGAACGTAGGGTGGAAGGAAATTTGTGGCTCCTCTCAGATTGCAGAACTTTCTGCTACAGAAATGTGAGGAACATGTGTTTTTTTTTTAGCCAAATTTTTTAGGTTTGGAAAGGATTCTGGGTAACAGAACCTGGTCCGAGCCACAAAAGTCACCCCATCTTGGATTCCCCTAGGTCTCTAGTTTTCAGAAATGCACAGGTTTGGTAGGTTTTCCTAGGTGCCGGCTGAGCTAGATGCCAAAATCTACAGGTAGGCACTTTGCAAAAAACACCTCTGTTTTCTTTAAAAAATTTGGATGTGTCCACGTTGCACTTTGGGGCGTTTCCTGTCGCGGGCGCTAGGCCTACCCACACAAGTGAGGTATCATTTTTATCGGGAGACTTGGGGGAACGCTGGGTGGAAGGAAATTTGAGGCTCCTCTCAGATTCCAGAACTTTCTGCCACAGAAATGTGAGGAACATGTGTTTTTTTAGCCAAATTTTGAGGTTTGCAAAGGATTCTGGGTAACAGAACCTGGTCCGAGCCACACAAGTCACCCCATCTTGGATTCCCCTAGGTCTCTAGTTTTCAGAAATGCACAGGTTTGGTAGGTTTCCCTAGGTGCCGGCTGAGCTAGAGGCCAAAATCTACAGGTAGGCACTTTGCTAAAAACAGCTCTGTTTTCTGTGATGTGTCCACGTTGTGTTTTGGGGCATATCCTGTCGCGGGTGCTAGGCCTACCCACACAAGTGAGGTATCATTTTTATTGGGAGACTTGGGGGAACGCTGGGTGGAAGGAAATTTGTGGCTCCTCTCAGATTCCAGAACTTTCTGCTACAGAAATGTGAGGAACATGTGTTTTTTTTTTAGCCAAATTTTGAGGTTTGCAAAGGATTCTGGGTAACAGAACTTGGTCCGAGCCACAAAAGTCACCCCATCTTGGATTCCCCTAGGTCTCTAGTTTTCAGAAATGCACAGGTTTGGTAGGTTTCCCTAGGTGCCGGCTGAGCTAGAGGCCAAAATCTACAGGTAGGCACTTTGCAAAAAACACCTCTGTTTTCTTTCAAAAATTTGGATGTGTCCACGTTGCACTTTGGGGCGTTTCCTGTCGCGGGCGCTAGGCCTACCCACACAAGTGAGGTATCATTTTTATCGGGAGACTTGGGGGAACGCTGGGTGGAAGGAAATTTGTGGCTCCTCTCAGATTCCAGAACTTTCTGCCACAGAAATGTGAGGAACATGTGTTTTTTTAGCCAAATTTTGAGGTTTGCAAAGGATTCTGGGTAACAGAACCTGGTCCGAGCCACACAAGTCACCCCATCTTGGATTCCCCTAGGTCTCTAGTTTTCAGAAATGCACAGGTTTGGTAGGTTTCCCTAGGTGCCGGCTGAGCTAGAGGCCAAAATCTACAGGTAGGCACTTTGCAAAAAACACCTCTGTTTTCTTTCAAAAATTTGGATGTGTCCACGTTGCGCTTTGGGGCGTTTCCTGTCGCGGGCGCTAGGCCTACCCACACAAGTGAGGTATCATTTTTATTGGGAGACTTGGGGGAACGCTGGGTGGAAGGAAACTTGTGGCTCCTCTCAGATTCCAGAACTTTCTGCCACAGAAATGTGAGGAACATGTGTTTTTTTAGCCAAATTTTGAGGTTTGCAAAGGATTCTGGGTAACAGCACCTGGTCCGAGCAACACAAGTCACCCCCATCTTGGATTCCCTTAGTTCTCTAGTTTTCAGAAATGCACAGGTTTGGTAGGTTTCCCTAGGTGCCGGCTGAGCTAGAGGCCAAAATCTACAGGTAGGCACTTTGCAAAAAACACCTCTGTTTTCTTTCAAAAATTTGGATGTGTCCACGTTGCGCTTTGGGGCGTTTCCTGTCGCGGGCGCTAGGCCTACCCACACAAGTGAGGTATCATTTTTATCGGGAGACTTGGGGGAACGCTGGGTGGAAGGAAACTTGTGGCTCCTCTCAGATTCCAGAACTTTCTGCCACAGAAATTTGAGGAACATGTGTTTTTTTAGCCAAATTTTGAGGTTTGCAAAGGATTCTGGGTAACAGCACCTGGTCCGAGCCACACAAGTCACCCCCATCTTGGATTCCCTTAGGTCTCTAGTTTTCAGAAATGCACAGGTTTGGTAGGTTTCCCTAGGTGCCGGCTGAGCTAGAGGCCAAAATCTACAGGTAGGCACTTTGCAAAAAACACCTCTGTTTTCTTTAAAAAATTTGGATGTGTCCACGTTGCGCTTTGGGGCGTTTCATGTCGCGGGCGCTAGGCCTACCCACACAAGTGGGGTACCATTTTTATCGGGAGATTTGGGGGAACGCTGGGTGGAAGGAAATTTGTGGCTCCTCTCAGATTCCAGAACTTTCTGCCACAGAAATGTGAGGAACATGTGTTTTTTTAGCCAAATTTTGAGGTTTGCAAAGGATTCTGGGTAACAGAACCTGGTCCGAGCCACACAAGTCACCCCATCTTGGATTCCCCTAGGTCTCTAGTTTTCAGAAATGCACAGGTTTTGTAAGTTTTCCCTAGGTGCCGGCTAAGCTAGAGGCCAAAATCTACAGGTAGGCACTTTGCTAAAAACAGCTCTGTTTTCTGTGATGTGTCCACGTTGTGTTTTGGGGCATATCCTGTCACGGGTGCTAGGCCTACCCACACAAGTGAGGTATCCTTTTTATCGGGAGAATTGGGGGAACGCTGGGTGGAAGGACATTTGTGGCTCCTCTCAGATTCCAGAACTTTCTGCCACAGAAATGTGAGGAGCATGTGTTTGTTTACCAAATTTTGAGGTTTGCAAAGGATTCTGGGTAACAGAACCTGGTCCGAGCCACACAAGTCACCCCATCTTGGATTCCCCTAGGTCTCTAGTTTTCAGAAATGCACAGGTTTGGTAGGTTTCCCTAGGTGCCGGCTGAGCTAGAGGCCAAAATCTACAGGTAGGCACTTCGCAAAAAACACCTCTGTTTTCTTTCAAAAATTTGGATGTGTCCACATTGCGCTTTGGGGCGTTTCCTGTCGCGGGCGCTAGGCCTACCCACACTAGTGAGGTATCATTTTTATTGGGAGACTTGGGGGAACGCTGGGTGGAAGGAAACTTGTGGCTCCTCTCAGATTCCAGAACTTTCTGCCACAGAAATGTGAGGAACATGTGTTTTTTAGCCAAATTTTGAGGTTTGCAAAGGATTCTGGGTAACAGCACCTGGTGCGAGCCACACAAGTCACCCCCATCTTGGATTCCCTTAGGTCTCTAGTTTTCAGAAATGCACAGGTTTGGTAGGTTTCCCTAGGTGCCGGCTGAGCTAGAGGCCAAAATCTACAGGTAGGCACTTTGCAAAAAACACCTCTGTTTTCTTTCAAAAATTTGGATGTGTCCACGTTGCGCTTTGGGGCGTTTCCTGTCGCGGGCGCTAGGCCTACCCACACAAGTGAGGTATCATTTTTATCGGGAGACTTGGGGGAACGCTGGGTGGAAGGAAACTTGTAGCTCCTCTCAGATTCCAGAACTTTCTGCCACAGAAATGTGAGGAACATGTGTTTTTTTAACCAAATTTTGAGGTTTGCAAAGGATTCTGGGTAACAGAACCTGGTCTGAGCCACACAAGTCACCCCATCTTGGATTCCCCTAGGTCTCTAGTTTTCAGAAATGCACAGGTTTGGTAGGTTTCCCTAGGTGCCGGCTGAGCTAGAGGCCAAAATCTAAAGTAGGCACTTTGCAAAAAACACCTCTATTTTCTTTCAAAAATTTGGATGTGTCCACGTTGCGCTTTGGGGCGTTTCCTGTCGCGGGCGCTAGGCCTACCCACACAAGTGAGGTATCATTTTTATCGGGAGATTTGGGGGAACGCTGGGTGGAAGGAAATTTGTGGCTCCTCTCAGATTCCAGAACTTTCTGCCACAGAAATGTGAGGAACATGTGGTTTTTTTATCCAAATTTTGAGGTTTACTAAGGATTCTGGGTAACAGAACCTGGTCCGAGCCACACAAGTCACTCCACCTTGGATTCCACTAGGTCTCTAGTTTTCAGAAATGCACAGGTTTGGTAGGTTTCCCTAGGTGCCGGCTGAGCTAGAGGCCAAAATCTACAGGTAGGCACTTTGCAAAAAACACCTCTGTTTTCTTTAAAAAATTTGGATGTGTCCATGTTGCACTTTGGGGCGTTTCCTGTCGCGGGCGCTAGGCCTACCCACACAAGTGAGGTATCATTTTTATTGGGAGACTTGGGGGAACGCTGGGTGGAAGGAAACTTGTGGCTCCTCCCAGATTCCAGAACTTTCTGCCACAGAAATGTGAGGAACATGTGTTTTTTTAGCCAAATTTTGAGGTTTGCAAAGGATTCTGGGTAACAGCACCTGGTCCGAGCCACACAAGTCACCCCCATCTTGGATTCCCTTAGGTCTCTAGTTTTCAGAAATGCACAGGTTTGGTAGGTTTCCCTAGGTGCCGGCTGAGCTAGAGGCCAAAATCTACAGGTAGGCACTTTGCAAAAAACACCTCTGATTCTTTCAAAAATTTGGATGTGTCCACGTTGCGCTTTGGGGCGTTTCCTGTCGCGGGCGCTAGGCCTACCCACACAAGTGAGGTATCATTTTTATCGGGAGACTTGGGGGAACGCTGAGTGGAAGGAAACTTGTGGCTCCTCTCAGATTCCAGAACTTTCTGCCACAGAAATGTGAGGAACATGTGTTTTTTTAGCCAAATTTTGAGGTTTGCAAAGGATTCTGGGTAACAGCACCTGGTCCGAGCCATACAAGTCACCCCCATCTTGGATTCCCTTAGGTCTCTAGTTTTCAGAAATGCACAGGTTTGGTAGGTTTCCCTAGGTGCCGGCTGAGCTAGAGGCCAAAATCTACAGGTAGGCACTTTGCAAAAAACACCTCTGATTCTTTCAAAAATTTGGATGTGTCCACGTTGCGCTTTGGGGCGTTTCCTGTCGCGGGCGCTAGGCCTACCCACACAAGTGAGGTATCATTTTTATTGGGAGACTTGGGGGAACGCTGGGTGGAAGGAAACTTGTGGCTCCTCCCAGATTCCAGAACTTTCTGCCACAGAAATGTGAGGAACATGTGTTTTTTTAGCCAAATTTTGAGGTTTGCAAAGGATTCTGGGTAACAGCACCTGGTCCGAGCCACACAAGTCACCCCCATCTTGGATTCCCTTAGGTCTCTAGTTTTCAGAAATGCACAGGTTTGGTAGGTTTCCCTAGGTGCCGGCTGAGCTAGAGGCCAAAATCTACAGGTAGGCACTTTGCAAAAAACACCTCTGATTCTTTCAAAAATTTGGATGTGTCCACGTTGCGCTTTGGGGCGTTTCCTGTCGCGGGCGCTAGGCCTACCCACACAAGTGAGGTATCATTTTTATCGGGAGACTTGGGGGAACGCTGAGTGGAAGGAAACTTGTGGCTCCTCTCAGATTCCAGAACTTTCTGCCACAGAAATGTGAGGAACATGTGTTTTTTTAGCCAAATTTTGAGGTTTGCAAAGGATTCTGGGTAACAGCACCTGGTCCGAGCCACACAAGTCACCCCCATCTTGGATTCCCTTAGGTCTCTAGTTTTCAGTAATGCACAGGTTTGGTAGGTTTCCCTAGGTGCCGGCTGAGCTAGAGGCCAAAATCTACAGGTAGGCACTTTGCAAAAAACACCTCTGTTTTCTTTAAAAAATTTGGATGTGTCCACGTTGCGCTTTGGGGCGTTTCATGTCGCGGGCGCTAGGCCTAACCACACAAGTGAGGTACCATTTTTATCGGGAGATTTGGGGGAACGCTGGGTGGAAGGAAATTTGTGGCTCCTCTCAGATTGCAGAACTTTCTGCTACAGAAATGTGAGGAACATGTGTTTTTTTTTTAGCCAAATTTTTTAGGTTTGGAAAGGATTCTGGGTAACAGAACCTGGTCCGAGCCACAAAAGTCACCCCATCTTGGATTCCCCTAGGTCTCTAGTTTTCAGAAATGCACAGGTTTGGTAGGTTTTCCTAGGTGCCGGCTGAGCTAGAGGCCAAAATCTACAGGTAGGCACTTTGCAAAAAACACCTCTGTTTTCTTTCAAAAATTTGGATGTGTCCACGTTGCACTTTGGGGTGTTTCCTGTCGCGGACGCTAGGCCTACCCACACAAGTGAGGTATAATTTTTATCGGGAGACTTGGGGGAACGCTGGGTGGAAGGAAATTTGTGGCTCCTCTCAGATTCCAGAACTTTCTGCCACAGAAATGTGAGGAACATGTGTTTTTTTAGCCAAATTTTGAGGTTTGCAAAGGATTCTGGGTAACAGAACCTGGTCCGAGCCACACAAGTCACCCCATCTTGGATTCCCCTAGGTCTCTAGTTTCAGAAATGCACAGGTTTGGTAGGTTTCCCTAGGTGCCGGCTGAGCTACAGGCCAAAATCTACAAGAAGGCACTTTGCAAAAAACACCTCTGTTTTCTTTCAAAAATTTGGATGTGTCCACGTTGCGCTTTGGGGCATTTCCTGTCGCGGGCACTAGGCCTACCCACACAAGTGAGGTATCATTTTTATTGGGAGACTTGGGGGAACGCTGGTTGGAAGGAAACTTGTGGCTCCTCTCAGATTCCAGAACTTTCTGCCACAGAAATGTGAGGAACATGTGTTTTTTTAGCCAAATTTTGAGGTTTGCAAAGGATTCTGGGTAACAGCACCTGGTCCGAGCCACACAAGTCACCCCCATCTTGGATTCCCTTAGGTCTCTAGTTTTCAGAAATGCACAGGTTTGGTAGGTTTCCCTAGGTGCCGGCTGAGCTAGAGGCCAAAATCTACAGGTAGGCACTTTGCAAAAAACACCTCTGTTTTCTTTCAAAAATTTGGATGTGTCCACGTTGCGCTTTGGGGCGTTTCCTGTCGCGGGCGCTAGGCCTACCCACACAAGTGAGGTATCATTTTTATCGGGAGATTTGGGGGAACGCTGGGTGGAAGGAAATTTGTGGCTCCTCTCAGATTCCAGAACTTTCTGCCACAGAAATGTGAGGAATATGTGTTTTTTTAGCCAAATTTTGAGGTTTGCAAAGGATTCTGGGTAACAGAACCTGGTCCGAGCCACACAAGTCACCCCATCTTGGATTCCTCTAGGTCTCTAGTTTTCAGAAATGCACAGGTTTGGTAGGTTTCCCTAGGTGCCGGCTGAGCTAGAGGCCAAAATCTACAGGTAGGCACTTTGCTAAAAACAGCTCTGTTTTCTGTGATGTGTCCACGTTGTGTTTTGGGGCATATCCTGTCGCGGGTGCTAGGCCTACCCACACAAGTGAGGTATCAATTTTATCGGGAGACTTGGGGGAACGCTGGGTGGAAGGACATTTGTGGCTCCTCTCAGATTCCAGAGCTTTCTGCCACAGAAATGTGAGGAACATGTGTTTTTTTGCCAAATTTTGAGGTTTGCAAAGGATTCTGGGTAACAGAACCTGGTCCGAGCCACACAAGTCACCCCATCTTGGATTCCCCTAAGTCTCTAGTTTTCAGAAATGCACAGGTTTGGTAGGTTTCCCTAGGTGCCGGCTGAGCTAGAGGCCAAAATCTACAGGTAGGCACTTTGCAAAAAACACGACTGTTTTCTTTCAAAAATTTGGATGTGTCCACATTGCGCTTTGAGGCGTTTCCTATCGCGGGCGCTAGGCCTACCCACACAAGTGAGGTATCATTTTTATCGGGAGACTCGGGGGAACGCTGGGTGGAAGGAAACCTGTGGCTCCTCTCAGATTCCAGAACTTTCTGCCACAGAAATGTGAGGAACATGTGTTTTTTTAGCCAAATTTTGAGGTTTGCAAAGGATTCTGGGTAACAGCACCTGGTCCGAGCCACACAAGTCACCCCCATCTAGGATTCCCTTAGGTCTCTAGTTTTCAGAAATGCACAGGTTTGGTAGGTTTCCCTAGGTGCCGGCTGAGCTAGAGGCCAAAATCTACAGGTAGGCACTTTGCAAAAAACACCTCTGTTTTCTTTCAAAAATTTGGATGTGTCCACGTTGCGCTTTGGGGCGTTTCCTGTCGCGGGCGCTAGGCCTACCGACACAAGTGAGGTATCATTTTTATTGGGAGACTTGGGGGAACGCTGGGTGGAAGGAAACTTGTGGCTCCTCTCAGATTCCAGAACTTTCTGCCACAGAAATGTGTGGAACATGTGTTTTTTTAGCCAAATTTTGAGGTTTGCAAAGGATTCTGGGTAACAGCTCCTGGTCCGAGCCACTCAAGTCACCCCATCTTGGATTCCCTTAGGTCTCTAGTTTTCAGAAATGCACAGGTTTGGTAGGTTTCCCTAGGTGCCGGCTGAGCTAGAGGCCAAAATCTACAGGTAGGCACTTTGCAAAAAACACCTCTGTTTTCTTTCAAAAATTTGGATGTGTCCACGTTGCGCTTTGGGGCGTTTCCTGTCGCGGGCGCTAGGCCTACCCACACAAGTGAGGTATCATTTTTATCGGGAGACTTGGGGGAACGCTGGGTGGAAGGAAACTTGTGGCTCCTCTCAGATTCCAGAACTTTCTGCCACAGAATTGTGAGGAACATGTGCTTTTTTAGCCAAATTTTGAGGTTTGCAAAGGATTCTGGGTAACAGAACCTGGTCTGAGCCACACAGGTCACCCCATCTTGGATTCCCCTAGGTCTCTAGTTTTCAGAAATGCACAGGTTTGGTAGGTTTCCCTAGGTGCCGGCTGAGCTAGAGGCCAAAATCTACAGGTAGGCACTTTGCAAAAAACATCTCTGTTTTCTTTCAAAAATTTGGATGTGTCCACGTTGCGCTTTGGGGCGTTTCCTGTCGCGGGCGCTAGGCCTACCCACATGAGTGAGGTATCATTTTTATCGGGAGACTTGGGGGAACGCTGGGTGGAAGGAAATTTGTGGCTCCTCTCAGATTCCAGAACTTTCTGCCACAGAAATGTGAGGAACATGTGTTTTTTTAGCCAAATTTTGAGGTTTGCAAAGGATTCTGGGTAACAGCACCTGGTCCGAGCCACACAAGTCACCCCCATCTTGGATTCCCTTAGGTCTCTAGTTTTCAGAAATGCACAGGTTTGGTAGGTTTCCCTAGGTGCCGGCTGAGCTAGAGGCCAAAATCTACAGGTAGGCACTTTGCAAAAAACACCTCTGTTTTCTTTCAAAAATTTGGATGTGTCCACGTTCCGCTTTGGGGCGGTTCCTGTCGCGGGCTCTAGGCCTTCCCACACACGTGAGGTATCATTTTTATCGGGAGAATTGGGGGAACGCTGGGTGGAAGGAAATTTGTGGCTCCTCTCAGATTCCAGAACTTTCTGCCACAGAAATGTGAGGAACATGTGTTTTTTTAGCCAAATTTTGAGGTTTGCAAAGGATTCTGGGTAACAGAACCTGGTCCGAGCCACACAAGTCACCCCATCTTGGATTCCCCTAGGTCTCTAGTTTTCAGAAATGCACAGGTTTGGTAGGTTTCCCTAGGTGCCGGCTGAGCTAGAGGACAAAATCTACAAGTAGGCACTTTGCTAAAAACAGCTCTGTTTTCTGTGATGTGTCCACGTTGTGTTTTGGGGCATATCCTGTCGCGGGTGCTAGGCCTACCCACACAAGTGAGGTATCAATTTTATCGGGAGACTTGGGGGAACGCTGGGTGGAAGGACATTTGTGGCTCCTCTCAGATTCCAGAACTTTCTGCCACAGAAATGTGAGGAACATGTGTTTTTTTAGCCAAATTTTGAGGTTTGCAAAGGATTCTGGGTAACAGAACCTGGTCCGAGCCACACAAGTCAACGCATCTTGGATTCCCCTAGGTCTCTAGTTTTCAGAAATGCACAGGTTTGGTAGGTTTCCCTAGGTGCCGGCTGAGCTAGAGGCCAAAATCTACAGGTAGGCAGTTTGCAAAAAACACCTCTGTTTTCTTTCAAAAATTTGGATGTGTCCACGTTGCGCTTTGGGGCGTTTCCTGTCGCGGGCGCTAGGCCTACCCACACGAGTGAGGTATCATTTTTATCGGGAGACTTGGGGGAACGCTGGGTGGAAGGAAATTTGTGGCTCCTCTCAGATTCCAGAACTTTCTGCCACAGAAATGTGAGGAACATGTGTTTTTTTAGCCACATTTTGAGGTTTGCAAAGGATTCTGGGTAACAGCACCTGGTCCGAGCCACACAAGTCACCCCCATCTTGGATTCCCTTAGGTCTCTAGTTTTCAGAAATGCACAGGTTTGGTAGGTTTCCCTAGGTGCCGGCTGAGCTAGAGGCCAAAATCTACAGGTAGGCACTTTGCAAAAAACACCTCTGTTTTCTTTCAAAAATTTGGATGTGTCCACGTTGCGCTTTGGGGCGGTTCCTGTCGCGGGCGCTAGGCCTACCCACACACGTGAGGTATCATTTTTATCGGGAGATTTGGGGGAACGCTGGGTGGAAGGAAATTTGTGGCTCCTCTCAGATTCCAGAACTTTCTGCCACAGAAATGTGAGGAACATGTGTTTTTTTAGCCAAATTTTGAGGTTTGCAAAGGATTCTGGGTAACAGAACCTGGTCCGAGCCACACAAGTCACCCCATCTTGGATTCCCCTAGGTCTCTAGTTTTCAGAAATGCACAGGTTTGGTAGGTTTCCCTAGGTGCCGGCTGAGCTAGAGGACAAAATCTACAAGTAGGCACTTTGCTAAAAACAGCTCTGTTTTCTGTGATGTGTCCACGTTGTGTTTTGGGGCATATCCTGTCGCGGGTGCTAGGCCTACCCACACAAGTGAGGTATCAATTTTATCGGGAGACTTGGGGGAACGCTGGGTGGAAGGACATTTGTGGCTCCTCTCAGATTCCAGAACTTTCTGCCACAGAAATGTGAGGAACATGTGTTTTTTTTGCCAAATTTTGAGGTTTGCAAAGGATTCTGGGTAACAGAACCTGGTCCGAGCCACACAAGTCACCCCATCTTGGATTCCCCTAGGTCTCTAGTTTTCAGAAATGCACAGGTTTGGTAGGTTTCCCTAGGTGCCGGCTGAGCTAGAGGCCAAAATCTACAGGTAGGCACTTTGCAAAAAACACCTCTGTTTTCTTTCAAAAATTTGGATGTGTCCACGTTGCGCTTTGAGGCGTTTCCTATCGCGGGCGCTAGGCCTACCCACACAAGTGAGGTATCATTTTTATCGGGAGACTCGGGGGAACGCTGGGTGGAAGGAAACTTGTGGCTCTTCTCAGATTCCAGAACTTTCTGCCACAGAAATGTGAGGAACATGTGCTTTTTTAGCCAAATTTTGAGGTTTGCAAAGGATTCTGGGTAACAGAACCTGGTCTGAGCCACACAGGTCACCCCTTCTTGGATTCCCCTAGGTCTCTAGTTTTCAGAAATGCACAGGTTTGGTAGGTTTCCCTAGGTGCCGGCTGAGCTAGAGGCCAAAATCTACAGGTAGGCACTTTGCAAAAAACACCTCTGTTTTCTTTCAATAATTTGGATGTGTCCACGTTGCGCTTTGGGGCGTTTCCTGTCGCGGGCGCTAGGCCTACCCACACGAGTGAGGTATCATTTTTATCGGGAGACTTGGGGGAACGCTGGGTGGAAGGAAATTTGTGGCTCCTCTCAGATTCCAGAACTTTCTGCCACAGAAATGTGAGGAACATGTGTTTTTTTAGCCAAATTTTGATGTTTGCAAAGGATTCTGGGTAACAGCACCTGGTCCGAGCCACACAAGTCACTCCCATCTTGGATTCCCTTAGGTCTCTAGTTTTCAGAAATGCACAGGTTTGGTAGGTTTCCCTAGGTGCCGGCTGAGCTAGAGGCCAAAATCTACAGGTAGGCACTTTGCAAAAAACACCTCTGTTTTCTTTCAAAAATTTGGATGTGTCCACGTTGGGCTTTGGGGCGTTTCCTGTCGCGGGCGCTAGGCCTACCCACACAAGTGAGGTATCATTTTTATCGGGAGACTTGGGGGAACGCTGAGTGGAAGGAAACTTGTGGCTCCTCTCAGATTCCAGAACTTTCTGCCACAGAAATGTGAGGAACATGTGTTTTTTTAGCCAAATTTTGAGGTTTGCAAAGGATTCTGGGTAACAGCACCTGGTCCGAGCCACACAAGTCTCCCCCATCTTGGATTCCCTTAGGTCTCTAGTTTTCAGAAATGCACAGGTTTGGTAGGTTTCCCTAGGTGCCGGCTGAGCTAGAGGCCAAAATCTACAGGTAGGCACTTTGCAAAAAACACCTCTGTTTTCTTTAAAAAATTTGGATGTGTCCACGTTGCGCTTTGGGGCGTTTCATGTCGCGGGCGCTAGGCCTACCCACACAAGTGAGGTACCATTTTTATCGGGAGATTTGGGGGAACGCTGGGTGGAAGGAAATTTGTGGCTCCTCTCCGATTCCAGAACTTTCTGCCACAGAAATGTGAGGAACATGTGTTTTTTTAGCCAAATTTTGAGGTTTGCAAAGGATTCTGGGTAACAGAACCTGGTCCGAGCCACACAAGTCACCCCATCTTGGATTCCCCTAGGTCTCTAGTTTTCAGAAATGCACAGGTTTGGTAGGTTTCCCTAGGTGCCGGCTGAGCTAGAGGCCAAAATGTACAGGTAGGCACTTTGCAAAAAACACCTCTGTTTTCTTTCAAAAATTTGGATGTGTCCACGTTGCGCTTTGGGGCGTTTCCTGTCGCGGGCGCTAGGCCTACCCACACAAGTGAGGTATCATTTTTATTGGGAGACTTGGGGGAACGCTGGGTGGAAGGAAATTTGTGGCTCCTCTCAGATTCCATAACTTTCTGCCACAGAAATGTGAGGAACATGTGTTTTTTTAGCCAAATTTTGAGGTTTGCAAAGGATTCTGGGTAACAGCACCTGGTCCGAGCCACACAAGTCACCCCCATCTTGGATTCCCTTAGGTCTCTAGTTTTCAGAAATGCACAGGTTTGGTAGGTTTCCCTAGGTGCCGGCTGAGCTAGAGGCCAAAATCTACAGGTAGGCACTTTGCAAAAAACACCTCTGTTTTCTTTAAAAAATTTGGATGTGTCCACGTTGCGCTTTGGGGCGTTTCATGTCGCGGGTGCTAGGCCTACCCACACAAGTGAGGTACCATTTTTATCGGGAGATTTGGGGGAACGCTGGGTGGAAGGAAATTTGTGGCTCCTCTCCGATTCCAGAACTTTCTGCCACAGAAATGTGAGGAACATGTATTTTTTTAGCCAAATTTTGAGGTTTGCAAAGGATTCTGGGTAACAGAACCTGGTCCGAGCCACACAAGTCACCCCATCTTGGATTCCCCTAGGTCTCTAGTTTTCAGAAATGCACAGGTTTTGTAGGTTTCCCTAGGTGCCGGCTAAGCTAGAGGCCAAAATCTACAGGTAGGCACTTTGCTAAAAACAGCTCTGTTTTCTGTGATGTGTCCACGTTGTGTTTTGGGGCATATCCTGTCACGGGTGCTATGCCTACCCACACAAGTGAGGTATCATTTTTATCGGGAGACTTGGGGGAACGCTGGGTGGAAGGACATTTGTGGCTCCTCTCAGATTCCAGAACTTTCTGCCACAAAAATGTGAGGAGCATGTGTTTTTTTGCCAAATTTTGAGGTTTGCAAAGGATTCTGGGTAACAGAACCTGGTCCGAGCCACACAAGTCACCCCATCTTGGATTCCCCTAGGTCTCTAGTTTTCAGAAATGCACAGGTTTGGTAGGTTTCCCTAGGTGCCGGCTGAGCTAGAGGCCAAAATCTACAGGTAGGCACTTTGCAAAAAACACCACTGTTTTCTTTCAAAAATGTGGATGTGTCCACGTTGCACTTTGGGGCGTTTCCTGTCGCGGGCGCTAGGCCTACCCACACAAGTGAGGTATCATTTTTATCGGGAGACTTGGGGGAACGCTGGGTGGAAGGAAATTTGTGGCTCCTCTCAGATTCCAGAACTTTCTGCCACAGAAATGTGAGGAACATGTGTTTTTTTAGCCAAATTTTGAGGTTTGCAAAGGATTCTGGGTAACAGAACCTGGTCCGAGCCACACAAGTCACCGCATCTTGGATTCCCCTAGGTCTCTAGTTTTCAGAAATGCACAGGTTTGGTAGGTTTCCCTAGGTGCCGGCTGAGCTAGAGGCCAAAATCTACAGGTAGGCACTTTGCAAAAAACACCTCTGTTTTCTTTCAAAAATTTGGATGTGTCCACGTTGCGCTTTGGGGCGTTTCCTGTCGCGGGCGCTAGGCCTACCCACACAAGTGAGGTATCATTTTTATCGGGAGACTTGGGGGAACGCTGGGTGGAAGGAAACTTGTGGCTCCTCTCAGATTCCAGAACTTTCTGCCACAGAAATGTGAGGAACATGTGCTTTTTTAGCCAAATTTTGAGGTTTGCAAAGGATTCTGGGTAACAGAACCTGGTCTGAGCCACACAGGTCACCCCATCTTGGATTCCCCTAGGTCTCTAGTTTTCAGAAATGCACAGGTTTGGTAGGTTTCCCTAGGTGCCGGCTGAGCTAGAGGCCAAAATCTACAGGTAGGCACTTTGCAAAAAACACCTCTGTTTTCTTTCAAAAATTTGGATGTGTCCACGTTGCGCTTTGGGGCGTTTCCTGTCGCGGGCGCTAGGCCTACCCACACGAGTGAGGTATCATTTTTATCGGGAGACTTGGGGGAACGCTGGGTGGAAGGAAATTTGTGGCTCCTCTCAGATTCCAGAACTTTCTGCCACAGAAATGTGAGGAACATGTGTTTTTTTAGCCAAATTTTGAGGTTTGCAAAGGATTCTGGGTAACAGCACCTGGTCCGAGCCACACAAGTCACCCCCATCTTGGATTCCCTTAGGTCTCTAGTTTTCAGAAATGCACAGGTTTGGTAGGTTTCCCTAGGTGCCGGCTGTGCTAGAGGCCAAAATCTACAGGTAGGCACTTTGCAAAAAACACCTCTGTTTTCTTTCAAAAATGTGGATGTGTCCACGTTGCGCTTTGGGGCGTTTCCTGTCGCGGGCGCTAGGCCTACCCACACAAGTGAGGTATCATTTTTATCGGGAGACTTGGGGGAACGCTGGGTGGAAGGAAACTTGTGGCTCCTCTCAGATTCCAGAACTTTCTGCCACAGAAATGTGAGGAACATGTGTTTTTTTAGCCAAATTTTGAGGTTTGCAAAGGATTCTGGGTAACAACACCTGGTCCGAGCCACACAAGTCACCCCCATCTTGGATTCCCTTAGGTCTCTAGTTTTCAGAAATGCACAGGTTTGGTAGGTTTCCCTAGGTGCCGGCTGAGCTAGAGGCCAAAATCTACAGGTAGGCACTTTGCAAAAAACACCTCTGTTTTCTTTAAAAAATTTGGATGTGTCCACGTTGCGCTTTGGGGCGTTTCATGTCGCGGGCGCTAGGCCTACCCACACAAGTGAGGTACCATTTTTATCGGGAGATTTGGGGGAACGCTGGGTGGAAGGAAATTTGTGGCTGCTCTCCGATTCCAGAACTTTCTGCCACAGAAATGTGAGGAACATGTGTTTTTTTAGCCAAATTTTGAGGTTTGCAAAGGATTCTGGGTAACAGAACCTCGTCCGAGCCACACAAGTCACCCCATCTTGGATTCCCCTCGGTCTCTAGTTTTCAGAAATGCACAGGTTTGGTAGGTTTCCCTAGGTGCCGGCTGAGCTAGAGGCCAAAATTTACAGGTAGGCACTTCGCAAAAAAACACCTCTGTTTTCTTTAAAAAATTTGGATGTGTCCACATTGCGCTTTGGGGCGTTTCCTGTCACGGGCGCTAGGCCTACCCACACAAGTGAGGTATCATTTTTATCGGGAGACTTGTGGGAACGCTGGGTGGAAGGAAACTTGTGGCTCCTCTCAGATTCCAAAACTTTCTGCCACAGAAATGCGAGGAACATGTGTTTTTTTAGCCAAATTTTGAGGTTTGCAAAGGATTCTGGGTAACAGAACCTGGTCCGAGCCACACAAGTCACCCCATCTTGGATTCCCCTAGGTCTCTAGTTTTCAGAAATGCACAGGTTTGGTAGGTTTCCCTAGGTGCCGGCTGAGCTAGAGGCCAAAATCTACAGGTAGGCACTTTGCTAAAAACAGCTCTGTTTTCTGTGATGTGTCCACGTTGTGTTTTGGGGCATATCCTGTCGCGGGTGCTAGGCCTACCCACACAAGTGAGGTATCATTTTTATTGGGAGACTTGGGGGAACGCTGGGTGGAAGGAAATTTGTGGCTCCTCTCAGATTCCAGAACTTTCTGCTACAGAAATGTGAGGAACATGTGTTTTTTTTTTAGCCTAATTTTGAGGTTTGCAAAGGATTCTGGGTAACAGAACTTGGTCCGAGCCACAAAAGTCACCCCATCTTGGATTCCCCTAGGTCTCTAGTTTTCAGAAATGCACAGGTTTGGTAGGTTTCCCTAGGTGCCGGCTGAGCTAGAGGCCAAAATCTACAGGTAGGCACTTTGCAAAAAACACCTCTGTTTTCTTTCAAAAATTTGGATGTGTCCACGTTGCACTTTGGGGCGTTTCCTGTCGCGGGCGCTAGGCCTACCCACACAAGTGAGGTATCATTTTTATCGGGAGACTTGGGGGAACGCTGGGTGGAAGGAAATTTGTGGCTCCTCTCAGATTCCAGAACTTTCTGCCACAGAAATGTGAGGAACATGTGTTTTTTTAGCCAAATTTTGAGGTTTGCTGAGGATTCTGGGTAACAGAACCTGGTCCGAGCCACACAAGTCAGCCCATCTTGGATTCCCCTAGGTCTCTAGTTTTCAGAAATGCACAGGTTTGGAAGGTTTCCCTAGGTGCCGGCTGAGCTAGAGGCCAAAATCAAAAGGTAGGCACTTTGCTAAAAACAGCTCTGTTTTCTGTGATGTGTCCACATTGTGTTTTGGGGCATATCCTGTCGCAGGTGCTAGGCCTACCCACACAAGTGAGGTATCATTTTTATCGGGAGACTTGGGGGAACGTAGGGTGGAAGGAAATTTGTGGCTCCTCTCAGATTGCAGAACTTTCTGCTACAGAAATGTGAGGAACATGTGTTTTTTTTTAGCCAAATTTTGAGGTTTGGAAAGGATTCTGGGTAACAGAACCTGGTCCGAGCCACAAAAGTCACCCCATCTTGGATTCCCCTAGGTCTCTAGTTTTCAGAAATGCACAGGTTTGGTAGGTTTCCCTAGGTGCCGGCTGAGCTAGAGGCCAAAATCTACAGGTAGGCACTTTGCAAAAAACACCTCTGTTTTCTTTCAAAAATTTGGATGTGTCCACGTTGCACTTTAGGGCGTTTCCTGTCACGGGCGCTAGGCCTACCCACACAAGTGAGGTATAATTTTTATCGGGAGACTTGGGGGAACGCTGGGTGGAAGGAAATATGTGGCTCCTCTCAGATTCCAGAACTTTCTGCCACAGAAATGTGAGGAACATGTGTTTTTTTAGCCAAATTTTGAGGTTTGCAAGGATTCTGGGTAACAGAACCTGGTCCGAGCCACACAAGTCACCCCATCTTGGATTCCCCTAGGTCTCTAGTTTTCAGAAATGCACAGGTTTGGTAGGTTTTCCTAGGTGCCGGCTGAGCTAGAGGCCAAAATCTACAGGTAGGCACTTTGCTAAAAACAGCTCTGTTTTCTGTGATGTGTCCACGTTGTGTTTTGGGGCATATCCTGTCGCGGGTGCTAGGCCTACCCACACAAGTGAGGTATCAATTTTATCGGGAGACTTGGGGGAACGCTGGGTGGAAGGACATTTGTGGCTCCTCTCAGATTCCAGAACTTTCTGCCACAGAAATGTGAGGAACATGTGTTTTTTTGCCAAATTTTGAGGTTTGCAAAGGATTCTGGGTAACAGAACCTGGTCCGAGCCACACAAGTCACCCCATCTTGGATTCCCCTAGGTCTCTAGTTTTCAGAAATGCACAGGTTTGGTAGGTTTCCCTAGGTGCCGGCCGAGCTAGAGGCCAAAATCTACAGGTAGGCACTTTGCAAAAAACACCACTGTTTTCTTTCAAAAATTTGGATGTGTCCACATTGCGCTTTGAGGCGTTTCCCATCGCGGGCGCTAGGCCTACCCACACAAGTGAGGTATCATTTTTATCGGGAGACTCGGGGAAACGCTGGGTGGAAGGAAACCTGTGGCTCCTCTCAGATTCCAGAACTTTCTGCCACAGAAATGTGAGGAACATGTGTTTTTTTAGCCAAATTTTGAGGTTTGCAAAGGATTCTGGGTAACAGCACCTGGTGCGAGCCACACAAGTCACCCCCATCTTGGATTCCCTTAGGTCTCTAGTTTTCAGAAATGCACAGGTTTGGTAGGTTTCCCTAGGTGCCGGCTGAGCTAGAGGCCAAAATCTACAGGTAGGCACTTTGCAAAAAACACCTCTGTTTTCTTTCAAAAATTTGGATGTGTCCATGTTGCCCTTTGGGGCGTTTCCTGTCGCGGGCGCTAGGCCTACCGACACAAGTGAGGTATCATTTTTATTGGGAGACTTGGGGGAACGCTGGGTGGAAGGAAACTTGTGGCTCCTTTCAGATTCCAGAACTTTCTGCCACAGAAATGTGAGGAACATGTGCTTTTTTAGCCAAATTTTGAGGTTTGCAAAGGATTCTGGGTAACAGAACCTGGTCTGAGACACACAGGTCACCCCATCTTGGATTCCCCTAGGTCTCTAGTTTTCAGAAATGCACAGGTTTGGTAGGTTTCCCTAGGTGCCGGCTGAGCTAGAGGCCAAAATCTACAGGTAGGCACTTTGCAAAAAACACCTCTGTTTTCTTTCAAAAATTTGGATGTGTCCACGTTGCGCTTTGGGGCGTTTCCTGTCGCGGGAGCTAGGCCTACCAACACGAGTGAGGTATCATTTTTATCGGGAGACTTGGGGGAACGCTGGGTGGAAGGAAATTTGTGGCTCCTCTCAGAGTCCAGAACTTTCTGCCACAGAAATGTGAGGAACATGTGTTTTTTTAGCCAAATTTTGAGGTTTGCATAGAACTCTGGGTAACAGAACCTGGTCCGAGCCACACAAGTCATCCCATCTTGCATTCCCCTAGGTCTCTAGTTTTCAGAAATGCACAGGTTTGGTAGGTTTCCCTAGGTGCCGGCTGAGCTAGAGGCCAAAATCTACAGGTAGGCACTTTGCAAAAAACACCTCTGTTTTCTTTCAACAATTTGGAGGTGTCCACGTTGCGCTTTGGGGCGTTTCCTGTCGCGGGCGCTAGGCCTACCCACACAAGTGAGGTATCATTTTTAACGGGAGATTTGGGGGAACGCTGGGTGGAAGGAAATTTGTGGATCCTCTCAGATTCCAGAACTTTCTGCCACAGAAATGTGAGGAACATGTGGTTTTTTAGCCAAATTTTGAGGTTTACAAAGGATTCTGGGTAACAGAACCTGGTCCGAGCCACACAAGTCACTCCACCTTGGATTCCCCTAGGTCTCTAGTTTTCAAAAATGCACAGGTTTGGTAGGTTTCCCTAGGTGCCGGCTGAGCTAGAGGCCAAAATCTACAGGTAGGCACTTTGCTAAAAACAGCTCTGTTTTCTGTGATGTGTCCACGTTGTGTTTTGGGGCATATCCTGTCGCGGGTGCTAGGCCTACCCACACAAGTGAGGTATCATTTTTAACTGGAGACTTGGGGGAACGCTTGGTGGAAGGACATTTGTGGCTCCTCTCAGATTCCAGAACTTTCTGCCACAGAAATGTGAGGAACATGTGTTTTTTTGCCAAATTTTGAGGTTTGCAAAGGATTTTGGGTAACAGAACCTGGTCCGAGCCACACAAGCGACCCCATCTTGCATTCCCCTAGGTCTCTAGTTTTCAGAAATGCACAGATTTGGTAGGTTTCCCTAGGTGCCGGCTGAGCTAGAGGCCAAAATCTACAGGTAGGCACTTTGCAAAAAACACCTCTGTTTTCTTTAAAAAATGTTGATGTGTCCATATTGCGCTTTGGGGCGTTTCCTGTCGCGGGCGCTAGGCCTACCCACACAAGTGAGGTATAATTTTTATCGGGAGACTCAGGGGAACGCTGGGTGGAAGGAAACCTGTGGCTCCTCTCAGATTCCAGAACTTTCTGCCACAGAAATGTGAGGAACATGTGTTTTTTTAGCCAAATTTTGAGATTTGCAACGGATTCTGGGTAACAGAACCTGGTCCGAGCCACACAAGTCACCCCCATCTTGGATTCCCTTAGGTCTCTAGTTTTCAGAAATGCACAGGTTTGGTAGGTTTCCCTAGGTGCCGGCTGAGCTAGAGGCCAAAATCTACAGGTAGGCACTTTGCAAAAAACACCTCTGTTTTCTTTCAAAAATTTGGATGTGTCCATGTTGAGCTTTGGGGCGTTTCCTGTCGCGGGCGCTAGGCCTACCGACACAAGTGAGGTATCATTTTTATTGGGAGACTTGGGGGAACGCTGGGTGGAAGGAAACTTGTGGCTCCTTTCAGATTCCAGAACTTTCTGCCACAGAAATGTGTGGAACATGTGTTTTTTTAGCCAAATTTTGAGGTTTGCAAAGGATTCTGGGTAACAGCTCCTGGTCCGAGCCACACAAGTCACCCCATCTTGGATTCCCTTAGGTCTCTAGTTTTCAGAAATGCACAGGTTTGGTAGGTTTCCCTAGGTGCCGGCTGAGCTAGAGGCCAAAATCTACAGGTAGGCACTTTGCAAAAAACACCTCTGTTTTCTTTCAAAAATTTGGATGTGTCCACGTTGCGCTTTGGGGCGTTTCCAGTCGCGGGCGCTAGGCCTACCCACACAAGTGAGGTATCATTTTTATCGGGAGACTTGGGGGAACGCTGGGTGGAAGGAAACTTGTGGCTCCTCTCAGATTCCAGAACTTTCTGCCACAGAAATGTGAGGAACATGTGCTTTTTTAGCCAAATTTTGAGGTTTGCAAAGGATTCTGGGTAACAGAACCTGGTCTGAGACACACAGGTCACCCCATCTTGGATTCCCCTAGGTCTCTAGTTTTCAGAAATGCACAGGTTTGGTAGGTTTCCCTAGGTGCCGGCTGAGCTAGAGGCCAAAATCTACAGGTAGGCACTTTGCAAAAAACACCTCTGTTTTCTTTCAAAAATTTGGATGTGTCCACGTTGCGCTTTGGGGCGTTTCCTGTCGCGGGAGCTAGGCCTACCCACACGAGTGAGGTATCATTTTTATCGGGAGACTTGGGGGAACGCTGGGTGGAAGGAAATTTGTGGCTCCTCTCAGAGTCCAGAACTTTCTGCCACAGAAATGTGAGGAACATGTGTTTTTTTAGCCAAATTTTGAGGTTTGCATAGAACTCTGGGTAACAGAACCTGGTCCCAGCCACACAAGTCACCCCATCTTGCATTCCCCTAGGTCTCTAGTTTTCAGAAATGCACAGGTTTGGTAGGTTTCCCTAGGTGCCGGCTGAGCTAGAGGCCAAAATCTACAGGTAGGCACTTTGCAAAAAACACCTCTGTTTTCTTTCAACAATTTGGAGGTGTCCACGTTGCGCTTTGGGGCGTTTCCTGTCGCGGGCGCTAGGCCTACCCACACAAGTGAGGTATCATTTTTAACGGGAGATTTGGGGGAACGCTGGGTGGAAGGAAATTTGTGGATCCTCTCAGATTCCAGAACTTTCTGCCACAGAAATGTGAGGAACATGTGGTTTTTTAGCCAAATTTTGAGGTTTACAAAGGATTCTGGGTAACAGAACCTGGTCCGAGCCACACAAGTCACTCCACCTTGGATTCCCCTAGGTCTCTAGTTTTCAGAAATGCACAGGTTTGGTAGGTTTCCCTAGGTGCCGGCTGAGCTAGAGGCCAAAATCTACAGGTAGGCACTTTGCTAAAAACAGCTCTGTTTTCTGTGATGTGTCCACGTTGTGTTTTGGGGCATATCCTGTCGCGGGTGCTAGGCCTACCCACACAAGTGAGGTATCATTTTTAACGGGAGACTTGGGGGAACGCTTGGTGGAAGGACATTTGTGGCTCCTCTCAGATTCCAGAACTTTCTGCCACAGAAATGTGAGGAACATGTGTTTTTTTGCCAAATTTTGAGGTTTGCAAAGGATTCTGGGTAACAGAACCTGGTCCGAGCCACACAAGTCACCCCATCTTGGATTCCCCTAGGTCTCTAGTTTTCAGAAATGCACAGATTTGGTAGGTTTCCCTAGGTGCCGGCTGAGCTAGAGGCCAAAATCTACAGGTAGGCACTTTGCAAAAAACACCTCTGTTTTCTTTAAAAAATGTGGATGTGTCCACGTTGCGCTTTGGGGTGTTTCCTGTCGCGGGCGCTAGGCCTACCCACACAAGTGAGGTATAATTTTTATCGGGAGACTCAGGGGAACGCTGGGTGGAAGGAAACCTGTGGCTCCTCTCAGATTCCAGAACTTTCTGCCACAGAAATGTGAGGAACATGTGTTTTTTTAGCCAAATTTTGAGATTTGCAACGGATTCTGGGTAACAGCACCTGGTCCGAGCCACACAAGTCACCCCCATCTTGGATTCCCTTAGGTCTCTAGTTTTCAGAAATGCACAGGTTTGGTAGGTTTCCCTAGGTGCCGGCTGAGCTAGAGGCCAAAATCTACAGGTAGGCACTTTGCAAAAAACACCTCTGTTTTCTTTCAAAAATTTGGATGTGTCCATGTTGAGCTTTGGGGCGTTTCCTGTCGCGGGCGCTAGGCCTACCGACACAAGTGAGGTATCATTTTTATTGGGAGACTTGGGGGAACGCTGGGTGGAAGGAAACTTGTGGCTCCTTTCAGATTCCAGAACTTTCTGCCACAGAAATGTGTGGAACATGTGTTTTTTTAGCCAAATTTTGAGGTTTGCAAAGGATTCTGGGTAACAGCTCCTGGTCCGAGCCACACAAGTCACCCCATCTTGGATTCCCTTAGGTCTCTAGTTTTCAGAAATGCACAGGTTTGGTAGGTTTCCCTAGGTGCCGGCTGAGCTAGAGGCCAAAATCTACAGGTAGGCACTTTGCAAAAAACACCTCTGTTTTCTTTCAAAAATTTGGATGTGTCCACGTTGCGCTTTGGGGCGTTTCCTGTCGCGGGCGCTAGGCCTACCCACACAAGTGAGGTATCATTTTTATCGGGAGACTTGGGGGAACGCTGGGTGGAAGGAAACTTGTGGCTCCTCTCAGATTCCAGAACTTTCTGCCACAGAAATGTGAGGAACATGTGCTTTTTTAGCCAAATTTTGAGGTTTGCAAAGGATTCTGGGTAACAGAACCTGGTCTGAGCCACACAGGTCACCCCATCTTGGATTCCCCTAGGTCTCTAGTTTTCAGAAATGCACAGGTTTGGTAGGTTTCCCTACGTACCGGCTGAGCTAGAGGCCAAAATCTACAGGTAGGCACTTTTCAAAAAACACCTCTGTTTTCTTTCAAAAATTTGGATGTGTCCACGTTGCGCTTTGGGGCGTTTCCTGTCGCGGGAGCTAGGCCTACCCACACGAGTGAGGTATCATTTTTATCGGGAGACTTGGGGGAACGCTGGGTGGAAGGAAATTTGTGGCTCCTCTCAGATTCCAGAACTTTCTGCCACAGAAATGTGAGGAACATGTGTTTTTTAGCCAAATTTTGAGGTTTGCATAGGACTCTGGGTAACAGAACCTGGTCCGAGCCACACAAGTCACCCCATCTTGCATTCCCCTAGGTCTCTAGTTTTCAGAAATGCACAGGTTTGGTAGGTTTCCCTAGGTGCCGGCTGAGCTAGAGGCCAAAATCTACAGGTAGGCACTTTGCAAAAAACACCTCTGTTTTCTTTCAAAAATGTGGATGTGTCCACGTTGCGCTTTGGGGCGTTTCCTGTCGCGGGCGCTAGGCCTACCCACACAAGTGAGGTATCATGTTTAACGGGAGATTTGGGGGAACGCTGGGTGGAAGGAAATTTGTGGATCCTCTCAGATTCCAGAACTTTCTGCCACAGAAATGTGAGGAACATGTGGTTTTTTAGCCAAATTTTGAGGTTTACAAAGGATTCTGGATAACTGAACCTGGTCCGAGCCACACAAGTCACTCCACCTTGGATTCCCCTAGGTCTCTAGTTTTCAGAAATGCACAGGTTTGGTAGGTTTCCCTAGCTGCCGGCTGATCTAGAGGCCAAAATCTACAGGTAGGCACTTTGCTAAAAACAGCTCTGTTTTCTGTGATGTGTCCACGATGTGTTTTGGGGCATATCCTGTCGCGGGTGCTAGGCCTACCCACACAAGTGAGGTATCATTTTTATCGGGAGACTTGGGGGAACGCTTGGTGGAAGGACATTTGTGGCTCCTCTCAGATTCCAGAACTTTCTGCCACAGAAATGTGAGGAACATGTGTTTTTTTGCCAAATTTTGAGGTTTGCAAAGGATTCTGGGTAACAGAACCTGGTCCGAGCCACACAAGTCACCCCATCTTGGATTCCCCTAGGTCTCTAGTTTTCAGAAATGCACAGATTTGGTAGGTTTCCCTAGGTGCCGGCTGAGCTAGAGGCCAAAATCTACAGGTAGGCACTTTGCAAAAAACACCTCTGTTTTCTTTCAAAAATTTGGATGTGTCCACATTGCGCTTTGGGGCGTTTCGTGTCGCGGGTGCTAGGCCTACCCACACAAGTGAGGTATCATTTTTATCGGGAGACTTGGGGGAACGCTGGGTGGAAGGAAATTTGTGGCTCCTCTCAGATTGCAGAACTTTCTGCTACAGAAATGTGAGGAACATGTGTTTTTTTTTTAGCCAAATTTTGAGGTTTGCAAAGGATTGTGGGTAACAGAACCTAGTCCGAGACACAAAAGTCACCCCATCTTGGATTCCCCTAGGTCTCTAGTTTTCAGAAATGCACAGGTTTGGTAGGTTTCCCTAGGTGCCGGCTGAGCTAGAGGCCAAAATCTACAGGTAGGCACTTTGCAAAAAACACCTCTGTTTTCTTTCAAAAATTTGGATGTGTCCACGTTGCACTTTGGGGCGTTTCCTGTCGCGGGCGCTAGGCCTACCCACACAAGTGAGGTATAATTTTTATCGGGAGACTTGGGGGAACGCTGGGTGGAAGGAAATTTGTGGCTCCTCTCAGATTCCAGAACTTTCTGCCACAGAAATGTGAGGAACATGTGTTTTTTTAGCCAAATTTTGAGGTTTGCAAAGGATTCTGGGTAACAGAACCTGGTCCGAGCCACACAAGTCACCCCATCTTGGATTCCCCTAGGTCTCTAGTTTTCAGAAATGCACAGGTTTGGTAGGTTTCCCTAGGTGCCGGCTGAGCTAGAGGCCAAAATCTACAGGTAGGCACTTTGCAAAAAACACCTCTGTTTTCTTTCAAAAAATTGGATGTGTCCACGTTGCGCTTTGGGGCGTTTCCTGTCGCGGGCGCTAGGCCTACCCACACAAGTGAGGTATCATTTTTATCGGGAGACTTGGGGGAACGCTGGGTGGAAGGAAACTTGTGGCTCCTCTCAGATTCCAGAACTTTCTGCCACAGAAATGTGAGGAACATGTGTTTTTTTAGCCAAATTTTGAGGTTTGCAAAGGATTCTGGGTAACAGAACCTGGTCCGAGCTACACAAGTCACCCCATCTTGGATTCCCCTAGGTCTCTAGTTTTCAGAAATGCACAGGTTTGGTAGGTTTCCCTACGTGCCGGCTGAGCTAGAGGCCAAAATCTACAGGTAGGCACTTTGCAAAAAACACCACTGTTTTCTTTCAAAAATGTGGATGTGTCCACGTTGCACTTTGGGGCGTTTCCTGTCGCGGGCGCTAGGCCTACCCACACAAGTGAGGTATAATTTTTATCGGGAGACTTGGGGGAACGCTGGGTGGAAGGAAATTTGTGACTCCTCTCAGATTCCAGAACTTTCTGCCACAGAAATGTGAGGAACATGTGTTTTTTTAGCCAAATTTTGAGGTTTGCAAAGGATTCTGGGTAACAGAACCTAGTCCGAGCCACACAAGTCACCCCATCTTGGATTCCCCTAGGTCTCTAGTTTTCAGAAATGCACAGGTTTGGTAGGTTTCCCTAGGTGCCGGCTGAGCTAGAGGCCAAAATCTACAGGTAGGCACTTTGGAAAAAACACCTCTGTTTTCTTTCAAAAATTTGGATGTGTCCACGTTGCGCTTTGGGGCGTTTCCTGTCGCGGGCGCTAGGCCTACCCACACAAGTGAGGTATCATTTTTATCGGGAGACTTGGGGGAACGCTGGGTGGAAGGAAACTTGTGGCTCCTCTCAGATTCCAGAACTTTCTGCCACAGAAATGTGAGGAACATGTGTTTTTTTAGCCAAATTTTGAGGTTTGCAAAGGATTCTGGGTAACAGAACCTGGTCCTAGCCACACAAGTCACCCCATCTTGGATTCCCCTAGGTCTCTAGGTTTCAGAAATGCACAGGTTTGGTAGGTTTCCCTAGGTGCCGGCTGAGCTAGAGGCCAAAATCTACAGGTAGGCACTTTGCAAAAAACACCTCTGTTTTCTTTCAAAAATTTGGATGTGTCCACGTTGCGCTTTGGGGCGTTTCCTGTCGCGGGCGCTAAGCCTACCCACACAAGTGAGGTATCATTTTTTTCGGGAGATTTGGGGGAACACTGGGTGGAAGGAAATTTGTGGCTCCTCTCAGATTCCAGAACTTTCTGCCACAGAAATGTGAGGAACATGTGTTTTTTTAGCCAAATTTTGAGGTTTGCAAAGGATTCTGGGTAACAGAACCTGGTCCGAGCCACACATGTCACCCCATCTTGGATTCCCCTAGGTCTCTAGTTTTCAGAAATGCACAGGTTTGGTAGGTTTCCCTAGGTGCCGGCTGAGCTAGAGGCCAAAATCTACAGGTAGGCACTTTGCTAAAAACAGCTCTGTTTTCTGTGATGTGTCCACGTTGTGTTTTGGGGCATATCCTGTCGCGGGTGCTAGGCCTACCCACACAAGTGAGGTATCATTTTTATCGGGAGACTTGGGGGAACGCTGCGTGGAAGGAAATTTGTGGCTCCTCTCAGATTGCAGAACTTTCTGCTACAGAAATGTGAGGAACATCTGTTTTTTTTTTAGCCAAATTTTGAGGTTTGCAAAGGATTGTGGGTAACAGAACCTGGTCCGAGACACAAAAGTCACCCCATCTTGGATTCCCCTAGGTCTCTAGTTTTCAGAAATGCACAGGTTTGGTAGGTTTCCCTAGGTGCCGGCTGAGCTAGAGGCCAAAATCTACAGGTAGGCACTTTGCAAAAAACACCTCTGTTTTCTTTCAAAAATTTGGATGTGTCCACGTTGCACTTTGGGGCGTTTCCTGTCGCGGGCGCTAGGCCTACCCACACAAGTGAGGTATAATTTTTATCGGGAGACTTGGGGGAACGCTGGGTGGAAGGAAATTTGTGGCTCCTCTCAGATTCCAGAACTTTCTGCCACAGAAATGTGAGGAACATGTGTTTTTTTAGCCAAATTTTGAGGTTTGCAAAGGATTCTGGGTAACAGAACCTGGTCCGAGCCACACAAGTCACCCCATCTTGGATTCCCCTAGGTCTCTAGTTTTCAGAAATGCACAGGTTTGGTAGCTTTCCCTAGGTGCCGGCTGAGCTAGAGGCCAAAATCTACAGGTAGGCACTTTGCAAAAAACACCTCTGTTTTCTTTCAAAAATTTGGATGTGTCCACGTTGTGTTTTGGGGCATATCCTGTCGCTGGTGCAAGGCCTACCCACACAAGTGAGGTATCATTTTTATCGGGAGACTTGGGGGAACGCTGGGTGGAAGGAAATGTGTGGCTCCTCTCAGATTCCTGAACTTTCTGCCACAGAAATGTGAGGAACATGTGTTTTTTTAGCCAAATTTTGAGGTTTGCAAAGGACTCTGGGTAACAGAACCTGGTCCGAGCCACACAAGTCACCCCATCTTGCATTCCCCTAGGTCTCTAGTTTTCAGAAATGCACAGGTTTGGTAGGTTTCCCTAGGTGCCGGCGGAGCTAGAGGCCAAAATCTACAGGTAGGCACTTTGCAAAAAACACCTCTGTTTTCTTTCAAAAATGTGGATGTGTCCACGTTGCGCTTTGGGGCGTTTCCTGTCGCGGGCGCTAGGCCTACCCACACAAGTGAGGTATCATTTTTATCGGGAGACTTGGGGGAACGCTGGGTGGAAGGAAATTTGTGGCTCCTCTCAGATTCCAGAACTTTCTGCCACAGAAATGTGAGGAACATGTGTTTTTTTAGCCAAATTTTGAGGTTTGCAAAGGATTCTGGGTAAGAGAACCTGGTCCGAGCCACACAAGTCACCCCATCTTGGATTCCCCTAGATCTCTAGTTTTCAGAAATGCACAGGTTTGGTAGGTTTCCCTAGGTGCCGGCTGAGCTAGAAGCCAAAATCTACAGGTAGGCACTTTGCTAAAAACAGCTCCGTTTTCAGTGATGTGTCCACGTTGTGTTTTGGGGCATATCCTGTCGCGGGTGCTAGGCCTACCCACACAAGTGAGGTATCATTTTTATCGGGAGATTTGGGGGAACGCTGGGTGGAAGGACATTTGTGGCTACTCTCAGATTCCAGAACTTTCTGCCACAGAAATGTGACGAACGTGTGTTTTTTTGCCAAATTTTGAGGTTTGCAAAGGATTCTGGGTAACAGAACCTGGTCCGAGCCACACAAGTCACCCTATCTTGGATTCCCCTAGGTCTCTAGTTTTCAGAAATGCACAGGATTGGTAGGTTTCCCTAGGTGCCGGCTGAGCTAGAGGCCAAAATCTACAGGTAGGCACTTTGCAAAAAACACCTCTGTTTTCTTTCAAAAATTTGGATGTGTCCACGTTGCGCTTTGGGGCGTTTCCTGTCGCGGGTGCTAGGCCTACCCACACAAGTGAGGTATCATTTTTATCAGGAGACTTGGGGGAACGCTGGGTGGAAGGAAATGTGTGGCTCCTCTCAGATTCCTGAACTTTCTGCCACAGAAATGTGAGGAGCATGTGTTTTTTTGCCAAATTTTGAGATTTGCAAAGGATTCTGGGTAACAGAACCTGGTCCGAGCCACACAAGTCACCCCATCTTGGATTCCCCTAAGTCTCTAGTTTTCAGAAATGCACAGGTTTGGTAGGTTTCCCTAGGTGCCGGCTGAGCTAGAGGCCAAAATCTACAGGTAGGCACTTTGCAAAAAACAGCTGTTTTCTTTAAAAAAATGGGATGTGTCCACGTTGCGTTTTGGGGTGTTCTCTGTCGCGGCCACTAGGCCTACCCACACAAGTGAGGTATAATTTTTATCGGGAGACTTGGGGGAACGCTGGGTGGAAGGAAATTTGTGACTCCTCTCAGATTCCAGAACTTTCTGCCACAGAAATGTGAGGAACATGTGTTTTTTTAGCCAAATTTTGAGGTTTGCAAAGGATTCTGGGTAACAGAACCTAGTCCGAGCCACACAAGTCACCCCATCTTGGATTCCCCTAGGTCTCTAGTTTTCAGAAATGCACAGGTTTGGTAGGTTTCCCTAGGTGCCGGCTGAGCTAGAGGCCAAAATCTACAGGTAGGCACTTTGCAAAAAACACCTCTGTTTTCTTTCAAAAATTTGGATGTGTCCACGTTGCGCTTTGGGGCGTTTCCTGTCGCGGGCGCTAGGCCTACCCACACAAGTGAGGTATCATTTTTATCGGGAGACTTGGGGGAACGCTGGGTGGAAGGAAACTTGTGGCTCCTCTCAGATTCCAGAACTTTCTGCCACAGAAATGTGAGGAACATGTGTTTTTTTAGCCAAATTTTGAGGTTTGCAAAGGATTCTGGGTAACAGAACCTGGTCCTAGCCACACAAGTCACCCCATCTTGGATTCCCCTAGGTCTCTAGGTTTCAGAAATGCACAGGTTTGGTAGGTTTCCCTAGGTGCCGGCTGAGCTAGAGGCCAAAATCTACAGGTAGGCACTTTGCAAAAAACACCTCTGTTTTCTTTCAAAAATTTGGATGTGTCCACGTTGCGCTTTGGGGCGTTTCCTGTCGCGGGCGCTAAGCCTACCCACACAAGTGAGGTATCATTTTTATCGGGAGATTTGGGGGAAACACTGGGTGGAAGGAAATTTGTGGCTCCTCTCAGATTCCAGAACTTTCTGCCACAGAAATGTGAGGAACATGTGTTTTTTTAGCCAAATTTTGAGGTTTGCAAAGGATTCTGGGTAACAGAACCTGGTCCGAGCCACACATGTCACCCCATCTTGGATTCCCCTAGGTCTCTAGTTTTCAGAAATGCACAGGTTTGGTAGGTTTCCATAGGTGCCGGCTGAGCTAGAGGCCAAAATCTACAGGTAGGCACTTTGCTAAAAACAGCTCTGTTTTCTGTGATGTGTCCACGTTGTGTTTTGGGGCATATCCTGTCGCGGGTGCTAGGCCTACCCACACAAGTGAGGTATCATTTTTATCGGGAGACTTGGGGGAACGCTGCGTGGAAGGAAATTTGTGGCTCCTCTCAGATTGCAGAACTTTCTGCTACAGAAATGTGAGGAACATCTGTTTTTTTTTTAGCCAAATTTTGAGGTTTGCAAAGGATTGTGGGTAACAGAACCTGGTCCGAGACACAAAAGTCACCCCATCTTGGATTCCCCTAGGTCTCTAGTTTTCAGAAATGCACAGGTTTGGTAGGTTTCCCTAGGTGCCGGCTGAGCTAGAGGCCAAAATCTACAGGTAGGCACTTTGCAAAAAACACCTCTGTTTTCTTTCAAAAATTTGGATGTGTCCACGTTGCACTTTGGGGCGTTTCCTGTCGCGGGCGCTAGGCCTACCCACACAAGTGAGGTATAATTTTTATCGGGAGACTTGGGGGAACGCTGGGTGGAAGGAAATTTGTGGCTCCTCTCAGATTCCAGAACTTTCTGCCACAGAAATGTGAGGAACATGTGTTTTTTTAGCCAAATTTTGAGGTTTGCAAAGGATTCTGGGTAACAGAACCTGGTCCGAGCCACACAAGTCACCCCATCTTGGATTCCCCTAGGTCTCTAGTTTTCAGAAATGCACAGGTTTGGTAGGTTTCCCTAGGTGCCGGCTGAGCTAGAGGCCAAAATCTACAGGTAGGCACTTTGCAAAAAACACCTCTGTTTTCTTTCAAAAATTTGGATGTGTCCACGTTGTGTTTTGGGACATATCCTGTCGCTGGTGCAAGGCCTACCCACACAAGTGAGGTATCATTTTTATCGGGAGACTTGGGGGAACGCTGGGTGGAAGGAAATGTGTGGCTCCTCTCAGATTCCTGAACTTTCTGCCACAGAAATGTGAGGAACATGTGTTTTTTTAGCCAAATTTTGAGGTTTGCAAAGGACTCTGGGTAACAGAACCTGGTCCGAGCCACACAAGTCACCCCATCTTGCATTCCCCTAGGTCTCTAGTTTTCAGAAATGCACAGGTTTGGTAGGTTTCCCTAGGTGCCGGCGGAGCT
This sequence comes from Pleurodeles waltl, assembly GCF_031143425.1. NCBI lineage: Eukaryota > Metazoa > Chordata > Amphibia > Caudata > Salamandridae > Pleurodeles > Pleurodeles waltl. The sequence goes on from NW_027149855.1 coordinate 82,035, forward strand.
AGAGGCCAAAATCTACAGGTAGGCACTTTGCAAAAAACACCTCTGTTTTCTTTCAAAAATGTGGATGTGTCCACGTTGCGCTTTGGGGCGTTTCCTGTCGCGGGCGCTAGGCCTACCCACACAAGTGAGGTATCATTTTTATCGGGAGACTTGGGGGAACGCTGGGTGGAAGGAAATTTGTGGCTCCTCTCAGATTCCAGAACTTTCTGCCACAGAAATGTGAGGAACATGTGTTTTTTTAGCCAAATTTTGAGGTTTGCAAAGGATTCTGGGTAAGAGAACCTGGTCCGAGCCACACAAGTCACCCCATCTTGGATTCCCCTAGATCTCTAGTTTTCAGAAATGCACAGGTTTGGTAGGTTTCCCTAGGTGCCGGCTGAGCTAGAAGCCAAAATCTACAGGTAGGCACTTTGCTAAAAACAGCTCCGTTTTCAGTGATGTGTCCACGTTGTGTTTTGGGGCATATCCTGTCGCGGGTGCTAGGCCTACCCACACAAGTGAGGTATCATTTTTATCGGGAGATTTGGGGGAACGCTGGGTGGAAGGACATTTGTGGCTACTCTCAGATTCCAGAACTTTCTGCCACAGAAATGTGACGAACGTGTGTTTTTTTGCCAAATTTTGAGGTTTGCAAAGGATTCTGGGTAACAGAACCTGGTCCGAGCCACACAAGTCACCCTATCTTGGATTCCCCTAGGTCTCTAGTTTTCAGAAATGCACAGGATTGGTAGGTTTCCCTAGGTGCCGGCTGAGCTAGAGGCCAAAATCTACAGGTAGGCACTTTGCAAAAAACACCTCTGTTTTCTTTCAAAAATTTGGATGTGTCCACGTTGCGCTTTGGGGCGTTTCCTGTCGCGGGCGCTAGGCCTACCCACACAAGTGAGGTATCATTTTTATCAGGAGACTTGGGGGAACGCTGGGTGGAAGGAAATTTGTGGCTCCTCTCAGATTCCAGAACTTTCTGCCACAGAAATGTGAGGAACATGTATTTTTTTAGCCTAATTTTGAGGTTTGCAAAGGATTCTGGGTAACAGAACCTGGTCCGAGCCACACAAGTCACCCCATCTTGGATTCCCCTAGGTCTCTAGTTTTCAGAAATGCACAAGTTTGGTAGGTTTCCCTAGGTGCCGGCTGAGCTAGAGGCCAAAATCTACAGGTAGGCACTTTGCAAAAAACACCTCTGTTTTCTTTAAAAAATTTGGATGTGTCCACGTTGCGCTTTGGGGCGTTTCCTGTCGTGGGCGCTAGGCCTACCCACACGAGTGAGGTATCATTTTTATCGGGAGACTTGGGGGAACGCTGGCTGGAAGGGAATTTTAGGCTCCTCTCAGATTCCAGAACTTTCTGCCACAGAAATGTGAGGAACATGTGTTTTTTTAGCCAAATTTTGAGGTTTGCAAAGGACTCTGGGTAACAGAACCTGGTCCGAGCCACACAAGTCACCCCATCTTGCATTCCCCTAGGTCTCTAGTTTTCAGAAATGCACAGGTTTGGTAGGTTTCCCTAGGTGCCGGCGGAGCTAGAGGCCAAAATCTACAGGTAGGCACTTTGCAAAAAACACCTCTGTTTTCTTTAAAAAATGTGGATGTGTCCACGTTGCGCTTTGGGGCGTTTCCTGTCGCGGGCGCTAGGCCTACCCACACAAGTGAGGTATCATTTTTATCGGGAGACTTGGGGGAACGCTGAGTGGAAGGAAATGTGTGGCTCCTCTCAGATTCCTGAACTTTCTGCCACAGAAATGTGAGGAACATGTGTTTTTTTAGCCAAATTTTGAGGTTTGCAAAGGACTCTGGGTAACAGAACCTGGTCCGAGCCACACAAGTCACCCCATCTTGCATTCCCCTGGGTCTCTAGTTTTCAGAAATGCACAGGTTTGGTAGGTTTCCCTAGGTGCCGGCGGAGCTAGAGGCCAAAATCTACAGGTAGGCACTTTGCAAAAAACACCTCTGTTTTCTTTCAAAAATGTGGATGTGTCCACGTTGCGCTTTGGGGCGTTTCCTGTCGCGGGCGCTAGGCCTACCCACACAAGTGAGGTATCATTTTTATCGGGAGACTTGGGGGAACGCTGGGTGGAAGGAAACTTGTGGCTCCTCTCAGATTCCAGAACTTTCTGCCACAGAAATGTGAGGAACATGTGTTTTTTTAGCCAAACTTTGAGGTTTGCAAAGGATTCTGGGTAACAGCACCTGGTCCGAGTCACACAAGTCACCCCCATCTTGGATTCCCTTAGGTCTCTAGTTTTCAGAAATGCACAGGTTTGGTAGGTTTCCCTAGGTGCCGGCTGAGCTAGAGGCCAAAATCTACAGGTAGGCACTTTGCAAAAAACACCTCTGTTTTCTTTCAAAAATTTGGATGTGTCCACATTGCGCTTTGGGACGTTTCATGTCGCGGGCGCTAGGCCTACCCACACAAGTGAGGTATCATTTTTATCGGGAGACTTGGGGGAACGCTGGGTGGAAGGAAATTTGTGGCTCCTCTCAGATTCCAGAACTTTCTGCCACAGAAATGTGAGGAACATGTGTTTTTTTAGCCAAATTTTGAGGTTTGCAAAGGATTCTGGGTAAGAGAACCTGGTCCGAGCCACACAAGTCACCCCATCTTGGATTCCCCTAGGTCTCTAGTTTTCAGAAATGCACAGGTTTGGTAGGTTTCCCTAGGTGCCGGCTGAGCTAGAAGCCAAAATCTACAGGTAGGCACTTTGCTAAAAACAGCTCTGTTTTCTGTGATGTGTCCACGTTGTGTTTTGGGGCATATCCTGTCGCGGGTGCTAGGCCTACCACACAAGTGAGGTATCATTTTTATCGGGAGACTTGGGGGAACGCTGGGTGGAAGGACATTTGTGGCTACTCTCAGATTCCAGAACTTTCTGCCACAGAAATGTGAGGAACATGTGTTTTTTTTGCCAAATTTTGAGGTTTGCAAAGGATTCTGGGTAACAGAACCTGGTCCGAGCCACACAAGTCACCCTATCTTGGATTCCCCTAGGTCTCTAGTTTTCAGAAATGCACAGGATTGGTAGGTTTCCCTAGGTGCCGGCTGAGCTAGAGGCCAAAATCTACAGGTAGGCACTTTGCAAAAAACACCTCTGTTTTCTTTCAAAAATTTGGATGTGTCCACGTTGCGCTTTGGGGCGTTTCCTGTCGCGGGCGCTAGGCCTACCCACACAAGTGAGGTATCATGTTTATCGGGAGACTTGGGGGAACGCTGGGTGGAAGGAAATTTGTGGCTCCTCTCAGATTCCAGAACTTTCTGCCACAGAAATGTGAGGAACATGTGTTTTTTTAGCCAAATTTTGAGGTTTGCAAAGGATTCTGGGTAACAGAACCTGGTCCGAGCCACACAAGTCACCCCATCTTGGATTCCCCTAGGTCTCTAGTTTTCAGAAATGCACAGGTTTGGTAGGTTTCCCTAGGTGCCGGCTGAGCTAGAGGCCAAAATCTACAGGTAGGCACTTTGCAAAAAACACCTCTGTTTTTTTCCAAAAATTTGGATGTGTCCACATTGCGCTTTGGGACGTTTCATGTCGCGGGCGCTAGGCCTACCCACACAAGTGAGGTATCATTTTTATCGGGAGACTTGGGGGAACGCTGGGTGGAAGGAAATTTGTGGCTCCTCTCAGATTCCAGAACTTTCTGCCACAGAAATGTGAGGAACATGTGTTTTTTTAGCCAAATTTTGAGGTTTGCAAAGGATTCTGGGTAAGAGAACCTGGTCCGAGCCACACAAGTCACCCCATCTTGGATTCCCCTAGGTCTATAGTTTTCAGAAATGCACAGGTTTGGTAGGTTTCCCTAGGTGCTGGCTGAGCTAGAGGCCAAAATCTACAGGTAGGCACTTTGCAAAAAACAGCTCTGTTTTCTGTGATGTGTCCACGTTGTGTTTTGGGGCATATCCTGTCGCGGGTGCTAGGCCTACCCACACAAGTGAGGTATCATTTTTATCGAGAGACTTGGGGGAACGCTGGGTGGAAGGACATTTGTGGCTACTCTCAGATTCCAGAACTTTCTGCCACAGAAATGTGAGGAACATGTGTTTTTTTGCCAAATTTTGAGGTTTGCAAAGGATTCTGGGTAACAGAACCTGGTCCGAGCCACACAAGTCACCCTATCTTGGATTCCCCTAGGTGTCTAGTTTTCAGAAATGCACAGGATTGGTAGGTTTCCCTAGGTGCCGGCTGAGCTAGAGGCCAAAATCTACAGGTAGACATTTTGCAAAAAACACCTCTGTTTTCTTTCAAAAATTTGGATGTGTCCACGTTGCGCTTTGGGGCGTTTCCTGTCGCGGGCGCTAGGCCTACCCACACAAGTGAGGTATCATGTTTATCGGGAGACTTGGGGGAACGCTGGGTGGAAGGAAATTTGTGGCTCCTCTCAGATTCCAGAACTTTCTGCCACAGAAATGTGAGGAACATGTGTTTTTTTAGCCAAATTTTGAGGTTTGCAAAGGATTCTGGGTAACAGAACCTGGTCCGAGCCACACAAGTCACCCCATCTTGGATTCCCCTAGGTCTCTAGTTTTCAGAAATGCACAGGTTTGGTAGGTTTCCCTAGGTGCCGGCTGAGCTAGAGGCCAAAATCTACAGGTAGGCACTTTGCAAAAAACACCTCTGTTTTCTTTCAAAAATTTGGATGTGTCCACATTGCGCTTTGGGACGTTTCATGTCGCGGGCGCTAGGCCTACCCACACAAGTGAGGTATCATTTTTATCGGGAGACTTGGGGGAACGCTGGGTGGAAGGAAATTTGTGGCTCCTCTCAGATTCCAGAACTTTCTGCCACAGAAATGTGAGGAACATGTGTTTTTTTAGCCAAATTTTGAGGTTTGCAAAGGATTCTGGGTAAGAGAACCTGGTCCGAGCCACACAAGTCACCCCATCTTGGATTCCCCTAGGTCTCTAGTTTTCAGAAATGCACAGGTTTGGTAGGTTTCCCTAGGTGCTGGCTGAGCTAGAGGCCAAAATCTACAGGTAGGCACTTTGCAAAAAACAGCTCTGTTTTCTGTGATGTGTCCACGTTGTGTTTTGGGGCATATCCTGTCGCGGGTGCTAGGCCTACCCACACAAGTGAGGTATCATTTTTATCGGGAGACTTGGGGGAACGCTGGGTGGAAGGACATTTGTGGCTACTCTCAGATTCCAGAACTTTCTGCCACAGAAATGTGAGGAACATGTGTTTTTTTGCCAAATTTTGAGGTTTGCAAAGGATTCTGGGTAACAGAACCTGGTCCGAGCCACACAAGTCACCCTATCTTGGATTCCCCTAGGTCTCTAGTTTTCAGAAATGCACAGGATTGGTAGGTTTCCTTAGGTGCCGGCTGAGCTAGAGGCCAAAATCTACAGGTAGGCACTTTGCAAAAAACACCTCTGTTTTCTTTCAAAAATTTGGATGTGTCCACGTTGCGCTTTGGGGCATTTCCTGTCGCGGGCGCTAGGCCTACCCACACAAGTGAGGTATCATTTTTATCGGGAGACTTGGGGGAACGCTGGGTGGAAGGAAATTTGTGGCTCCTCTCAGATTCCAGAACTTTCTGCCACAGAAATGTGAGGAACATGTGTTTTTTTAGCTAAATTTTGAGGTTTGCAAAGGATTCTGGGTAACAGAACCTGGTCCGAGCCACACAAGTCACCCCATCTTGGATTCCCCTAGGTCTCTAGTTTTCAGAAATGCACAGGTTTGGTAGGTTTCCCTAGGTGCTGGCTGAGCTAGAAGCCAAAATCTACAGGTAGGCACTTTGCTAAAAACAGCTCTGTTTTCTGTGATGTGTCCACGTTGTGTTTTGGGGCATATCCTGTCGCGGGTGCTAGGCCTACCCACACAAGTGAGGTATCATTTTTATCGGGAGACTTGGGGGAACGCTGGGTGGAAGGACATTTGTGGCTACTCTCAGATTCCAGAACTTTCTGCCACAGAAATGTGAGGAACATGTGTTTTTTTAGCCAAATTTTGAGGTTTGCAAAGGATTCTGGGTAACAGACCCTGGTCCGAGCCACACAAGTCACCCCATCTTGGATTCCCCTAGGTCTCTAGTTTTCAGAAATGCACAGGTTTGGTAGGTTTCCCTAGGTGCCGGCTGAGCTAGAGGCCAAAATCTACAGGTAGGCACTTTGCAAAAAACACCTCTGTTTTCTTTCAAAAATTTGGATGTGTCCACATTGCGCTTTGGGACGTTTCATGTCGCGGGCGCTAGGCCTACCCACACAAGTGAGGTATCATTTTTATCGGGAGACTTGGGGGAACGCTGGGTGGAAGGAAATTTGTGGCTCCTCTCAGATTCCAGAACTTTCTGCCACAGAAATGTGAGGAACATGTGTTTTTTTAGCCAAATTTTGAGGTTTGCAAAGGATTCTGGGTAAGAGAACCTGGTCCGAGCCACACAAGTCACCCCATCTTGGATTCCCCTAGGTCTCTAGTTTTCAGAAATGCACAGGTTTGGTAGGTTTCCCTAGGTGCTGGCTGAGCTAGAAGCCAAAATCTACAGGTAGGCACTTTGCTAAAAACAGCTCTGTTTTCTGTGATGTGTCCACGTTGTGTTTTGGGGCATATCCTGTCGCGGGTGCTAGGCCTACCCACACAAGTGAGGTATCATTTTTATCGGGAGACTTGGGGGAACGCTGGGTGGAAGGACATTTGTGGCTACTCTCAGATTCCAGAACTTTCTGCCACAGAAATGTGAGGAACATGTGTTTTTTTAGCCAAATTTTGAGGTTTGCAAAGGATTCTGGGTAACAGACCCTGGTCCGAGCCACACAAGTCACCCCATCTTGGATTCCCCTAGGTCTCTAGTTTTTAGAAATGCACAGGTTTGGTAGGTTTCCCTAGGTGCCGGCTGAGCTAGAGGCCAAAATCTACAGGTAGGCACTTTGCAAAAAACACCTCTGTTTTCTTTCAAAAATTTGGATGTGTCCACGTTGCACTTTGGGGCGTTTCCTGTCGCGGGCGCTAGGCCTACCCACACAAGTGAGGTATAATTTTTATCGGGAGACTTGGGGGAACGCTGGGTGGAAGGAAACTCGTGGCTCCTCTCAGATTCCAGAACTTTCTGCCACAGAAATGTGAGGAACATGTGCTTTTTTAGCCAAATTTTGAGGTTTGCAAAGGATTCTGGGTAACAGAACCTGGTCTGAGCCACACAGGTCACCCCATCTTAGATTCCCCTAGGTCTCTAGTTTTCAGAAATGCACAGGTTTGGTAGGTTTCCCTAGGTGCCGGCTGAGCTAGAGGCTAAAATCTACAGGTAGGCACTTTGCAAAAAACACCTCTCTTTTCTTTCAAAAATTTGGATGTGTCCACGTTGCGCTTTGGGGCGTTTCCTGTCGCGGGCGCTAGGCCTACCCACATGAGCGAGGTATCATTTTTATCGGGAGACTTGGGGGAACGCTGGGTGGAAGGAAATTTGTGGCTCCTCTCAGATTCCAGAACTTTCTGCCACAGAAATGTGAGGAACATGTGTTTTTTTAGCCAAATTTTGAGGTTTGCAAAGGATTCTGGGTAACAGAACCTGGTCCGAGCCACACAAGTCACCCCATCTTGGATTCCCCTAAGTCTCTAGTTTTCAGAAATGCACAGGTTTGGTAGGTTTCCCTAGGTGCCGGCTGAGCTAGAGGCCAAAATCTACAGGTAGGCACTTTGCAAAAAACAGCTGTTTTCTTTCAAAAAATGGGATGTGTCCACGTTGCGTTTTGGGGTGTTCTCTGTCGCGGCCACTAGGCCTACCCACACAAGTGAGGTATCATTTTTATCGGGAGACTTGGGTGAACGCTGGGTGGAAGGAAATTTGTGGCTCCTCTCAGATTCCAGAACTTTCTGCCACAGAAATGTGAGGAACATGTGTTTTTTTAGCCAAATTTTGAGGTTTGCAAAGGATTCTGGGTAACAGAACCTGGTCCGAGCCACACAAGTCACCCCATCTTGGATTCCCCTAGGTCTCTAGTTTTCAGAAATGCACAGGTTTGGTAGGTTTCCCTAGTTGCCGGCTGAGCTAGAGGCCAAAATCTACAGGGAGGCACTTTGCTAAAAACAGCTCTGTTTTCTGTGATGTGTCCACGTTGTGTTTTGGGGCATATCCTGTCGCTGGTGCAAGGCCTACCCACACAAGTGAGGTATCATTTTTATCGGGAGACTTGGGGGAACGCTGAGTGGAAGGAAATGTGTGGCTCCTCTCAGATTCCTGAACTTTCTGCCACAGAAATGTGAGGAACATGTGTTTTTTTGCCAAATTTTGAGATTTGCAAAGGATTCTGGGTAACAGAACCTGGTCCGAGCCACACAAGTCACCCCATCTTGGATTCCCCTAGGTCTCTAGTTTTCAGAAATGCACAGGTTTGGTAGGTTTCCCTAGGTGCCGGCTGAGCTAGAGGCCAAAATCTACAGGTAGGCACTTTGCAAAAAACACCTCTCTTTTCTTTCAAAAATTTGGATGTGTCCACGTTGCGCTTTGGGGCGTTTCCTGTCGCGGGCGCTAGGCCTACCCACATGAGTGAGGTATCATTTTTATCGGGAGACTTGGGGGAACGCTGGGTGGAAGGAAATTTGTGGCTCCTCTCAGATTCCAGAACTTTCTGCCACAGAAATGTGAGGAACATGTGTTTTTTTAGCCAGATTTTGAGGTTTGCAAAGGATTCTGGGTAACAGAACCTGGTCCGAGCCACACAAGTCACCCCATCTTGGATTCCCCTAAGTCTCTAGTTTTCAGAAATGCACAGGTTTGATAGGTTTCCCTAGTTGCCGGCTGAGCTAGAGGCCAAAATCTACAGGTAGGCACTTTGCTAAAAACAGCTCTGTTTTCTGTGATGTGTCCACGTTGTGTTTTGGGGCGTTTCCTGTCGCGGGCGCTAGGCCTACCCACATGAGTGAGGTATCATTTTTATCGGGAGACTTGGGGGAACGCTGGGTGGAAGGAAATTTGTGGCTCCTCTCAGATTCCAGAACTTTCTGCCACAGAAATGTGTGGAACATGTGTTTTTTTAGCCAGATTTTGAGGTTTGCAAAGGATTCTGGGTAACAGAACCTGGTCCGAGCCACACAAGTCACCCCATCTTGGATTCCCCTAAGTCTCTAGTTTTCAGAAATGCACAGGTTTGGTAGGTTTCCCTAGTTGCCGGCTGAGCTAGAGGCCAAAATCTACAGGTAGGCACTTTGCAAAAAACACCTCTGTTTTCTTTAAAAAATTTGGATGTGTCCACGTTGCGCTTTGGGGCGTTTCCTGTCGCGGGCGCTAGGCCTACCCACTCAAGTGAGGTATCATTTTTATCGGGAGACTTTGGGGAACGCTGGGTGGAAGGAAACTTGTGGCTCCTCTCAGATTCCAGAACTTTCTGCCACAGAAATGTGAGGAACATGTGTTTTTTTAGCCAAATTTTGAGGTTTGCAAAGGATTCTGGGTAACAGCACTTGGTCCGAGTCGCACAAGTCACCCCCATCTTGGATTCCCTTAGGTCTCTAGTTTTCAGAAATGCACAGGTTTGGTAGGTTTCCCTAGGTGCCGGCTGAGCTAGAGGCCAAAATCTACAGGTAGGCACTTTGCAAAAAACACCTCTGTTTTCTTTCAAAAATTTGGATGTGTCCACGTTGCGTTTTGGGGCGTTTCATGTCGCGGGCGCTAGACCTACCCACACAAGTGAGGTATCATTTTTATCGGAAGACTTGGGGGAACGCTGGGTGGAAGGAAATGTGTGGCTCCTCTCAGATTCCAGAACTTTCTGCCACAGAAATGTGAGGAACATGTGTTTTTTTTGCCAAATTTTGAGGTTTGCAAAGGATTCTGGGTAAGAGAACCTGGTCCGAGCCACACAAGTCACCCCATCTTGGATTCCCCTAGGTCTCTAGTTTTCAGAAATGCACAGGTTTGGTAGGTTTCCCTAGGTGCCGGCTGAGCTAGAGGCCAAAATCTACAGGTAGGCACTTTGCTAAAAACAGCTCTGTTTTCTGTGATATGTCCACGTTGTGTTTTGGGGCATATCCTGTCGCGGGTGCTAGGCCTACCCACACAAGTGAGGTATAATTTTTATCGGGAGACTTGGGGGAACGCTGGGTGGAAGGAAATTTGTGGCTCCTCTCAGATTCCAGAACTTTCTGCCACAGAAATGTGAGGAACATGTGTTTTTTTAGCCAAATTTTGAGGTTTGCAAAGGATTCTGGGTAACAGAACCTGGTCCGAGCCACACAAGTCACCCCATCTTGGATTCCCCTAGGTCTCTAGTTTTCAGAAATGCACAGGTTTGGTAGGTTTCCCTAGGTGCCGGCTGAGCTAGAGGCCAAAATCTACAGGTAGGCACTTTGCAAAAAACACCTCTGTTTTCTTTCAAAAATTTGGATGTGTCCACGTTGCGCTTTGGGGCGTTTCCTGTCGCGGGCGCTAGGCCTACCCACACAAGTGAGGTATCATTTTTATCGGGAGACTTGGGGGAACGCTGGGTGGAAGGAAACTTGTGGCTCCTCTCAGATTCCAGAACTTCCTGCTACAGAAGTGTGAGGAACATGTGTTTTTTTATCCAAATTTTGAGGTTTGCAAAGGATTCTGGGTAACAGCACCGGGTCCGAGCCACACAAGTCACCCCCATCTTGGATTCCCTTAGGTGTCTAGTTTTCAGAAATGCACAGGTTTGGTAGGTTTCCCTAGGTGCCGGCTGAGCTAGAGGCCAAAATCTACAGGTAGGCACTTTGCAAAAAACACCTCTGTTTTCTTTCAAAAATTTGGATGTGTCCACGTTGCGCTTTGGGGCGTCTCCTGTCGCGGGCGCTAGGCCTACCCACACAAGAGAGGTATCATTTTTATCGGGAGACTTGGGGGAACGCTGGGTGGAAGGAAATTTGTGGCTCCTCTCAGATTCCAGAACTTTCTGCCACAGAAATGTGAGGAACATGTGTTTTTTTAGCCAAATTTTGAGGTTTGCAAAGGATTCTGGGTAACAGAACCTGGTCCGAGCCACACAAGTCACCCCATCTTGGATTCCTCTAGGTCTCTAGTTTTCAGAAATGCACAGGTTTGGTAGGTTTCCCTAGGTGCCGGATGAGCTAGAGGCCAAAATCTACAGGTAGGCACTTTGCAAAAAACACCTCTGTTTTCTTTCAAAAATTTGGATGTGTCCACGTTGCACTTTGGGGCGTTTCCTGTCGCGGGCGCTAGGCCTACCCACACAAGTGAGGTATCATTTTTATCGGGAGACTTGGGGGAACGCTGGGTGGAAGGAAATTTGTGGCTCCTCTCAGATTCCAGAACTTTCTGCCACAGAAATGTGAGAACATGTGTTTTTTTAGCCAAATTTTGAGGTTTGCAAAGGATTCTGGGTAACAGAACCTAGTCCGAGCCACACAAGTCACCCCATCTTGGATTCCCCTAGGTCTCTAGTTTTCAGAAATGCACAGGTTTGGTAGGTTTCCCTAGGTGCCGGCTGAGCTAGAGGCCAAAATCTACAGGTAGGCACTTTGCAAAAAACACCTCTGTTTTCTTTCAAAAATGTGGATGTGTCCACGTTGCGCTTTGGGGCATTTCCTGTCGCGGGCGCTAGGCCTACCCACACAACTGAGGTATCATTTTTATTGGGAGACTTGGGGGAACGCTGGGTGGAAGGAAACTTGTGGCTCCTCTCAGATTCCAGAACTTTCTGCCACAGAAATGTGAGGAACATGTGTTTTTTTAGCCAAATTTTGAGGTTTGCAAGGATTCTGGGTAACAGCACCTGGTCCGAGCCACACAAGTCACCCCCATCTTGGATTCCCTTAGGTCTCTAGTTTTCAGAAATGCACAGGTTTGGAAGGTTTCCATAGGTGCCGGCTGAGCTAGAGGCCAAAATCTACAGGTAGGCACTTTGCAAAAAACACCTCTGTTTTCTTTCAAAAATTTGGATGTGTTCACATTGCGCTTTGGGGCGTTTCCTGTCGTGGGCGCTAGGCCTACCCACACAAGTGAGGTATCATTTTTATCGGGAGACTCGGGGGAACGCTGGGTGGAAGGAAACGTGTGGCTCCTCTCAGATTCCAGAACTTTCTGCCACCGAAATGTGAGGAACATGTGTTTTTTTAGCCAAATTTTGAGGTTTGCAAAGGATTCTGTGTAACAGCACCTGGTCCGAGCCACACAAGTCACCCCCATCTTGGATTCCCTTAGGTCTCTAGTTTTCAGAAATGCACAGGTTTGGTAGGTTTCCCTAGGTGCCGGCTGAGCTAGAGGCCAAAATCTACAGGTAGGCACTTTGCAAAAAACACCTCTGTTTTCTTTCAAAAATTTGGATGTGTCCACGTTGCGCTTTGGGGCGTTTCCTGTCGCGGGCGCTAGGCCTACCCACACAAGTGAGGTATCATTTTTATCGGGAGACTTGGGGGAACGCTGGGTGGAAGGAAATTTGTGGCTCCTCTCAGATTCCAGAACTTTCTGCCACAGAAATGTGAGGAACATGTGTTTTTTTAGCCAAATTTTGAGGTTTGCAAAGGATTCTGGGTAACAGAACCTGGTCCGAGCCACACAAGTCACCCCATCTTGGATTCCCCTAGGTCTCTAGTTTTCAGAAATGCACAGGTTTGGTAGGTTTCCCTAGGTGCCGGCTGAGCTAGAGGCCAAAATCTACAGGTAGGCACTTTGCTAAAAACAGCTCTGTTTTCTGTGATGTGTCCACGTTGTGTTTTGGGGCATATCCTGTCGCGGGTGCTAGGCCTACCCACACAAGTGAGGTATCATTTTTATCGGGAGACTTGGGGGAACGCTGGGTGGAAGGAAATTTGTGGCTCCTCTCAGATTCCAGAACTTTCTGCTACAGAAATGTGAGGAACATGTGTTTTTTTTTTTAGCCAAATTTTGAGGTTTGCAAAGGATTCTGGGTAACAGAACCTGGTCCGAGCCACAAAAGTCACCCCATCTTGGATTCCCCTAGGTCTCTAGTTTTCAGAAATGCACAGGTTTGGTAGGTTTCCCTAGGTACCGGCTGAGCTAGAGGCCAAAATCTACAGGTAGGCACTTTGCAAAAAACACCTCTGTTTTCTTTCAAAAATTTGGATGTGTCCACATTGCGCGTTGGGGCGTTTCCTGTCGTGGGCGCTAGGCCTACCCACACAAGTGAGGTATCATTTTTATCGGGAGACTCGGGGGAACGCTGGGTGGAAGGAAACGTGTGGCTCCTCTCAGGTTCCAGAACTTTCTGCCACAGAAATGTGAGGAACATGTGTTTTTTTAGCCAAATTTTGAGGTTTGCAAAGGATTCTGGGTAACAGAACCTGGTCCGAGCCACACAAGTCACCCCATCTTGGATTCCCCTAGGTCTCTAGTTTTCAGAAATGCACAGGTTTGGTAGGTTTCCCTAGGTGCCGGCTGAGCTAGAGGCCAAAATCTACAGGTAGGCACTTTGCAAAAAACACCTCTGTTTTCTTTCAAAAATGTGGATGTGTCCACGTTGCGCTTTGGGGCATTTCCTGTCGCGGGCGCTAGGCCTACCCACAAACTGAGGTATCATTTTTATTGGGAGACTTGGGGGAACGCTGGGTGGAAGGAAACTTGTGGCTCCTCTCAGATTCCAGAACTTTCTGCCACAGAAATGTGAGGAACATGTGTTTTTTTAGCCAAATTTTGAGGTTTGCAAGGATTCTGGGTAACAGCACCTGGTCCGATCCACACAAGTCACACCATCTTGGATTCCCTTAGGTCTCTAGTTTTCAGAAATGCACAGGTTTGGTAGGTTTCCCTAGGTGCCGGCTGAGCTAGAGGCCAAAATCTACAGGTAGGCACTTTGCAAAAAACACCTCTGTTTTCTATCAAAAATTTGGATGTGTCCACATTGCGCTTTGGGGCGTTTCCTGTCGTGGGCGCTAGGCCTACCCACACAAGTGAGGTATCATTTTTATCGGGAGACTCGGGGGAACGATGGGTGGAAGTAAACGTGTGGCTCCTCTCAGATTCCAGAACTTTCTGCCACAGAAATGTGAGGAACATGTGTTTTTTTAGCCAAATTTTGAGGTTTGCAAAGGATTCTGGGTAACAGCACCTGGTCCGAGCCACACAAGTCACCTTCATCTTGGATTCCCTTAGGTCTCTAGTTTTCAGAAATGCACAGGTTTGGTAGGTTTCCCTAGGTGCCGGCTGAGCTAGAGGCCAAAATCTACAGGTAGGCACTTTGCAAAAAAAACCTCTGTTTTCTTTCAAAAATGTTGATGTGTCCACGTTGCGCTTTGGGGCGTTTCCTGTCGCGGGCGCTAGGCCTACCCACACAAGTGAGGTATCATTTTTATCGGGAGACTTGGAGGAACGCTGGGTGGAAGGAAATTTGTGGCTCCTCTCAGATTCCAGAACTTTCTGCCACAGAAATGTGAGGAACATGTGTTTTTTTAGCCAAATTTTGAGTTTTGCAAAGGATTCTGGGTAACAGAACCTGGTCCGAGCCACACAAGTCACCCCATCTTGGATTCCCCTAGGTCTCTAGTTTTCAGAAATGCACAGGTTTGGTAGGTTTCCCTAGGTGCCGGCTGAGCTAGAGGCCAAAATCTACAGGTAGGCACTTTGCTAAAAACAGCTCTGTTTTCTGTGATGTGTCCACGTTGTGTTTTGGGGCGTTTCCTGTCGCGGGCGCTAGGCCTACCCACACAAGTGAGGAATCATTTTTATCGGTAGACTTGGGGGAACGCTGGGTGGAAGGAAATTTGTGGCTCCTCTCAGATTCCAGAACTTTCTGCCACAGAAATGTGAGGAACATGTGTTTTTTTAGCCAAATTTTGAGGTTTGCAAAGGATTCTGGGTAACAGAACCTGGTCCGAGCCACACAAGTCACCCCATCTTGGATTCCCCTAGGTCTCTAGTTTTCAGAAATGCACAGGTTTGGTAGGTTTCCCTAGGTGCCGGCTGAGCTAGAGGCCAAAATCTACAGGTAGGCACTTTGCAAAAAACACCTCTGTTTTCTTTCAAAAATTTGGATGTGTCCACGTTGCGCTTTGGGGCGTTTCCTGTCGCGGGCGCTAGGCCTACCCACACAAGTGAGGTATCATTTTTATCGGGAGACTTGGGGGAACGCTGGGTGGAAGGAAACTTGTGGCTCCTCTCAGATTCCAGAACTTCCTGCTACAGAAGTGTGAGGAACATGTGTTTTTTTATCCAAATTTTGAGGTTTGCAAAGGATTCTGGGTAACAGCACCGGGTCCGAGCCACACAAGTCACCCCCATCTTGGATTCCCTTAGGTGTCTAGTTTTCAGAAATGCACAGGTTTGGTAGGTTTCCCTAGGTGCCGGCTGAGCTAGAGGCCAAAATCTACAGGTAGGCACTTTGCAAAAAACACCTCTGTTTTCTTTCAAAAATTTGGATGTGTCCACGTTGCGCTTTGGGGCGTCTCCTGTCGCGGGCGCTAGGCCTACCCACACAAGAGAGGTATCATTTTTATCGGGAGACTTGGGGGAACGCTGGGTGGAAGGAAATTTGTGGCTCCTCTCAGATTCCAGAACTTTCTGCCACAGAAATGTGAGGAACATGTGTTTTTTTAGCCAAATTTTGAGGTTTGCAAAGGATTCTGGGTAACAGAACCTGGTCCGAGCCACACAAGTCACCCCATCTTGGATTCCTCTAGGTCTCTAGTTTTCAGAAATGCACAGGTTTGGTAGGTTTCCCTAGGTGCCGGATGAGCTAGAGGCCAAAATCTACAGGTAGGCACTTTGCAAAAAACACCTCTGTTTTCTTTCAAAAATTTGGATGTGTCCACGTTGCACTTTGGGGCGTTTCCTGTCGCGGGCGCTAGGCATACCCACACAAGTGAGGTATCATTTTTATCGGGAGACTCGGGGGAACGCTGGGTGGAAGGAAACGTGTGGCTCCTCTCAGATTCCAGAACTTTCTGCCACCGAAATGTGAGGAACATGTGTTTTTTTAGCCAAATTTTGAGGTTTGCAAAGGATTCTGTGTAACAGCACCTGGTCCAAGCCACACAAGTCACCCCCATCTTGGATTCCCTTAGGTCTCTAGTTTTCAGAAATGCACAGGTTTGGTAGGTTTCCCTAGGTGCCGGCTGAGCTAGAGGCCAAAATCTACAGGTAGGCACTTTGCAAAAAACACCTCTGTTTTCTTTCAAAAATTTGGATGTGTCCACGTTGCGCTTTGGGGCGTTTCCTGTCGCGGGCGCTAGGCCTACCCACACAAGTGAGGTATCATTTTTATCGGGAGACTTGGGGGAACGCTGGGTGGAAGGAAATTTGTGGCTCCTCTCAGATTCCAGAACTTTCTGCTACAGAAATGTGAGGAACATGTGTTTTTTTTTTTAGCCAAATTTTGAGGTTTGCAAAGGATTCTGGGTAACAGAACCTGGTCCGAGCCACAAAAGTCACCCCATCTTGGATTCCCCTAGGTCTCTAGTTTTCAGAAATGCACAGGTTTGGTAGGTTTCCCTAGGTGCCGGCTGAGCTAGAGGCCAAAATCTACAGGTAGGCACTTTGCAAAAAACACCTCTGTTTTCTTTCAAAAATTTGGATGTGTCCACATTGCGCGTTGGGGCGTTTCCTGTCGTGGGCGCTAGGCCTACCCACACAAGTGAGGTATCATTTTTATCGGGAGACTCGGGGGAACGCTGGGTGGAAGGAAATTTGTGGCTCCTCTCAGATTCCAGAACTTTCTGCCACAGAAATGTGAGGAACATGTGTTTTTTTAGCCAAATTTTGAGGTTTGCAAAGGATTCTGGGTAACAGAACCTGGTCCGAGCCACACAAGTCACCCCATCTTGGATTCCCCTAGGTCTCTAGTTTTCAGAAATGCACAGGTTTGGTAGGTTTCCCTAGGTGCCGGCTGAGCTAGAGGCCAAAATCTACAGGTAGGCACTTTGCAAAAAACACCTCTGTTTTCTTTCAAAAATTTGGATGTGTCCACGTTGCGCTTTGGGGCATTTCCTGTCGCGGGCGCTAGGCCTACCCACACAACTGAGGTATCATTTTTATTGGGAGACTTGGGGGAACGCTGGGTGGAAGGAAACTTGTGGCTCCTCTCAGATTCCAGAACTTTCTGCCACAGAAATGTGAGGAACATGTGTTTTTTTAGCCAAATTTTGAGGTTTGCAAGGATTCTGGGTAACAGCACCTGGTCCGAGCCACACAAGTCACCCCATCTTGGATTCCCCTAGGTCTCTAGTTTTCAGAAATGCACAGGTTTGGTAGGTTTCCCTAGGTGCCGGCTGAGCTAGAGGCCAAAATCTACAGGTAGGCACTTTGCAAAAAACACCTCTGTTTTCTTTCAAAAATTTGGATGTGTCCACGTTGCGCTTTGGGGCATTTCCTGTCGCGGGCGCTAGGCCTACCCACACAACTGAGGTATCATTTTTATTGGGAGACTTGGGGGAACGCTGGGTGGAAGGAAACTTGTGGCTCCTCTCTGATTCCAGAACTTTCTGCCACAGAAATGTGAGGAACATGTGTTTTTTTAGCCAAATTTTGAGGTTTGCAAGGATTCTGTGTAACAGCACCTGGTCCGAGCCACACAAGTCACCCCTATCTTGGATTCCCTTAGGTCTCTAGTTTTCAGAAATGCACAGGTTTGGTAGGTTTCCCTAGGTGCCGGCTGAGCTAGAGGCCAAAATCTACAGGTAGGCACTTTGCAAAAAACACCTCTGTTTTCTATCAAAAATTTGGATGTGTCCACGTTGCGCTTTGGGGCGTTTCCTGTCGCGGGCGCTAGGCCTACCCACACAAGTGAGGTATCATTTTTATCGGGAGACTCGGGGAAACGATGGGTGGAAGGAAATTTGTGGCTCCTCTCAGATTCCAGAACTTTCTGCCACAGAAATGTGAGGAACATGTGTTTTTTTAGCCAAATTTTGAGGTTTGCAAAGGATTCTGGGTAACAGAACCTGGTCCGAGATACACAAGTCACCCCATCTTGGATTCCCCTAGGTCTCTAGTTTTCAGAAATGCACAGGTTTGGTAGGTTTCCCTAGGTGCCGGCTGAGCTAGAGGCCAAAATCTACAGGTAGGCACTTTGCAAAAAACACCTCTGTTTTCTTTCAAAAATTTGGATGTGTCCACGTTGCGCTTTGGGGCATTTCCTGTCGCGGGCGCTAGGCCTACCCACACAACTGAGGTATCATTTTTATTGGGAGACTTGGGGGAACGCTGGGTGGAAGGAAACTTGTGGCTCCTCTCAGATTCCAGAACTTTCTGCCACAGAAATGTGAGGAACATGTGTTTTTTTAGCCAAATTTTGAGGTTTGCAAGGATTCTGGGTAACAGCACCTGGTCCGAGCCACACAAGTCACCCCATCTTGGATTCCCCTAGGTCTCTAGTTTTCAGAAATGCACAGGTTTGGTAGGTTTCCCTAGGTGCCGGCTGAGCTAGAGGCCAAAATCTACAGGTAGGCACTTTGCAAAAAACACCTCTGTTTTCTTTCAAAAATTTGGATGTGTCCACGTTGCGCTTTGGGGCATTTCCTGTCGCGGGCGCTAGGCCTACCCACACAACTGAGGTATCATTTTTATTGGGAGACTTGGGGGAACGCTGGGTGGAAGGAAACTTGTGGCTCCTCTCTGATTCCAGAACTTTCTGCCACAGAAATGTGAGGAACATGTGTTTTTTTAGCCAAATTTTGAGGTTTGCAAGGATTCTGTGTAACAGCACCTGGTCCGAGCCACACAAGTCACCCCTATCTTGGATTCCCTTAGGTCTCTAGTTTTCAGAAATGCACAGGTTTGGTAGGTTTCCCTAGGTGCCGGCTGAGCTAGAGGCCAAAATCTACAGGTAGGCACTTTGCAAAAAACACCTCTGTTTTCTATCAAAAATTTGGATGTGTCCACGTTGCGCTTTGGGGCGTTTCCTGTCGCGGGCGCTAGGCCTACCCACACAAGTGAGGTATCATTTTTATCGGGAGACTCGGGGAAACGATGGGTGGAAGGAAATTTGTGGCTCCTCTCAGATTCCAGAACTTTCTGCCACAGAAATGTGAGGAACATGTGTTTTTTTAGCCAAATTTTGAGTTTTGCAAAGGATTCTGGGTAACAGAACCTGGTCCGAGCCACACAAGTCACCCATCTTGGATTCCCCTAGGTCTCTAGTTTTCAGAAATGCACAGGTTTGGTAGGTTTCCCTAGGTGCCGGCTGAGCTAGAGGCCAAAATCTACAGGTAGGCACTTTGCTAAAAACAGCTCTGTTTTCTGTGATGTGTCCACGTTGTGTTTTGGGGCATATCCTGTCGCGGGTGCTAGGCCTACCCACACAAGTGAGGTATAATTTTTATCGGGAGACTTGGGGGAACGCTGGGTGGAAGGAAATTTGTGGCTCCTCTTAGATTCCTGAACTTTCTGCCACAGAAATGTGAGGAACATGTGTTTTTTTAGCCAAATTTTGAGGTTTGCAAAGGATTCTGGGTAACAGAACCTGGTCCGAGCCACACAAGTCACCCCATCTTGGATTCCCCTAGGTCTCTAGTTTTCAGAAATGCACAGGTTTGGTAGGTTTCCCTAGGTGCCGGCTGATCTAGAGGCCAAAATCTACAGGTAGGCACTTTGCAAAAAACACCTCTGTTTTCTTTCAAAAATGTGGATGTGTCCACGTTGCGCTTTGGGGCATTTCCTGTCGCGGGCGCTAGGCCTACCCACGCAACTGAGGTATCATTTTTATTGGGAGACTTGGGGGAACGCTGGGTGGAAGGAAACTTGTGGCTCCTCTCAGATTCCAGAACTTTCTGCCACAGAAATGTGAGGAACATGTGTTTTTTTAGCCAAATTTTGAGGTTTGCAAGGATTCTGGGTTATCAGCACCTGGTCTGAGCCACACAAGTCACCCCCATCTTGGATTCCCTTAGGTCTCTAGTTTTCAGAAATGCACAGGTTTGGTAGGTTTCCCTAGGTGCCGGCTGAGCTAGAGGCCAAAATCTACAGGTAGGCACTTTGTAAAAAACACCTCTGTTTTCTTTTAAAAATTTGGATGTGTCCACATTGCGCTTTGGGGCGTTTCCTGTCGTGGGCGCTAGGCCTACCCACACAAGTGAGGTATCATTTTTATCGGGAGACTCGTGGGAACGCTGGGTGGAAGGAAACGTGTGGCTCCTCTCAGATTCCAGAACTTTCTGCCACAGAAATGTGAGGAACATGTATTTTTTTAGCCAAATTTTGAGGTTTGCAAAGGATTCTGAGTAACAGCACCTGGTCCGAGCCACACAAGTCACCCCCATTTTGGATTCCCTTAGGTCTCTAGTTTTCAGAAATGCACAGGTTTGGTAGGTTTCCCTAGGTGCCGGCTGAGCTAGAGGCCAAAATCTACAGGTAGGCACTTTGCAAAAAACACCTCTGTTTTCTTTCAAAAATTTGGATGTGTCCACGTTGCGCTTTGGGGCATTTCCTGTCGCGGGCGCTAGCCCTACCCACACAACTGAGGTATCATTTTTATTGGGAGACTTGGGGGAACGCTGGGTGGAAGGAAACTTGTGGCTCCTCTCAGATTCCGGAACTTTCTGCCACAGAAATGTGAGGAACATGTGTTTTTTTAGCCAAATTTTGAGGTTTGCAAGGATTCTGGGTAACATCACCTGGTCCGAGCCACACAAGTCACCCCATCTTGGATTCCCCTAGGTCTCTAGTTTTCAGAAATGCACAGGTTTGGTAGGTTTCCCTAGGTGCCGGCTGAGCTAGAGGCCAAAATCTACAGGTAGGCACTTTGCAAAAAACACCTCTGTTTTCTTTCAAAAATGTGGATGTGTCCACGTTGCGCTTTGGGGCATTTCCTGTCGCGGGCGCTAGGCCTACCCACAAACTGAGGTATCATTTTTATTGGGAGACTTGGGGGAACGCTGGGTGGAAGGAAACTTGTGGCTCCTCTCAGATTCCAGAACTTTCTGCCACAGAAATGTGAGGAACATGTGTTTTTTTAGCCAAATTTTGAGGTTTGCAAGGATTCTGGGTAACAGCACCTGGTCCGATCCACACAAGTCACACCATCTTGGATTCCCTTAGGTCTCTAGTTTTCAGAAATGCACAGGTTTGGTAGGTTTCCCTAGGTGCCGGCTGAGCTAGAGGCCAAAATCTACAGGTAGGCACTTTGCAAAAAACACCTCTGTTTTCTATCAAAAATTTGGATGTGTCCACATTGCGCTTTGGGGCGTTTCCTGTCGTGGGCGCTAGGCCTACCCACACAAGTGAGGTATCATTTTTATCGGGAGACTCGGGGGAACGATGGGTGGAAGTAAACGTGTGGCTCCTCTCAGATTCCAGAACTTTCTGCCACAGAAATGTGAGGAACATGTGTTTTTTTAGCCAAATTTTGAGGTTTGCAAAGGATTCTGGGTAACAGCACCTGGTCCGAGCCACACAAGTCACCTTCATCTTGGATTCCCTTAGGTCTCTAGTTTTCAGAAATGCACAGGTTTGGTAGGTTTCCCTAGGTGCCGGCTGAGCTAGAGGCCAAAATCTACAGGTAGGCACTTTGCAAAAAAAACCTCTGTTTTCTTTCAAAAATTTTGATGTGTCCACGTTGCGCTTTGGGGCGTTTCCTGTCGCGGGCGCTAGGCCTACCCACACAAGTGAGGTATCATTTTTATCGGGAGACTTGGAGGAACGCTGGGTGGAAGGAAATTTGTGGCTCCTCTCAGATTCCAGAACTTTCTGCCACAGAAATGTGAGGAACATGTGTTTTTTTAGCCAAATTTTGAGTTTTGCAAAGGATTCTGGGTAACAGAACCTGGTCCGAGCCACACAAGTCACCCCATCTTGGATTCCCCTAGGTCTCTAGTTTTCAGAAATGCACAGGTTTGGTAGGTTTCCCTAGGTGCCGGCTGAGCTAGAGGCCAAAATCTACAGGTAGGCACTTTGCTAAAAACAGCTCTGTTTTCTGTGATGTGTCCACGTTGTGTTTTGGGGCGTTTCCTGTCGCGGGCGCTAGGCCTACCCACACAAGTGAGGAATCATTTTTATCGGTAGACTTGGGGGAACGCTGGGTGGAAGGAAATTTGTGGCTCCTCTCAGATTCCAGAACTTTCTGCCACAGAAATGTGAGGAACATGTGTTTTTTTAGCCAAATTTTGAGGTTTGCAAAGGATTCTGGGTAACAGAACCTGGTCCGAGCCACACAAGTCACCCCATCTTGGATTCCCCTAGGTCTCTAGTTTTCAGAAATGCACAGGTTTGGTAGGTTTCCCTAGGTGCCGGCTGAGCTAGAGGCCAAAATCTACAGGTAGGCACTTTGCAAAAAACACCTCTGTTTTCTTTCAAAAATTTGGATGTGTCCACGTTGCGCTTTGGGGCGTTTCCTGTCGCGGGCGCTAGGCCTACCCACACAAGTGAGGTATCATTTTTATCGGGAGACTTGGGGGAACGCTGGGTGGAAGGAAACTTGTGGCTCCTCTCAGATTCCAGAACTTCCTGCTACAGAAGTGTGAGGAACATGTGTTTTTTTATCCAAATTTTGAGGTTTGCAAAGGATTCTGGGTAACAGCACCGGGTCCGAGCCACACAAGTCACCCCCATCTTGGATTCCCTTAGGTGTCTAGTTTTCAGAAATGCACAGGTTTGGTAGGTTTCCCTAGGTGCCGGCTGAGCTAGAGGCCAAAATCTACAGGTAGGCACTTTGCAAAAAACACCTCTGTTTTCTTTCAAAAATTTGGATGTGTCCACGTTGCGCTTTGGGGCGTCTCCTGTCGCGGGCGCTAGGCCTACCCACACAAGAGAGGTATCATTTTTATCGGGAGACTTGGGGGAACGCTGGGTGGAAGGAAATTTGTGGCTCCTCTCAGATTCCAGAACTTTCTGCCACAGAAATGTGAGGAACATGTGTTTTTTTAGCCAAATTTTGAGGTTTGCAAAGGATTCTGGGTAACAGAACCTGGTCCGAGCCACACAAGTCACCCCATCTTGGATTCCTCTAGGTCTCTAGTTTTCAGAAATGCACAGGTTTGGTAGGTTTCCCTAGGTGCCGGATGAGCTAGAGGCCAAAATCTACAGGTAGGCACTTTGCAAAAAACACCTCTGTTTTCTTTCAAAAATTTGGATGTGTCCACGTTGCACTTTGGGGCGTTTCCTGTCGCGGGCGCTAGGCATACCCACACAAGTGAGGTATCATTTTTATCGGGAGACTCGGGGGAACGCTGGGTGGAAGGAAACGTGTGGCTCCTCTCAGATTCCAGAACTTTCTGCCACCGAAATGTGAGGAACATGTGTTTTTTTAGCCAAATTTTGAGGTTTGCAAAGGATTCTGTGTAACAGCACCTGGTCCAAGCCACACAAGTCACCCCCATCTTGGATTCCCTTAGGTCTCTAGTTTTCAGAAATGCACAGGTTTGGTAGGTTTCCCTAGGTGCCGGCTGAGCTAGAGGCCAAAATCTACAGGTAGGCACTTTGCAAAAAACACCTCTGTTTTCTTTCAAAAATTTGGATGTGTCCACGTTGCGCTTTGGGGCGTTTCCTGTCGCGGGCGCTAGGCCTACCCACACAAGTGAGGTATCATTTTTATCGGGAGACTTGGGGGAACGCTGGGTGGAAGGAAATTTGTGGCTCCTCTCAGATTCCAGAACTTTCTGCTACAGAAATGTGAGGAACATGTGTTTTTTTTTTTAGCCAAATTTTGAGGTTTGCAAAGGATTCTGGGTAACAGAACCTGGTCCGAGCCACAAAAGTCACCCCATCTTGGATTCCCCTAGGTCTCTAGTTTTCAGAAATGCACAGGTTTGGTAGGTTTCCCTAGGTGCCGGCTGAGCTAGAGGCCAAAATCTACAGGTAGGCACTTTGCAAAAAACACCTCTGTTTTCTTTCAAAAATTTGGATGTGTCCACATTGCGCGTTGGGGCGTTTCCTGTCGTGGGCGCTAGGCCTACCCACACAAGTGAGGTATCATTTTTATCGGGAGACTCGGGGGAACGCTGGGTGGAAGGAAATTTGTGGCTCCTCTCAGATTCCAGAACTTTCTGCCACAGAAATGTGAGGAACATGTGTTTTTTTAGCCAAATTTTGAGGTTTGCAAAGGATTCTGGGTAACAGAACCTGGTCCGAGCCACACAAGTCACCCCATCTTGGATTCCCCTAGGTCTCTAGTTTTCAGAAATGCACAGGTTTGGTAGGTTTCCCTAGGTGCCGGCTGAGCTAGAGGCCAAAATCTACAGGTAGGCACTTTGCAAAAAACACCTCTGTTTTCTTTCAAAAATTTGGATGTGTCCACGTTGCGCTTTGGGGCATTTCCTGTCGCGGGCGCTAGGCCTACCCACACAACTGAGGTATCATTTTTATTGGGAGACTTGGGGGAACGCTGGGTGGAAGGAAACTTGTGGCTCCTCTCAGATTCCAGAACTTTCTGCCACAGAAATGTGAGGAACATGTGTTTTTTTAGCCAAATTTTGAGGTTTGCAAGGATTCTGGGTAACAGCACCTGGTCCGAGCCACACAAGTCACCCCATCTTGGATTCCCCTAGGTCTCTAGTTTTCAGAAATGCACAGGTTTGGTAGGTTTCCCTAGGTGCCGGCTGAGCTAGAGGCCAAAATCTACAGGTAGGCACTTTGCAAAAAACACCTCTGTTTTCTTTCAAAAATTTGGATGTGTCCACGTTGCGCTTTGGGGCATTTCCTGTCGCGGGCGCTAGGCCTACCCACACAACTGAGGTATCATTTTTATTGGGAGACTTGGGGGAACGCTGGGTGGAAGGAAACTTGTGGCTCCTCTCTGATTCCAGAACTTTCTGCCACAGAAATGTGAGGAACATGTGTTTTTTTAGCCAAATTTTGAGGTTTGCAAGGATTCTGTGTAACAGCACCTGGTCCGAGCCACACAAGTCACCCCTATCTTGGATTCCCTTAGGTCTCTAGTTTTCAGAAATGCACAGGTTTGGTAGGTTTCCCTAGGTGCCGGCTGAGCTAGAGGCCAAAATCTACAGGTAGGCACTTTGCAAAAAACACCTCTGTTTTCTATCAAAAATTTGGATGTGTCCACGTTGCGCTTTGGGGCGTTTCCTGTCGCGGGCGCTAGGCCTACCCACACAAGTGAGGTATCATTTTTATCGGGAGACTCGGGGAAACGATGGGTGGAAGGAAATTTGTGGCTCCTCTCAGATTCCAGAACTTTCTGCCACAGAAATGTGAGGAACATGTGTTTTTTTTAGCCAAATTTTGAGGTTTGCAAAGGATTCTGGGTAACAGAACCTGGTCCGAGATACACAAGTCACCCCATCTTGGATTCCCCTAGGTCTCTAGTTTTCAGAAATGCACAGGTTTGGTAGGTTTCCCTAGGTGCCGGCTGAGCTAGAGGCCAAAATCTACAGGTAGGCACTTTGCAAAAAACACCTCTGTTTTCTTTCAAAAATTTGGATGTGTCCACGTTGCGCTTTGGGGCATTTCCTGTCGCGG
The DNA here is from genome assembly GCF_031143425.1 of Pleurodeles waltl. Classification (NCBI taxonomy): domain Eukaryota; kingdom Metazoa; phylum Chordata; class Amphibia; order Caudata; family Salamandridae; genus Pleurodeles; species Pleurodeles waltl. The sequence continues at coordinate 107,294 of NW_027149855.1, forward strand.
GCGCTAGGCCTACCCACACAACTGAGGTATCATTTTTATTGGGAGACTTGGGGGAACGCTGGGTGGAAGGAAACTTGTGGCTCCTCTCAGATTCCAGAACTTTCTGCCACAGAAATGTGAGGAACATGTGTTTTTTTAGCCAAATTTTGAGGTTTGCAAGGATTCTGGGTAACAGCACCTGGTCCGAGCCACACAAGTCACCCCATCTTGGATTCCCCTAGGTCTCTAGTTTTCAGAAATGCACAGGTTTGGTAGGTTTCCCTAGGTGCCGGCTGAGCTAGAGGCCAAAATCTACAGGTAGGCACTTTGCAAAAAACACCTCTGTTTTCTTTCAAAAATTTGGATGTGTCCACGTTGCGCTTTGGGGCATTTCCTGTCGCGGGCGCTAGGCCTACCCACACAACTGAGGTATCATTTTTATTGGGAGACTTGGGGGAACGCTGGGTGGAAGGAAACTTGTGGCTCCTCTCTGATTCCAGAACTTTCTGCCACAGAAATGTGAGGAACATGTGTTTTTTTAGCCAAATTTTGAGGTTTGCAAGGATTCTGTGTAACAGCACCTGGTCCGAGCCACACAAGTCACCCCTATCTTGGATTCCCTTAGGTCTCTAGTTTTCAGAAATGCACAGGTTTGGTAGGTTTCCCTAGGTGCCGGCTGAGCTAGAGGCCAAAATCTACAGGTAGGCACTTTGCAAAAAACACCTCTGTTTTCTATCAAAAATTTGGATGTGTCCACGTTGCGCTTTGGGGCGTTTCCTGTCGCGGGCGCTAGGCCTACCCACACAAGTGAGGTATCATTTTTATCGGGAGACTCGGGGAAACGATGGGTGGAAGGAAATTTGTGGCTCCTCTCAGATTCCAGAACTTTCTGCCACAGAAATGTGAGGAACATGTGTTTTTTTAGCCAAATTTTGAGTTTTGCAAAGGATTCTGGGTAACAGAACCTGGTCCGAGCCACACAAGTCACCCATCTTGGATTCCCCTAGGTCTCTAGTTTTCAGAAATGCACAGGTTTGGTAGGTTTCCCTAGGTGCCGGCTGAGCTAGAGGCCAAAATCTACAGGTAGGCACTTTGCTAAAAACAGCTCTGTTTTCTGTGATGTGTCCACGTTGTGTTTTGGGGCATATCCTGTCGCGGGTGCTAGGCCTACCCACACAAGTGAGGTATAATTTTTATCGGGAGACTTGGGGGAACGCTGGGTGGAAGGAAATTTGTGGCTCCTCTTAGATTCCTGAACTTTCTGCCACAGAAATGTGAGGAACATGTGTTTTTTTAGCCAAATTTTGAGGTTTGCAAAGGATTCTGGGTAACAGAACCTGGTCCGAGCCACACAAGTCACCCCATCTTGGATTCCCCTAGGTCTCTAGTTTTCAGAAATGCACAGGTTTGGTAGGTTTCCCTAGGTGCCGGCTGATCTAGAGGCCAAAATCTACAGGTAGGCACTTTGCAAAAAACACCTCTGTTTTCTTTCAAAAATGTGGATGTGTCCACGTTGCGCTTTGGGGCATTTCCTGTCGCGGGCGCTAGGCCTACCCACGCAACTGAGGTATCATTTTTATTGGGAGACTTGGGGGAACGCTGGGTGGAAGGAAACTTGTGGCTCCTCTCAGATTCCAGAACTTTCTGCCACAGAAATGTGAGGAACATGTGTTTTTTTAGCCAAATTTTGAGGTTTGCAAGGATTCTGGGTTATCAGCACCTGGTCTGAGCCACACAAGTCACCCCCATCTTGGATTCCCTTAGGTCTCTAGTTTTCAGAAATGCACAGGTTTGGTAGGTTTCCCTAGGTGCCGGCTGAGCTAGAGGCCAAAATCTACAGGTAGGCACTTTGTAAAAAACACCTCTGTTTTCTTTTAAAAATTTGGATGTGTCCACATTGCGCTTTGGGGCGTTTCCTGTCGTGGGCGCTAGGCCTACCCACACAAGTGAGGTATCATTTTTATCGGGAGACTCGTGGGAACGCTGGGTGGAAGGAAACGTGTGGCTCCTCTCAGATTCCAGAACTTTCTGCCACAGAAATGTGAGGAACATGTATTTTTTTAGCCAAATTTTGAGGTTTGCAAAGGATTCTGAGTAACAGCACCTGGTCCGAGCCACACAAGTCACCCCCATTTTGGATTCCCTTAGGTCTCTAGTTTTCAGAAATGCACAGGTTTGGTAGGTTTCCCTAGGTGCCGGCTGAGCTAGAGGCCAAAATCTACAGGTAGGCACTTTGCAAAAAACACCTCTGTTTTCTTTCAAAAATTTGGATGTGTCCACGTTGCGCTTTGGGGCATTTCCTGTCGCGGGCGCTAGCCCTACCCACACAACTGAGGTATCATTTTTATTGGGAGACTTGGGGGAACGCTGGGTGGAAGGAAACTTGTGGCTCCTCTCAGATTCCGGAACTTTCTGCCACAGAAATGTGAGGAACATGTGTTTTTTTAGCCAAATTTTGAGGTTTGCAAGGATTCTGGGTAACATCACCTGGTCCGAGCCACACAAGTCACCCCATCTTGGATTGCCCTAGGTCTCTAGTTTTCAGAAATGCACAGGTTTGGTAGGTTTCCCTAGGTGCCGGCTGAGCTAGAGGCCTAAATCTACAGGTAGGCACTTTGCAAAAAACACCTCTGTTTTCTTTCAAAAATTTGGATGTGTCCACGTTGCGCTTTGGGGCATTTCCTGTCGCGGGCGCTAGGCCTACCCACACAACTGAGGTATCATTTTTATTGGGAGACTTGGGGGAACGCTGGGTGGAAGGAAACTTGTGGCTCCTCTCTGATTCCAGAACTTTCTGCCACAGAAATGTGAGGAACATGTGTTTTTTTAGCCAAATTTTGAGGTTTGCAAGGATTCTGTGTAACAGCACCTGGTCCGAGCCACACAAGTCACCCCTATCTTGGATTCCCTTAGGTCTCTAGTTTTCAGAAATGCACAGGTTTGGTAGGTTTCCCTAGGTGCCGGCTGAGCTAGAGGCCAAAATCTACAGGTAGGCACTTTGCAAAAAACACCTCTGTTTTCTATCAAAAATTTGGATGTGTCCACATTGCGCTTTGGGGCGTTTCCTGTCGTGGGCGCTAGGCCTACCCACACAAGTGAGGTATCATTTTTATCGGGAGACTCGGGGGAACGATGGGTGGAAGTAAACGTGTGGCTCCTCTCAGATTCCAGAACTTTCTGCCACAGAAATGTGAGGAACATGTGTTTTTTTAGCCAAATTTTGAGGTTTGCAAAGGATCCTGGGTAACAGCACCTGGTTCGAGCCACACAAGTCACCCCCATCTTGGATTCCCTTAGGTCTCTAGTATTCAGAAATGCACAGGTTTGGTAGGTTTCCCTAGGTGCCGGCTGAGCTAGAGGCCAAAATCTACAGGTAGGCACTTTGCAAAAAAGACCTCTGTTTTCTTTCAAAAATTTGGATGTGTCCACGTTGCACTTTGGGGCGTTTCCTGTCGCGGGCGCTAGGCCTACCCACACAAGTGAGGTATCATTTTTATCGGGAGACTTGGGGGAACGCTGGGTGGAAGGAAATTTGTGGCTCCTCTCAGATTCCAGAACTTTCTGCCACAGAAATTTGAGGAACATGTGTTTTTTTAGCCAAATCTTGAGTTTTACAAAGGATTCTGGGTAACAGAACCTGGTCCGAGCCACACAAGTCACCCCATCTTGGATTCCCCTAGGTCTCTAGTTTTCAGAAATGCACAGGTTTGGTAGGTTTCCCTAGGTGCTGGCTGAGCTAGAAGCCAAAATCTACAGGTAGGCACTTTGCTAAAAACAGCTCTGTTTTCTGTGATGTGTCCACGTTGTGTTTTGGGGCATATCCTGTCGCGGGTGCTAGGCCTACCCACACAAGTGAGGTATCATTTTTATCGGGAGACTTGGGGGAACGCTGGGTGGAAGGACATTTGTGGCTACTCTCAGATTCCAGAACTTTCTGCCACAGAAATGTGAGGAACATGTGTTTTTTTAGCCAAATTTTGAGGTTTGCAAAGGATTCTGGGTAACAGACCCTGGTCCGAGCCACACAAGTCACCCCATCTTGGATTCCCCTAGGTCTCTAGTTTTTAGAAATGCACAGGTTTGGTAGGTTTCCCTAGGTGCCGGCTGAGCTAGAGGCCAAAATCTACAGGTAGGCACTTTGCAAAAAACACCTCTGTTTTCTTTCAAAAATTTGGATGTGTCCACGTTGCACTTTGGGGCGTTTCCTGTCGCGGGCGCTAGGCCTACCCACACAAGTGAGGTATAATTTTTATCGGGAGACTTGGGGGAACGCTGGGTGGAAGGAAACTCGTGGCTCCTCTCAGATTCCAGAACTTTCTGCCACAGAAATGTGAGGAACATGTGCTTTTTTAGCCAAATTTTGAGGTTTGCAAAGGATTCTGGGTAACAGAACCTGGTCTGAGCCACACAGGTCACCCCATCTTAGATTCCCCTAGGTCTCTAGTTTTCAGAAATGCACAGGTTTGGTAGGTTTCCCTAGGTGCCGGCTGAGCTAGAGGCTAAAATCTACAGGTAGGCACTTTGCAAAAAACACCTCTCTTTTCTTTCAAAAATTTGGATGTGTCCACGTTGCGCTTTGGGGCGTTTCCTGTCGCGGGCGCTAGGCCTACCCACATGAGCGAGGTATCATTTTTATCGGGAGACTTGGGGGAACGCTGGGTGGAAGGAAATTTGTGGCTCCTCTCAGATTCCAGAACTTTCTGCCACAGAAATGTGAGGAACATGTGTTTTTTTAGCCAAATTTTGAGGTTTGCAAAGGATTCTGGGTAACAGAACCTGGTCCGAGCCACACAAGTCACCCCATCTTGGATTCCCCTAAGTCTCTAGTTTTCAGAAATGCACAGGTTTGGTAGGTTTCCCTAGGTGCCGGCTGAGCTAGAGGCCAAAATCTACAGGTAGGCACTTTGCAAAAAACAGCTGTTTTCTTTCAAAAAATGGGATGTGTCCACGTTGCGTTTTGGGGTGTTCTCTGTCGCGGCCACTAGGCCTACCCACACAAGTGAGGTATCATTTTTATCGGGAGACTTGGGTGAACGCTGGGTGGAAGGAAATTTGTGGCTCCTCTCAGATTCCAGAACTTTCTGCCACAGAAATGTGAGGAACATGTGTTTTTTTAGCCAAATTTTGAGGTTTGCAAAGGATTCTGGGTAACAGAACCTGGTCCGAGCCACACAAGTCACCCCATCTTGGATTCCCCTAGGTCTCTAGTTTTCAGAAATGCACAGGTTTGGTAGGTTTCCCTAGTTGCCGGCTGAGCTAGAGGCCAAAATCTACAGGGAGGCACTTTGCTAAAAACAGCTCTGTTTTCTGTGATGTGTCCACGTTGTGTTTTGGGGCATATCCTGTCGCTGGTGCAAGGCCTACCCACACAAGTGAGGTATCATTTTTATCGGGAGACTTGGGGGAACGCTGAGTGGAAGGAAATGTGTGGCTCCTCTCAGATTCCTGAACTTTCTGCCACAGAAATGTGAGGAACATGTGTTTTTTTGCCAAATTTTGAGATTTGCAAAGGATTCTGGGTAACAGAACCTGGTCCGAGCCACACAAGTCACCCCATCTTGGATTCCCCTAGGTCTCTAGTTTTCAGAAATGCACAGGTTTGGTAGGTTTCCCTAGGTGCCGGCTGAGCTAGAGGCCAAAATCTACAGGTAGGCACTTTGCAAAAAACACCTCTCTTTTCTTTCAAAAATTTGGATGTGTCCACGTTGCGCTTTGGGGCGTTTCCTGTCGCGGGCGCTAGGCCTACCCACATGAGTGAGGTATCATTTTTATCGGGAGACTTGGGGGAACGCTGGGTGGAAGGAAATTTGTGGCTCCTCTCAGATTCCAGAACTTTCTGCCACAGAAATGTGAGGAACATGTGTTTTTTTAGCCAGATTTTGAGGTTTGCAAAGGATTCTGGGTAACAGAACCTGGTCCGAGCCACACAAGTCACCCCATCTTGGATTCCCCTAAGTCTCTAGTTTTCAGAAATGCACAGGTTTGATAGGTTTCCCTAGTTGCCGGCTGAGCTAGAGGCCAAAATCTACAGGTAGGCACTTTGCTAAAAACAGCTCTGTTTTCTGTGATGTGTCCACGTTGTGTTTTGGGGCGTTTCCTGTCGCGGGCGCTAGGCCTACCCACATGAGTGAGGTATCATTTTTATCGGGAGACTTGGGGGAACGCTGGGTGGAAGGAAATTTGTGGCTCCTCTCAGATTCCAGAACTTTCTGCCACAGAAATGTGAGGAACATGTGTTTTTTTAGCCAGATTTTGAGGTTTGCAAAGGATTCTGGGTAACAGAACCTGGTCCGAGCCACACAAGTCACCCCATCTTGGATTCCCCTAAGTCTCTAGTTTTCAGAAATGCACAGGTTTGGTAGGTTTCCCTAGTTGCCGGCTGAGCTAGAGGCCAAAATCTACAGGTAGGCACTTTGCAAAAAACACCTCTGTTTTCTTTAAAAAATTTGGATGTGTCCACGTTGCGCTTTGGGGCGTTTCCTGTCGCGGGCGCTAGGCCTACCCACTCAAGTGAGGTATCATTTTTATCGGGAGACTTTGGGGAACGCTGGGTGGAAGGAAACTTGTGGCTCCTCTCAGATTCCAGAACTTTCTGCCACAGAAATGTGAGGAACATGTGTTTTTTTAGCCAAATTTTGAGGTTTGCAAAGGATTCTGGGTAACAGCACTTGGTCCGAGTCGCACAAGTCACCCCCATCTTGGATTCCCTTAGGTCTCTAGTTTTCAGAAATGCACAGGTTTGGTAGGTTTCCCTAGGTGCCGGCTGAGCTAGAGGCCAAAATCTACAGGTAGGCACTTTGCAAAAAACACCTCTGTTTTCTTTCAAAAATTTGGATGTGTCCACGTTGCGTTTTGGGGCGTTTCATGTCGCGGGCGCTAGACCTACCCACACAAGTGAGGTATCATTTTTATCGGAAGACTTGGGGGAACGCTGGGTGGAAGGAAATGTGTGGCTCCTCTCAGATTCCAGAACTTTCTGCCACAGAAATGTGAGGAACATGTGTTTTTTTAGCCAAATTTTGAGGTTTGCAAAGGATTCTGGGTAAGAGAACCTGGTCCGAGCCACACAAGTCACCCCATCTTGGATTCCCCTAGGTCTCTAGTTTTCAGAAATGCACAGGTTTGGTAGGTTTCCCTAGGTGCCGGCTGAGCTAGAGGCCAAAATCTACAGGTAGGCACTTTGCTAAAAACAGCTCTGTTTTCTGTGATGTGTCCACGTTGTGTTTTGGGGCATATCCTGTCGCGGGTGCTAGGCCTACCCACACAAGTGAGGTATCATTTTTATCGGGAGACTTGGGGGAACGCTGGGTGGAAGGAAATTTGTGGCTCCTCTCAGATTCCAGAACTTTCTGCCACAGAAATGTGAGGAACATGTGTTTTTTTAGCCAAATTTTGAGGTTTGCAAAGGATTCTGGGTAACAGAACCTGGTCCGAGCCACACAAGTCACCCCATCTTGGATTCCCCTAGGTCTCTAGTTTTCAGAAATGCACAGGTTTGGTAGGTTTCCCTAGGTGCCGGCTGAGCTAGAGGCCAAAATCTACAGGTAGGCACTTTGCAAAAAACACCTCTGTTTTCTTTCAAAAATTTGGATGTGTCCACGTTGCGCTTTGGGGCGTTTCCTGTCGCGGGCGCTAGGCCTACCCACACAAGTGAGGTATCATTTTTATCGGGAGACTTGGGGGAACGCTGGGTGGAAGGAAACTTGTGGCTCCTCTCAGATTCCAGAAATTCCTGCTACAGAAGTGTGAGGAACATGTGTTTTTTTATCCAAATTTTGAGGTTTGCAAAGGATTCTGGGTAACAGCACCGGGTCCGAGCCACACAAGTCACCCCCATCTTGGATTCCCTTAGGTGTCTAGTTTTCAGAAATGCACAGGTTTGGTAGGTTTCACTAGGTGCCGGCTGAGCTAGAGGCCAAAATCTACAGGTAGGCACTTTGCAAAAAACACCTCTGTTTTCTTTCAAAAATTTGGATGTGTCCACGTTGCGCTTTGGGGCGTCTCCTGTCGCGGGCGCTAGGCCTACCCACACAAGAGAGGTATCATTTTTATCGGGAGACTTGGGGGAACGCTGGGTGGAAGGAAATTTGTGGCTCCTCTCAGATTCCAGAACTTTCTGCCACAGAAATGTGAGGAACATGTGTTTTTTTAGCCAAATTTTGAGGTTTGCAAAGGATTCTGGGTAACAGAACCTGGTCCGAGCCACACAAGTCACCCCATCTTGGATTCCTCTAGGTCTCTAGTTTTCAGAAATGCACAGGTTTGGTAGGTTTCCCTAGGTGCCGGATGAGCTAGAGGCCAAAATCTACAGGTAGGCACTTTGCAAAAAACACCTCTGTTTTCTTTCAAAAATTTGGATGTGTCCACGTTGCACTTTGGGGCGTTTCCTGTCGCGGGCGCTAGGCCTACCCACACAAGTGAGGTATCATTTTTATCGGGAGACTTGGGGGAACGCTGGGTGGAAGGAAATTTGTGGCTCCTCTCAGATTCCAGAACTTTCTGCCACAGAAATGTGAGGAACATGTGTTTTTTTAGCCAAATTTTGAGGTTTGCAAAGGATTCTGGGTAACAGAACCTGGTCCGAGCCACACAAGTCACCCCATCTTGGATTCCCCTAGGTCTCTAGTTTTCAGAAATGCACAGGTTTGGTAGGTTTCCCTAGGTGCCGGCTGAGCTAGAGGCCAAAATCTACAGGTAGGCACTTTGCAAAAAACACCTCTGTTTTCTTTCAAAAATGTGGATGTGTCCACGTTGCGCTTTGGGGCATTTCCTGTCGCGGGCGCTAGGCCTACCCACACAACTGAGGTATCATTTTTATTGGGAGACTTGGGGGAACGCTGGGTGGAAGGAAACTTGTGGCTCCTCTCAGATTCCAGAACTTTCTGCCACAGAAATGTGAGGAACATGTGTTTTTTTAGCCAAATTTTGAGGTTTGCAAGGATTCTGGGTAACAGCACCTGGTCCGAGCCACACAAGTCACCCCCATCTTGTATTCCCTTAGGTCTCTAGTTTTCAGAAATGCACAGGTTTGGTAGGTTTCCCTAGGTGCCGGCTGAGCTAGAGGCCAAAATCTACAGGTAGGCACTTTGCAAAAAACACCTCTGTTTTCTTTCAAAAATTTGGATGTGTCCACATTGCGCTTTGGGGCGTTTCCTGTCGTGGGCGCTAGGCCTACCCACACAAGTGAGGTATCATTTTTATCGGGAGACTCGGGGGAACGCTGGGTGGAAGGAAACGTGTGGCTCCTCTCAGATTCCAGAACTTTCTGCCACCGAAATGTGAGGAACATGTGTTTTTTTAGCCAAATTTTGAGGTTTGCAAAGGATTCTGTGTAACAGCACCTGGTCCGAGCCACACAAGTCACCCCCATCTTGGATTCCCTTAGGTCTCTAGTTTTCAGAAATGCACAGGTTTGGTAGGTTTCCCTAGGTGCCGGCTGAGCTAGAGGCCAAAATCTACAGGTAGGCACTTTGCAAAAAACACCTCTGTTTTCTTTCAAAAATTTGGATGTGTCCACGTTGCGCTTTGGGGCGTTTCCTGTCGCGGGCGCTAGGCCTACCCACACAAGTGAGGTATCATTTTTATCGGGAGACTTGGGGGAACGCTGGGTGGAAGGAAATTTGTGGCTCCTCTCAGATTCCAGAACTTTCTGCCACAGAAATGTGAGGAACATGTGTTTTTTTAGCCAAATTTTGAGGTTTGCAAAGGATTCTGGGTAACAGAACCTGGTCCGAGCCACACAAGTCACCCCATCTTGGATTCCCCTAGGTCTCTAGTTTTCAGAAATGCACAGGTTTGGTAGGTTTCCCTAGGTGCCGGCTGAGCTAGAGGCCAAAATCTACAGGTAGGCACTTTGCTAAAAACAGCTCTGTTTTCTGTGATGTGTCCACGTTGTGTTTTGGGGCATATCCTGTCGCGGGTGCTAGGCCTACCCACACAAGTGAGGTATCATTTTTATCGGGAGACTTGGGGGAACGCTGGGTGGAAGGAAATTTGTGGCTCCTCTCAGATTCCAGAACTTTCTGCTACAGAAATGTGAGGAACATGTGTTTTTTTTTTTAGCCAAATTTTGAGGTTTGCAAAGGATTCTGGGTAACAGAACCTGGTCCGAGCCACAAAAGTCACCCCATCTTGGATTCCCCTAGGTCTCTAGTTTTCAGAAATGCACAGGTTTGGTAGGTTTCCCTAGGTACCGGCTGAGCTAGAGGCCAAAATCTACAGGTAGGCACTTTGCAAAAAACACCTCTGTTTTCTTTCAAAAATTTGGATGTGTCCACATTGCGCGTTGGGGCGTTTCCTGTCGTGGGCGCTAGGCCTACCCACACAAGTGAGGTATCATTTTTATCGGGAGACTCGGGGGAACGCTGGGTGGAAGGAAACGTGTGGCTCCTCTCAGGTTCCAGAACTTTCTGCCACAGAAATGTGAGGAACATGTGTTTTTTTAGCCAAATTTTGAGGTTTGCAAAGGATTCTGGGTAACAGAACCTGGTCCGAGCCACACAAGTCACCCCATCTTGGATTCCCCTAGGTCTCTAGTTTTCAGAAATGCACAGGTTTGGTAGGTTTCCCTAGGTGCCGGCTGAGCTAGAGGCCAAAATCTACAGGTAGGCACTTTGCAAAAAACACCTCTGTTTTCTTTCAAAAATTTGGATGTGTCCACGTTGCGCTTTGGGGCATTTCCTGTCGCGGGCGCTAGGCCTACCCACAAACTGAGGTATCATTTTTATTGGGAGACTTGGGGGAACGCTGGGTGGAAGGAAACTTGTGGCTCCTCTCAGATTCCAGAACTTTCTGCCACAGAAATGTGAGGAACATGTGTTTTTTTAGCCAAATTTTGAGGTTTGCAAGGATTCTGGGTAACAGCACCTGGTCCGATCCACACAAGTCACACCATCTTGGATTCCCTTAGGTCTCTAGTTTTCAGAAATGCACAGGTTTGGTAGGTTTCCCTAGGTGCCGGCTGAGCTAGAGGCCAAAATCTACAGGTAGGCACTTTGCAAAAAACACCTCTGTTTTCTATCAAAAATTTGGATGTGTCCACATTGCGCTTTGGGGCGTTTCCTGTCGTGGGCGCTAGGCCTACCTACACAAGTGAGGTATCATTTTTATCGGGAGACTCGGGGGAACGATGGGTGGAAGTAAACGTGTGGCTCCTCTCAGATTCCAGAACTTTCTGCCACAGAAATGTGAGGAACATGTGTTTTTTTAGCCAAATTTTGAGGTTTGCAAAGGATTCTGGGTAACAGCACCTGGTCCGAGCCACACAAGTCACCTTCATCTTGGATTCCCTTAGGTCTCTAGTTTTCAGAAATGCACAGGTTTGGTAGGTTTCCCTAGGTGCCGGCTGAGCTAGAGGCCAAAATCTACAGGTAGGCACTTTGCAAAAAAAACCTCTGTTTTCTTTCAAAAATTTTGATGTGTCCACGTTGCGCTTTGGGGCGTTTCCTGTCGCGGGCGCTAGGCCTACCCACACAAGAGAGGTATCATTTTTATCGGGAGACTTGGAGGAACGCTGGGTGGAAGGAAATTTGTGGCTCCTCTCAGATTCCAGAACTTTCTGCCACAGAAATGTGAGGAACATGTGTTTTTTTAGCCAAATTTTGAGTTTTGCAAAGGATTCTGGGTAACAGAACCTGGTCCGAGCCACACAAGTCACCCCATCTTGGAGTCCCCTAGGTCTCTAGTTTTCAGAAATGCACAGGTTTGGTAGGTTTCCCTAGGTGCCGGCTGAGCTAGAGGCCAAAATCTACAGGTAGGCACTTTGCTAAAAACAGCTCTGTTTTCTGTGATGTGTCCACGTTGTGTTTTGGGGCGTTTCCTGTCGCGGGCGCTAGGCCTACCCACAGAAGTGAGGAATCATTTTTATCGGTAGACTTGGGGGAACGCTGGGTGGAAGGAAATTTGTGGCTCCTCTCAGATTCCAGAACTTTCTGCCACAGAAATGTGAGGAACATGTGTTTTTTTAGCCAAATTTTGAGGTTTGCAAAGGATTCTGGGTAACAGAACCTGGTCCGAGCCACACAAGTCACCCCATCTTGGATTCCCCTAGGTCTCTAGTTTTCAGAAATGCACAGGTTTGGTAGGTTTCCCTAGGTGCCGGCTGAGCTAGAGGCCAAAATCTACAGGTAGGCACTTTGCAAAAAACACCTCTGTTTTCTTTCAAAAATTTGGATGTGTCCACGTTGCGCTTTGGGGCGTTTCCTGTCGCGGGCGCTAGGCCTACCCACACAAGTGAGGTATCATTTTTATCGGGAGACTTGGGGGAACGCTGGGTGGAAGGAAACTTGTGGCTCCTCTCAGATTCCAGAACTTCCTGCTACAGAAGTGTGAGGAACATGTGTTTTTTTATCCAAATTTTGAGGTTTGCAAAGGATTCTGGGTAACAGCACCGGGTCCGAGCCACACAAGTCACCCCCATCTTGGATTCCCTTAGGTGTCTAGTTTTCAGAAATGCACAGGTTTGGTAGGTTTCCCTAGGTGCCGGCTGAGCTAGAGGCCAAAATCTACAGGTAGGCACTTTGCAAAAAACACCTCTGTTTTCTTTCAAAAATTTGGATGTGTCCACGTTGCGCTTTGGGGCGTCTCCTGTCGCGGGTGCTAGGCCTACCCACACAAGAGAGGTATCATTTTTATCGGGAGACTTGGGGGAACGCTGGGTGGAAGGAAATTTGTGGCTCCTCTCAGATTCCAGAACTTTCTGCCACAGAAATGTGAGGAACATGTGTTTTTTTAGCCAAATTTTGAGGTTTGCAAAGGATTCTGGGTAACAGAACCTGGTCCGAGCCACACAAGTCACCCCATCTTGGATTCCTCTAGGTCTCTAGTTTTCAGAAATGCACAGGTTTGGTAGGTTTCCCTAGGTGCCGGATGAGCTAGAGGCCAAAATCTACAGGTAGGCACTTTGCAAAAAACACCTCTGTTTTCTTTCAAAAATTTGGATGTGTCCACGTTGCACTTTGGGGCGTTTCCTGTCGCGGGCGCTAGGCCTACCCACACAAGTGAGGAATCATTTTTATCGGGAGACTTGGGGGAACGCTGGGTGGAAGGAAATTTGTGGCTCCTCTCAGATTCCAGAACTTTCTGCCACAGAAATGTGAGGAACATGTGTTTTTTTAGCCAAATTTTGAGGTTTGCAAAGGATTCTGGGTAACAGAACCTGGTCCGAGCCACACAAGTCACCCCATCTTGGATTCCCCTAGGTCTCTAGTTTTCAGAAATGCACAGGTTTGGTAGGTTTCCCTAGGTGCCGGCTGAGCTAGAGGCCAAAATCTACAGGTAGGCACTTTGCAAAAAACACCTCTGTTTTCTTTCAAAAATGTGGATGTGTCCACGTTGCGCTTTGGGGCATTTCCTTTCGCGGGCGCTAGGCCTACCCACACAACTGAGGTATCATTTTTATTGGGAGACTTGGGGGAACGCTGGGTGGAAGGAAACTTGTGGCTCCTCTCAGATTCCAGAACTTTCTGCCACAGAAATGTGAGGAACATGTGTTTTTTTAGCCAAATTTTGAGGTTTGCAAGGATTCTGGGTAACAGCACCTGGTCTGAGCCACACAAGTCACCCCCATCTTGTATTCCCTTAGGTCTCTAGTTTTCAGAAATGCACAGGTTTGGTAGGTTTCCCTAGGTGCCGGCTGAGCTAGAGGCCAAAATCTACAGGTAGGCACTTTGCAAAAAACACCTCTGTTTTCTTTAAAAAATTTGGATGTGTCCACATTGCGCTTTGGGGCGTTTCCTGTCGTGGGCGCTAGGCCTACCCACACAAGTGAGGTATCATTTTTATCGGGAGACTCGGGGGAACGCTGGGTGGAAGGAAACGTGTGGCTCCTCTCAGATTCCAGAACTTTCTGCCACCGAAATGTGAGGAACATGTGTTTTTTTAGCCAAATTTTGAGGTTTGCAAAGGATTCTGTGTAACAGCACCTGGTCCAAGCCACACAAGTCACCCCCATCTTGGATTCCCTTAGGTCTCTAGTTTTCAGAAATGCACAGGTTTGGTAGGTTTCCCTAGGTGCCGGCTGAGCTAGAGGCCAAAATCTACAGGTAGGCACTTTGCAAAAAACACCTCTGTTTTCTTTCAAAAATTTGGATGTGTCCACGTTGCGCTTTGGGGCGTTTCCTGTCGCGGGCGCTAGGCCTACCCACACAAGTGAGGTATCATTTTTATCGGGAGACTTGGGGGAACGCTGGGTGGAAGGAAATTTGTGGCTCCTCTCAGATTCCAGAACTTTCTGCTACAGAAATGTGAGGAACATGTGTTTTTTTTTTTAGCCAAATTTTGAGGTTTGCAAAGGATTCTGGGTAACAGAACCTGGTCCGAGCCACAAAAGTCACCCCATCTTGGATTCCCCTAAGTCTCTAGTTTTCAGAAATGCACAGGTTTGGTAGGTTTCCCTAGGTGCCGGCTGAGCTAGAGGCCAAAATCTACAGGTAGGCACTTTGCAAAAAACACCTCTGTTTTCTTTCAAAAATTTGGATGTGTCCACATTGCGCGTTGGGGCGTTTCCTGTCGTGGGCGCTAGGCCTACCCACACAAGTGAGGTATCATTTTTATCGGGAGACTCGGGGGAACGCTGGGTGGAAGGAAATTTGTGGCTCCTCTCAGATTCCAGAACTTTCTGCCACAGAAATGTGAGGAACATGTGTTTTTTTAGCCAAATTTTGAGGTTTGCAAAGGATTCTGGGTAACAGAACCTGGTCCGAGCCACACAAGTCACCCCATCTTGGATTCCCCTAGGTCTCTAGTTTTCAGAAATGCACAGGTTTGGTAGGTTTCCCTAGGTGCCGGCTGAGCTAGAGGCCAAAATCTACAGGTAGGCACTTTGCAAAAAACACCTCTGTTTTCTTTCAAAAATTTGGATGTGTCCACGTTGTGCTTTGGGGCATTTCCTGTCGCGGGCGCTAGGCCTACCCACACAACTGAGGTATCATTTTTATTGGGAGACTTGGGGGAACGCTGGGTGGAAGGAAACTTGTGGCTCCTCTCAGATTCCAGAACTTTCTGCCACAGAAATGTGAGGAACATGTGTTTTTTTAGCCAAATTTTGAGGTTTGCAAGGATTCTGGGTAACAGCACCTGGTCCGAGCCACACAAGTCACCCCATCTTGGATTCCCCTAGGTCTCTAGTTTTCAGAAATGCACAGGTTTGGTAGGTTTCCCTAGGTGCCGGCTGAGCTAGAGGCCAAAATCTACAGGTAGGCACTTTGCAAAAAACACCTCTGTTTTCTTTCAAAAATTTGGATGTGTCCACGTTGCGCTTTGGGGCATTTCCTGTCGCGGGCGCTAGGCCTACCCACACAACTGAGGTATCATTTTTATTGGGAGACTTGGGGGAACGCTGGGTGGAAGGAAACTTCTGGCTCCTCTCTGATTCCAGAACTTTCTGCCACAGAAATGTGAGGAACATGTGTTTTTTTAGCCAAATTTTGAGGTTTGCAAGGATTCTGTGTAACAGCACCTGGTCCGAGCCACACAAGTCACCCCTATCTTGGATTCCCTTAGGTCTCTAGTTTTCAGAAATGCACAGGTTTGGTAGGTTTCCCTAGGTGCCGGCTGAGCTAGAGGCCAAAATCTACAGGTAGGCACTTTGCAAAAAACACCTCTGTTTTCTATCAAAAATTTGGATGTGTCCACGTTGCGCTTTGGGGCGTTTCCTGTCGCGGGCGCTAGGCCTACCCACACAAGTGAGGTATCATTTTTATCGGGAGACTCGGGGAAACGATGGGTGGAAGGAAATTTGTGGCTCCTCTCAGATTCCAGAACTTTCTGCCACAGAAATGTGAGGAACATGTGTTTTTTTAGCCAAATTTTGAGTTTTGCAAAGGATTCTGGGTAACAGAACCTGGTCCGAGCCACACAAGTCACCCATCTTGGATTCCCCTAGGTCTCTAGTTTTCAGAAATGCACAGGTTTGGTAGGTTTCCCTAGGTGCCGGCTGAGCTAGAGGCCAAAATCTACAGGTAGGCACTTTGCTAAAAACAGCTCTGTTTTCTGTGATGTGTCCACGTTGTGTTTTGGGGCATATCCTGTCGCGGGTGCTAGGCCTACCCACACAAGTGAGGTATAATTTTTATCGGGAGACTTGGGGGAACGCTGGGTGGAAGGAAATTTGTGGCTCCTCTTAGATTCCTGAACTTTCTGCCACAGAAATGTGAGGAACATGTGTTTTTTTAGCCAAATTTTGAGGTTTGCAAAGGATTCTGGGTAACAGAACCTGGTCCGAGCCACACAAGTCACCCCATCTTGGATTCCCCTAGGTCTCTAGTTTTCAGAAATGCACAGGTTTGGTAGGTTTCCCTAGGTGCCGGCTGATCTAGAGGCCAAAATCTACAGGTAGGCACTTTGCAAAAAACACCTCTGTTTTCTTTCAAAAATGTGGATGTGTCCACGTTGCGCTTTGGGGCATTTCCTGTCGCGGGCGCTAGGCCTACCCACGCAACTGAGGTATCATTTTTATTGGGAGACTTGGGGGAACGCTGGGTGGAAGAAAACTTGTGGCTCCTCTCAGATTCCAGAACTTTCTGCCACAGAAATGTGAGGAACATGTGTTTTTTTAGCCAAATTTTGAGGTTTGCAAGGATTCTGGGTAACAGCACCTGGTCTGAGCCACACAAGTCACCCCCATCTTGGATTCCCTTAGGTCTCTAGTTTTCAGAAATGCACAGGTTTGGTAGGTTTCCCTAGGTGCCGGCTGAGCTAGAGGCCAAAATCTACAGGTAGGCACTTTGTAAAAAACACCTCTGTTTTCTTTTAAAAATTTGGATGTGTCCACATTGCGCTTTGGGGCGTTTCCTGTCGTGGGCGCTAGGCCTACCCACACAAGTGAGGTATCATTTTTATCGGGAGACTCGTGGGAACGCTGGGTGGAAGGAAACGTGTGGCTCCTCTCAGATTCCAGAACTTTCTGCCACAGAAATGTGAGGAACATGTATTTTTTTAGCCAAATTTTGAGGTTTGCAAAGGATTCTGAGTAACAGCACCTGGTCCGAGCCACACAAGTCACCCCCATTTTGGATTCCCTTAGGTCTCTAGTTTTCAGAAATGCACAGGTTTGGTAGGTTTCCCTAGGTGCCGGCTGAGCTAGAGGCCAAAATCTACAGGTAGGCACTTTGCAAAAAACACCTCTGTTTTCTTTCAAAAATTTGGATGTGTCCACGTTGCGCTTTGGGGAATTTCCTGTCGCGGGCGCTAGCCCTACCCACACAACTGAGGTATCATTTTTATTGGGAGACTTGGGGGAACGCTGGGTGGAAGGAAACTTGTGGCTCCTCTCAGATTCCGGAACTTTCTGCCACAGAAATGTGAGGAACATGTGTTTTTTTAGCCAAATTTTGAGGTTTGCAAGGATTCTGGGTAACAGCACCTGGTCCGAGCCACACAAGTCACCCCATCTTGGATTCCCCTAGGTCTCTAGTTTTCAGAAATGCACAGGTTTGGTAGGTTTCGCTAGGTGCCGGCTGAGCTAGAGGCCTAAATCTACAGGTAGGCACTTTGCAAAAAACACCTCTGTTTTCTTTCAAAAATTTGGATGTGTCCACGTTGCGCTTTGGGGCATTTCCTGTCGCGGGCGCTAGGCCTACCCACACAACTGAGGTATCATTTTTATTGGGAGACTTGGGGGAACGCTGGGTGGAAGGAAACTTGTGGCTCCTCTCTGATTCCAGAACTTTCTGCCACAGAAATGTGAGGAACATGTGTTTTTTTAGCCAAATTTTGAGGTTTGCAAGGATTCTGTGTAACAGCACCTGGTCCGAGCCACACAAGTCACCCCTATCTTGGATTCCCTTAGGTCTCTAGTTTTCAGAAATGCACAGGTTTGGTAGGTTTCCCTAGGTGCCGGCTGAGCTAGAGGCCAAAATCTACAGGTAGGCACTTTGCAAAAAACACCTCTGTTTTCTATCAAAAATTTGGATGTGTCCACATTGCGCTTTGGGGCGTTTCCTGTCGTGGGCGCTAGGCCTACCCACACAAGTGAGGTATCATTTTTATCGGGAGACTCGGGGGAACGATGGGTGGAAGTAAACGTGTGGCTCCTCTCAGATTCCAGAACTTTCTGCCACAGAAATGTGAGGAACATGTGTTTTTTTAGCCAAATTTTGAGGTTTGCAAAGGATCCTGGGTAACAGCACCTGGTTCGAGCCACACAAGTCACCCCCATCTTGGATTCCCTTAGGTCTCTAGTATTCAGAAATGCACAGGTTTGGTAGGTTTCCCTAGGTGCCGGCTGAGCTAGAGGCCAAAATCTACAGGTAGGCACTTTGCAAAAAAGACCTCTGTTTTCTTTCAAAAATTTGGATGTGTCCACGTTGCACTTTGGGGCGTTTCCTGTCGCGGGCGCTAGGCCTACCCACACAAGTGAGGTATCATTTTTATCGGGAGACTTGGGGGAACGCTGGGTGGAAGGAAATTTGTGGCTCCTCTCAGATTCCAGAACTTTCTGCCACAGAAATTTGAGGAACATGTGTTTTTTTAGCCAAATCTTGAGTTTTACAAAGGATTCTGGGTAACAGAACCTGGTCCGAGCCACACAAGTCACCCCATCTTGGATTCCCCTAGGTCTCTAGTTTTCAGAAATGCACAGGTTTGGTAGGTTTCCCTAGGTGCCGGCTGAGCTAGAGGCCAAAATCTACAGGTAGGCACTTTGCTAAAAACAGCTCTGTTTTCTGTGATGTGTCCACGTTGTGTTTTGGGGCATATCCTGTCGCGGGTGCTAGGCCTACCCACACAAGTGAGGTATAATTTTTATCGGGAGACTTGGGGGAACGCTGGGTGGAAGGAAATTTGTGGCTCCTCTTAGATTCCTGAACTTTCTGCCACAGAAATGTGAGGAACATGTGTTTTTTTAGCCAAATTTTGAGGTTTGCAAAGGATTCTGGGTAACAGAACCTGGTCCGAGCTACACAAGTCACCCCATCTTGGATTCCCCTAGGTCTCTAGTTTTCAGAAATGCACAGGTTTGGTAGGTTTCCCTAGGTGCCGGCTGAGCTAGAGGCCAAAATCTACAGGTAGGCACTTTGCAAAAAACACCTCTGTTTTCTTTCAAAAATGTGGATGTGTCCACGTTGCGCTTTGGGGCGTTTCCTGTCGCGGGCGCTAGGCCTACCCACGCAACTGAGGTATCATTTTTATTGGGAGACTTGGGGGAACGCTGGGTGGAAGGAAACTTGTGGCTCCTCTCAGATTCCAGAACTTTCTGCCACAGAAATGTGAGGAACATGTGTTTTTTTAGCCAAATTTTGAGGTTTGCAAAGGATTCTGAGGAACAGCACCTGGTCCGAGCCACACAAGTCACCCCCATTTTGGATTCCCTTAGGTCTCTAGTTTTCAGAAATGCACAGGTTTGGTAGGTTTCCCTAGGTGCCGGCTGAGCTAGAGGCCAAAATCTACAGGTAGGCACTTTGCAAAAAACACCTCTGTTTTCTTTCAAAAATTTGGATGTGTCCACGTTGCGCTTTGGGGCGTTTCCTGTCGCGGGCGCTAGGCCTACCCACACAAGTGAGGTATCATTTTTATAGGGAGACTTGGGGGAACGCTGGGTGGAAGGAAATTTGTGGCTCCTCTCAGATTCCAGAACTTTCTGCCACAGAAATGTGAGGAACATCTGTTTTTTTAGCCAAATTTTGAGGTTTGCAAAGGATTCTGGGTAACAGAACCTGGTCCGAGCCACACAAGTCACCCCATCTTGGATTCCCCTAGGTCTCTAGTTTTTAGAAATGCACAGGTTTGGTAGGTTTCCCTAGGTGCCGGCTGAGCTAGAAGCCAAAATCTACAGGTAGGCACTTTGCTAAAAACAGCTCTGTTTTCTGTGATGTGTCCACGTTGTGTTTTGGGGCATTTCCTGTCGCGGGTGCTAGGCCTACCCACACAAGTGAGGTATCATTTTTATCAGGAGACTTGGGGGAACGCTGGGTGGAAGGACATTTGTGGCTACTCTCAGATTCCAGAACTTTCTGCCACAGAAATGTGAGGAACATGTGTTTTTTTGCCAAATTTTGAGGTTTGCAAAGGATTCTGGGTAACAGAACCTGGTCCGAGCCACACAAGTCACCCCATCATGGATTCCCCTAGGTCTCTAGTTTTCAGAAATGCACAGGATTGGTAGGTTTCCCTAGGTGCCGGCTGAGCTAGAGGCCAAAATCTACAGGTAGGCACTTTGCAAAAAACACCTCTGTTTTCTTTAAAAAATTTGGATGTGTCCACGTTGCGCTTTGGGGCGTTTCCTGTCGCGGGCGCTAGGCCTACCCACACAAGTGAGGTATCATTTTTATCGGGAGACTTGGGGGAACGCTGGGTGGAAGGAAACTTGTGGCTCCTCTCAGATTCCAGAACTTTCTGCCACAGAAGTGTGAGGAACATGTGTTTTTTTAGCCAAATTTTGAGGTTTGCAAAGGTTTCTGGGTAACAGCACCGGGTCCGAGCCACACAAGTCACCCCATCTTGGATTCCCTTAGGTCTCTAGTTTTCAGAAATGCACAGGTTTGGTAGGTTTCCCTAGGTGCCGGCTGAGCTAGAGGCCAAAATCTACAGGTAGGCACTTTGCAAAAAACACCTCTGTTTTCTTTCAAAAATTTGGATGTGTCCACGTTGCGCTTTGGGGCGTTTCCTGTCGCGGGCGCTAGGCCTACCCACACAAGTGAGGTATCATTCTTATTGGGAGACTTGGGGGAACGCTGGGTGGAAGGAAATTTGTGGCTCCTCTCAGATTCCAGAACTTTCTGCCACAGAAATGTGAGGAACATGTGTTTTTTTAGTCAAATTTTGAGGTTTGCAAAGGATTCTGGGTAACAGAACATGGTCCGAGCCACACAAGTCACCCCATCTTGGATTCCCCTAGGTCTCTAGTTTTCAGAAATGCACAGGTTTGGTAGGTTTCCCTAGTTGCCGGCTGAGCTAGAGGCCAAAATCTACAGGTAGGCACTTTGCTAAAAACAGCTCTGTTTTCTGTGATGTGTCCACGTTGTGTTTTGGGGCATATCCTGTCGCTGGTGCAAGGCCTACCCACACAAGTGAGGTATCATTTTTATCGGGAGACTTGGGGGAACGCTGAGTGGAAGGAAATGTGTGGCTCCTCTCAGATTCCTGAACTTTCTGCCACAGAAATGTGAGGAACATGTGTTTTTTTAGCCAAATTTTGAGGTTTGCAAAGGACTCTGGGTAACAGAACCTGGTCCGAGCCACACGAGTCACCCCATCTTGCATTCCCCTAGGTCTCTAGTTTTCAGAAATGCACAGGTTTGGTAGGTTTCCCTAGGTGCCGGCGGAGCTAGAGGCCAAAATCTACAGGTAGGCACTTTGCAAAAAACACCTCTGTTTTCTTTCAAAAATGTGGATGTGTCCACGTTGCGCTTTGGGGCGTTTCCTGTCGCGGGCGCTAGGCCTACCCACACAAGTGAGGTATCATTTTTATCGGGAGACTTGGGGGAACGCTGGGTGGAAGGAAACTTGTGGCTCCTCTCAGATTCCAGAACTTTCTGCCACAGAAATGTGAGGAACATGTGTTTTTTTAGCCAAACTTTGAGGTTTGCAAAGGATTCTGGGTAACAGCACCTGGTCCGAGTCACACAAGTCACCCCCATCTTGGATTCCCTTAGGTCTCTAGTTTTCAGAAATGCACAGGTTTGGTAGGTTTCCCTAGGTGCCGGCTGAGCTAGAGGCCAAAATCTACAGGTAGGCACTTTGCAAAAAACACCTCTGTTTTCTTTCAAAAATTTGGATGTGTCCACATTGCGCTTTGGGACGTTTCATGTCGCGGGCGCTAGGCCTACCCACACAAGTGAGGTATCATTTTTATCGGGAGACATGGGGGAACGCTGGGTGGAAGGAAATTTGTGGCTCCTCTCAGATTCCAGAACTTTCTGCCACAGAAATGTGAGGAACATGTGTTTTTTTAGCCAAATTTTGAGGTTTGCAAAGGATTCTGGGTAAGAGAACCTGGTCCGAGCCACACAAGTCACCCCATCTTGGATTCCCCTAGGTCTCTAGTTTTCAGAAATGCACAGGTTTGGTAGGTTTCCCTAGGTGCCGGCTGAGCTAGAAGCCAAAATCTACAGGTAGGCACTTTGCTAAAAACAGCTCTGTTTTCTGTGATGTGTCCACGTTGTGTTTTGGGGCATATCCTGTCGCGGGTGCTAGGCCTACCCACACAAGTGAGGTATCATTTTTATCGGGAGACTTGGGGGAACGCTGGGTGGAAGGACATTTGTGGCTACTCTCAGATTCCAGAACTTTCTGCCACAGAAATGTGAGGAACATGTGTTTTTTTGCCAAATTTTGAGGTTTGCAAAGGATTCTGGGTAACAGAACCTGGTCCGAGCCACACAAGTCACCCTATCTTGGATTCCCCTAGGTCTCTAGTTTTCAGAAATGCACAGGATTGGTAGGTTTCCCTAGGTGCCGGCTGAGCTAGAGGCCAATATCTACAGGTAGGCACTTTGCAAAAAACACCTCTGTTTTCTTTCAAAAATTTGGATGTGTCCACGTTGCGCTTTGGGGCGTTTCCTGTCGCGGGCGCTAGGCCTACCCACACAAGTGAGGTATCATTTTTATCGGGAGACTTGGGGGAAAGCTGGGTGGAAGGAAATTTTTGGCTCCTCTCAGATTCCAGAACTTTCTGCCACAGAAATGTGAGGAACATGTGTTTTTTTAGCCAAATTTTGAGGTTTGCAAAGGATTCTGGGTAACAGAACCTGGTCCGAGCCACAAAAATCACCCCATCTTGGATTCCCCTAGGTCTCTAGTTTTCAGAAATGCACAGGTTTGGTAGGTTTCCCTAGGTGCCGGCTGAGCTAGAAGCCAAAATCTACAGGTAGGCACTTTGCTAAAAACAGCTCTGTTTTCTGTGATGTGTCCACGTTGTGTTTTGGGGCATATCCTGTCGCGGGTGCTAGGCCTACCCACACAAGTGAGGTATCATTTTTATCGGGAGACTTGGGGGAACGCTGGGTGGAAGGAAATGTGTGGCTCCTCTCAGATTCCTGAACTTTCTGCCACAGAAATGTGAGGAACATGTGTTTTTTTGCCAAATTTTGAGATTTGCAAAGGATTCTGGGTAACAGAACCTGGTCCGAGCCACACAAGTCACCCCATCTTGGATTCCCCTAAGTCTCTAGTTTTCAGAAATGCACAGGTTTGGTAGGTTTCCCTAGGTGCCGGCTGAGCTAGAGGCCAAAATCTACAGGTAGGCACTTTGCAAAAAACAGCTGTTTTCTTTAAAAAAATGGGATGTGTCCACGTTGCGTTTTGGGGTGTTCTCTGTCGCGGCCACTAGGCCTACCCACACAAGTGAGGTATCATTTTTATCGGGAGACTTGGGGGAACGCTGGGTGGAAGGAAATTTGTGGCTCCTCTCAGATTCCAGAACTTTCTGCCACAGAAATGTGAGGAACATGTGTTTTTTTAGCCAAATTTTGAGGTTTGCAAAGGATTCTGGGTAACAGACCCTGGTCCGAGCCACACAAGTCACCCCATCTTGGATTCCCCTAGGTCTCTAGTTTTTAGAAATGCACAGGTTTGGTAGGTTTCCCTAGGTGCCGGCTGAGCTAGAGGCCAAAATCTACAGGTAGGCACTTTGCAAAAAACACCTCTGTTTTTTTTCAAAAATTTGGATGTGTCCACGTTGCACTTTGGGGCGTTTCCTGTCGCGGGCGCTAGGCCTACCCACACAAGTGAGGTATCATTTTTATCGGGAGACTCGTGGGAACGCTGGGTGGAAGGAAACGTGTGGCTCCTCTCAGATTCCAGAACTTTCTGCCACCGAAATGTGAGGAACATGTGTTTTTTTAGCCAAATTTTGAGGTTTGCAAAGGATTCTGTGTAACAGCACCTGGTCCGAGCCACACAAGTCACCCCCATTTTGGATTCCCTTAGGTCTCTAGTTTTCAGAAATGCACAGGTTTGGTAGGTTTCCCTAGGTGCCGGCTGAGCTAGAGGCCAAAATCTACAGGTAGGCACTTTGCAAAAAACACCTCTGTTTTCTTTCAAAAATTTGGATTTGTCCACGTTGCGCTTTGGGGCGTTTCCTGTCACGGGCGCTAGGCCTACCCACACAAGTGAGGTATCATTTTTATCGGGAGACTTGGGGGAACGCTGGGTGGAAGGAAATTTGAAGCTCCTCTCAGATTCCAGAACTTTCTGCCACAGAAATGTGAGGAACATGTGTTTTTTTAGCCAAATTTTGAGGTTTGCAAAGGATTCTGGGTAACAGAACCTGGTCCGAGCCACACAAGTCACCCCATCTTGGATTCCCCTAGGTCTCTAGTTTTCAGAAATGCACAGGTTTGGTAGGTTTCCCTAGGTGCCGGCTGAGCTAGAGGCCAAAATCTACAGGTAGGCACTTTGCTAAAAACAGCTCTGTTTTCTGTGATGTGTCCACGTTGTGTTTTGGGGCATATCCTGTCGCGGGTGCTAGGCCTACCCACACAAGTGAGGTATCATTTTTATCGGGAGACTTGGGGGAACGCTGGGTGGAAGGAAATTTGTGGCTCCTCTCAGATTCCAGAACTTTCTGCTACAGAAATGTGAGGAACATGTGTTTTTTTTTTAGCCAAATTTTGAGGTTTGCAAAGGATTCTGGGTAACAGAACCTGGTCCAAGCCACAAAAGTCACCCCATCTTAGATTCCCCTAGGTCTCTAGTTTTCAGAAATGCACAGGTTTGGTAGGTTTCCCTAGGTGCCGGCTGAGCTAGAGGCCAAAATCTACAGGTAGGCACTTTGCAAAAAACACCTCTGTTTTCTTTCAAAAATTTGGATGTGTCCACATTGCGCGTTGGGGCGTTTCCTGTCGTGGGCGCTAGGCCTACCCACACAAGTGAGGTATCATTTTTATCGGGAGACTCGGGGGAACGCTGGGTGGAAGGAAACGTGTGGCTCCTGTCAGGTTCCAGAACTTTCTGCCACAGAAATGTGAGGAACATGTGTTTTTTTAGCCAAATTTTGAGGTTTGCAAAGGATTCTGTGTAACAGAACCTGGTCCGAGCCACACAAGTCACCCCATCTTGGATTCCCCTAGGTCTCTAGTTTTCAGAAATGCACAGGTTTGGTAGGTTTCCCTAGGTGCCGGCTGAGCTAGAGGCCAAAATCTACAGGTAGGCACTTTGCAAAAAACACCTCTGTTTTCTTTCAAAAATTTGGGATGTGTCCACGTTGCGCTTTGGGGCATTTCCTGTCGCGGGCGCTAGGCCTACCCACACAACTGAGGTATCATTTTTATTGGGAGACTTGGGGGAACGCTGGGTGGAAGGAAACTTGTGGCTCCTCTCAGATTCCAGAACTTTCTGCCACAGAAATGTGAGGAACATGTGTTTTTTTAGCCAAATTTTGAGGTTTGCAAGGATTCTAGGTAACAGCACCTGGTCCGAGCCACACAAGTCACCCCATCTTGGATTCCCCTAGGTCTCTAGTTTTCAGAAATGCACAGGTTTGGTAGGTTTCCCTAGGTGCCGGCTGAGCTAGAGGCCAAAATCTACAGGTAGGCACTTTGCAAAAAACACCTCTGTTTTCTTTCAAAAATTTGGATGTGTACACGTTGCACTTTGGGGCGTTTCCTGTCGCGGGCGCTAGGCCTACCCCACAAGTGAGGTATCATTTTTATCGGGAGACTTGGGGGAACGCTGGGTGGAAGGAAATTTGTGGCTCCTCTCAGATTCCAGAACTTTCTGCCACAGAAATGTGAGGAACATGTGTTTTTTTAGCCAAATTTTGAGGTTTGCAAAGGATTCTGGGTAACAGAACCTGGTCCGAGCCACACAAGTCACCCCATCTTGGATTCCCCTAGGTCTCTAGTTTTCAGAAATGCACAGGTTTGGTAGGTTTCCCTAGGTGCCGGCTGAGTTAGAGGCCAAAATCTACAGGTAGGCACTTTGCAAAAAACACCTCTGTTTTCTTTCAAAAATTTGGATGTGTCCACGTTGCGCTTTGGGGCATTTCCTGTCGCGGGCGCTAGGCCTACCCACACAACTGAGGTATCATTTTTATTGGGAGACTTGGGGGAACGCTGGGTGGAAGGAAACTTCTGGCTCCTCTCTGATTCCAGAACTTTCTGCCACAGAAATGTGAGGAACATGTGTTTTTTTAGCCAAATTTTGAGGTTTGCAAGGATTCTGTGTAACAGCACCTGGTCCGAGCCACACAAGTCACCCCTATCTTGGATTCCCTTAGGTCTCTAGTTTTCAGAAATGCACAGGTTTGGTAGGTTTCCCTAGGTGCCGGCTGAGCTAGAGGCCAAAATCTACAGGTAGGCACTTTGCAAAAAACACCTCTGTTTTCTATCAAAAATTTGGATGTGTCCACATTGCGCTTTGGGGCGTTTCCTGTCGTGGGCGCTAGGCCTACCCACACAAGTGAGGTATCATTTTTATCGGGAGACTCGGGGGAACGATGGGTGGAAGTAAACGTGTGGCTCCTCTCAGATTCCAGAACTTTCTGCCACAGAAATGTGAGGAACATGTGTTTTTTTAGCCAAATTTTGAGGTTTGCAAAGGATTCTGGGTAACAGCACCTGGTCCGAGCCACACAAGTCACCCCCATCTTGGATTCCCTTAGGTCTCTAGTTTTCAGAAATGCACAGGTTTGGTAGGTTTCCCTAGGTGCCGGCTGAGCTAGAGGCCAAAATCTACAGGTAGGCACTTTGCAAAAAACATCTCTGTTTTCTTTCAAAAATTTGGATGTGTCCACGTTGCGCTTTGGGGCGTTTCCTGTCGCGGGCGCTAGGCCTACCCACACAAGTGAGGTATCATTTTTATCGGGAGACTTGGGGGAACGCTGGGTGGAAGGAAATTTGTGGCTCCTCTCAGATTCCAGAACTTTCTGCCACAGAAATGTGAGGAACATGTGTTTTTTTAGCCAAATTTTGAGGTTTGCAAAGGATTCTGGGTAACAGAACCTGGTCCGAGCCACACAAGTCACCCCATCTTGGATTCCCCTAGGTCTCTAGTTTTCAGAAATGCACAGGTTTGGTAGGTTTCCCTAGGTGCCGGCTGAGCTAGAGGCCAAAATCTACAGGTAGGCACTTTGCTAAAAACAGCTCTGTTTTCTGTGATGTGTCCACGTTGTGTTTTGGGGCATATCCTGTCGCGGGTGCTAGGCCTACCCACACAAGTGAGGTATAATTTTTATCGGGAGACTTGGGGGAACGCTGGGTGGAAGGAAATTTGTGGCTCCTCTCAGATTCCTGAACTTTCTGCCACAGAAATGTGAGGAACATGTGTTTTTTTAGCCAAATTTTGAGGTTTGCAAAGGATTCTGGGTAACAGAACCTGGTCCGAGCTACACAAGTCACCCCATCTTGGATTCCCCTAGGTCTCTAGTTTTCAGAAATGCACAGGTTTGGTAGGTTTCCCTAGGTGCCGGCTGAGCTAGAGGCCAAAATCTACAGGTAGGCACTTTGCAAAAAACACCTCTGTTTTCTTTCAAAAATGTGGATGTGTCCACGTTGCGCTTTGGGGCGTTTCCTGTCGCGGGTGCTAGGCCTACCCACGCAACTGAGGTATCATTTTTATTGGGAGACTTGGGGGAACGCTGGGTGGAAGGAAACTTGTGGCTCCTCTCAGATTCCAGAACTTTCTGCCACAGAAATGTGAGGAACATGTGTTTTTTTTGCCAAATTTTGAGGTTTGCAAGGATTCTGGGTAACAGCACGTGGTCCGAGCCACACAAGTCACCCCCATCTTGGATTCCCTTAGGTCTCTAGTTTTCAGAAATGCACAGGTTTGGTAGGTTTCCCTAGGTGCCGGCTGAGCTAGAGGCCAAAATCTACAGGTAGGCACTTTGTAAAAAACACCTCTGTTTTCTTTTAAAAATTTGGATGTGTCCACATTGCGCTTTGGGGCGTTTCCTGTCGTGGGCGCTAGGCCTACCCACACAAGTGAGGTATCATTTTTATCGGGAGACTCGTGGGAACGCTGGGTGGAAGGAAACGTGTGGCTCCTCTCAGATTCCAGAACTTTCTGCCACAGAAATGTGAGGAACATGTGTTTTTTTAGCCAAATTTTGAGGTTTGCAAAGGATTCTGAGTAACAGCACCTGGTCCGAGCCACACAAGTAACCCCCATTTTGGATTCCCTTAGGTCTCTAGTTTTCAGAAATGCACAGGTTTGGTAGGTTTCCCTAGGTGCCGGCTGAGCTAGAGGCCAAAATCTACAGGTAGGCACTTTGCAAAAAACACCTCTGTTTTCTTTCAAAAATTTGGATGTGTCCACTTTGCGCTTTGGGGCGTTTCCTGTCGCGGGCGCTAGGCCTACCCACACAAGTGAGGTATCATTTTTATCGGGAGACTTGGGGGAACGCTGGGTGGAAGGAAATTTGTGGCTCCTCTCAGATTCCAGAACTTTCTGCCACAGAAATGTGAGGAACATGTGTTTTTTTAGCCAAATTTTGAGGTTTGCAAAGGATTCTGGGTAACAGAACCTTGTCCGAGCCACAAAAGTCACCCCATCTTGGATTCCCCTAGGTCTCTAGTTTTCAGAAATGCACAGGTTTGGTAGGTTTTCCTAGGTGCCGGCTGAGCTAGAGGCCAAAATCTACAGGTAGGCACTTTGCAAAAAACACCTCTGTTTTCTTTCAAAAATTTGGATGTGTCCACGTTGCACTTTGGGGCGTTTCCTGTCGCGGGCGCTAGGCCTACCCACACAAGTGAGGTATCATTTTTATCGGGAGACTTGGGGGAACGTGGGTGGAAGGAAATGTGTGGCTCCTCTCAGATTCCAGAACTTTCTGCCACAGAAATGTGAGGAACATGTGTTTTTTTAGCCAAATTTTGAGGTTTGCAAAGGATTCTGGGTAACAGAACCTGGTCCGAGCCACATAAGTCACCTCATCTTGGATTCCCCTAGGTCTCTAGTTTTCAGAAATGCACAGGTTTGGTAGGTTTCCCTAGGTGCCGGCTGAGCTAGAGGCCAAAATCTACAGGTAGGCACTTTGCAAAAAACATCTCTGTTTTCTTTTAAAAATTTGGATGTGTCCACATTGCGCTTTGGGGCGTTTCCTGTCGTGGGCGCTAGGCCTACCCACACAAGTGAGGTATCATTTTTATCGGGAGACTCGTGGGAACGCTGGGTGGAAGGAAACGTGTGGCTCCTCTCAGATTCCAGAACTTTCTGCCACAGAAATGTGAGGAACATGTGTTTTTTTAGCCAAATTTTGAGGTTTGCAAAGGATTCTGAGTAACAGCACCTGGTCCGAGCCACACAAGTCACCCCCATTTTGGATTCCCTTAGGTCTCTAGTTTTCAGAAATGCACAGGTTTGGTAGGTTTCCCTAGGTGCCGGCTGAGCTAGAGGCCAAAATCTACAGGTAGGCACTTTGCAAAAAACACCTCTGTTTTCTTTCAAAAATTTGGATGTGTCCACTTTGCGCTTTGGGGCGTTTCCTGTCGCGGGCGCTAGGCCTACCCACACAAGTGAGGTATCATTTTTATCGGGAGACTTGGGGGAACGCTGGGTGGAAGGAAATTTGTGGCTCTTCTCAGATTCCAGAACTTTCTGCCACAGAAATGTGAGGAACATGTGTTTTTTTAGCCAAATTTTGAGGTTTGCAAAGGATTCTGGGTAACAGAACCTGGTCCGAGCCACACAAGTCACCCCATCTTGGATTCCCCTAGGTCTCTAGTTTTCAGAAATGCACAGGTTTGGTAGGTTTCCCTAGGTGCCGGCTGAGCTAGAGGCCAAAATCTACAGGTAGGCACTTTGCTAAAAACAGCTCTGTTTTCTGTGATGTGTCCACGTTGTGTTTTGGGGCATATCCTGTCGCGGGTGCTAGGCCTACCCACACAAGTGAGGTATAATTTTTATCGGGAGACTTGGGGGAACGCTGGGTGGAAGGAAATTTGTGGCTCCTCTCAGATTCCTGAACTTTCTGCCACAGAAATGTGAGGAACATGTGTTTTTTTAGCCAAATTTTGAGGTTTGCAAAGGATTCTGGGTAACAGAACCTGGTCCGAGCTACACAAGTCACCCCTTCTTGGATTCCCCTAGGTCTCTAGTTTTCAGAAATGCACAGGTTTGGTAGGTTTCCCTAGGTGCCGGCTGAGCTAGAGGCCAAAATCTACAGGTAGGCACTTTGCAAAAAACACCTCTGTTTTCTTTCAAAAATGTGGATGTGTCCACGTTGCGCTTTGGGGCGTTTCCTGTCGCGGGTGCTAGGCCTACCCACGCAACTGAGGTATCATTTTTATTGGGAGACTTGGGGGAACGCTGGGTGGAAGGAAACTTGTGGCTCCTCTCAGATTCCAGAACTTTCTGCCACAGAAATGTGAGGAACATGTGTTTTTTTTGCCAAATTTTGAGGTTTGCAAGGATTCTGGGTAACAGCACGTGGTCCGAGCCACACAAGTCACCCCCATCTTGGATTCCCTTAGGTCTCTAGTTTTCAGAAATGCACAGGTTTGGTAGGTTTCCCTAGGTGCCGGCTGAGCTAGAGGCCAAAATCTACAGGTAGGCACTTTGTAAAAAACACCTCTGTTTTCTTTTAAAAATTTGGATGTGTCCACATTGCGCTTTGGGGCGTTTCCTGTCGTGGGCGCTAGGCCTACCCACACAAGTGAGGTATCATTTTTATCGGGAGACTCGTGGGAACGCTGGGTGGAAGGAAACGTGTGGCTCCTCTCAGATTCCAGAACTTTCTGCCACAGAAATGTGAGGAACATGTGTTTTTTTAGCCAAATTTTGAGGTTTGCAAAGGATTCTGAGTAACAGCACCTGGTCCGAGCCACACAAGTCACCCCCATTTTGGATTCTCTTAGGTCTCTAGTTTTCAGAAATGCACAGGTTTGGTAGGTTTCCCTAGGTGCCGGCTGAGCTAGAGGCCAAAATCTACATGTAGGCACTTTGCAAAAAACACCTCTGTTTTCTTTCAAAAATTTGGATGTGTCCACTTTGCGCTTTGGGGCGTTTCCTGTCGCGGGCGCTAGGCCTACCCACACAAGTGAGGTATCATTTTTATCGGGAGACTTGGGGGAACGCTGGGTGGAAGGAAATTTGTGGCTCCTCTCAGATTCCAGAACTTTCTGCCACAGAAATGTGAGGAACATGTGTTTTTTTAGCCAAATTTTGAGGTTTGCAAAGGATTCTGGGTAACAGAACCTGGTCCGAGCCACAAAAGTCACCCCATCTTGGATTCCCCTAGGTCTCTAGTTTTCAGAAATGCACAGGTTTGGTAGGTTTTCCTAGGTGCCGGCTGAGCTAGAGGCCAAAAATCTACAGGTAGGCACTTTGCAAAAAACACCTCTGTTTTCTTTCAAAAATTTGGATGTGTCCACGTTGCACTTTGGGGCGTTTCCTGTCGCGGGCGCTAGGCCTACCCACACAAGTGAGGTATCATTTTTATCGGGAGACTTGGGGGAACGTGGGTGGAAGGAAATGTGTGGCTCCTCTCAGATTCCAGAACTTTCTGCCACAGAAATGTGAGGAACATGTGTTTTTTTAGCCAAATTTTGAGGTTTGCAAAGGATTCTGGGTAACAGAACCTGGTCCGAGCCACATAAGTCACCTCATCTTGGATTCCCCTAGGTCTCTAGTTTTCAGAAATGCACAGGTTTGGAAGGTTTCCCTAGGTGCCGGCTGAGCTAGAGGCCAAAATCTACAGGTAGGCACTTTGCAAAAAACATCTCTGTTTTCTTTTAAAAATTTGGATGTGTCCACATTGCGCTTTGGGGCGTTTCCTGTCGTGGGCGCTAGGCCTACCCACACAAGTGAGGTATCATTTTTATCGGGAGACTCGTGGGAACGCTGGGTGGAAGGAAACGTGTGGCTCCTCTCAGATTCCAGAACTTTCTGCCACAGAAATGTGAGGAACATGTGTTTTTTTAGCCAAATTTTGAGGTTTGCAAAGGATTCTGAGTAACAGCACCTGGTCCGAGCCACACAAGTCACCCCCATTTTGGATTCCCTTAGGTCTCTAGTTTTCAGAAATGCACAGGTTTGGTAGGTTTCCCTAGGTGCCGGCTGAGCTAGAGGCCAAAATCTACAGGTAGGCACTTTGCAAAAAACACCTCTGTTTTCTTTCAAAAATTTGGATGTGTCCACTTTGCGCTTTGGGGCGTTTCCTGTCGCGGGCGCTAGGCCTACCCACACAAGTGAGGTATCATTTTTATCGGGAGACTTGGGGGAACGCTGGGTGGAAGGAAATTTGTGGCTCCTCTCAGATTCCAGAACTTTCTGCCACAGAAATGTGAGGAACATGTGTTTTTTTAGCCAAATTTTGAGGTTTGCAAAGGATTCTGGGTAACAGAACCTGGTCCGAGCCACAAAAGTCACCCCATCTTGGATTCCCCTAGGTCTCTAGTTTTCAGAAATGCACAGGTTTGGTAGGTTTTCCTAGGTGCCGGCTGAGCTAGAGGCCAAAATCTACAGGTAGGCACTTTGCAAAAAACACCTCTGTTTTCTTTCAAAAATTTGGATGTGTCCACGTTGCACTTTGGGGCGTTTCCTGTCGCGGGCGCTAGGCCTACCCACACAAGTGAGGTATCATTTTTATCGGGAGACTTGGGGGAACGTGGGTGGAAGGAAATGTGTGGCTCCTCTCAGATTCCAGAACTTTCTGCCACAGAAATGTGAGGAACATGTGTTTTTTTAGCCAAATTTTGAGGTTTGCAAAGGATTCTGGGTAACAGAACCTGGTCCGAGCCACATAAGTCACCTCATCTTGGATTCCCCTAGGTCTCTAGTTTTCAGAAATGCACAGGTTTGGTAGGTTTCCCTAGGTGCCGGCTGAGCTAGAGGCCAAAATCTACAGGTAGGCACTTTGCAAAAAACATCTCTGTTTTCTTTCAAAAATTTGGATGTGTCCATGTTGCGCTTTGGGGCATTTCCTGTCGCGGGCGCTAGGCCTACCCACACAACTGAGGTATCATTTTTATTGGGGGACTTGGGGGAACGCTGGGTGGAAGGAAACTTGTGGCTCCTCTCAGATTCCAGAACTTTCTGCCACAGAAATGTGAGGAACATGTGTTTTTTTAGCCAAATTTTGAGGTTTGCAAGGATTCTCGGTAACAGCACCTGGTCCGAGCCACACAAGTCACCCCTATCTTGGATTCCCTTAGGTCTCTAGTTTTCAGAAATGCACAGGTTTGGTATGTTTCCCTAGGTGCCGGCTGAGCTAGAGGCCAAAATCTACAGGTAGGCACTTTGCAAAAAACACCTCTGTTTTCTTTCAAAAATTTGGATGTGTCCACGTTGCGCTTTGGGGCGTTTCCTGTCGTGGGCGCTAGGCCTACCCACACAAGTGAGGTATCATTTTTATCGGGAGACTTGGGGGAACGCTGGGTGGAAGGAAATTTGTGGCTCCTCTCAGATTCCAGAACTTTCTGCCACAGAAATGTGAGGAACATGTGTTTTTTTAGCCAAATTTTGAGGTTTGCAAAGGATTCTGGGTAACAGAACCTGGTCCGAGCCACACAAGTCACCCCATCTTGGATTCCCCTAGGTCTCTAGTTTTCAGAAATGCACAGGTTTGGTAGGTTTCCCTAGGTGCCGGCTGAGCTAGAGGCCAAAATCTACAGGTAGGCACTTTGCTAAAAACAGCTCTGTTTTCTGTGATGTGTCCACGTTGTGTTTTGGGGCATATCCTGTCGCGGGTGCTAGGCCTACCCACACAAGTGAGGTATAATTTTTATCGGGAGACTTGGGGGAACGCTGGGTGGAAGGAAATTTGTGGCTCCTCTCAGATTCCTGAACTTTCTGCCACAGAAATGTGAGGAACATGTGTTTTTTTAGCCAAATTTTGAGGTTTGCAAAGGATTCTGGGTAACAGAACCTGGTCCGAGCTACACAAGTCACCCCATCTTGGATTCCCCTAGGTCTCTAGTTTTCAGAAATGCACAGGTTTGGTAGGTTTCCCTAGGTGCCGGCTGAGCTAGAGGCCAAAATCTACAGGTAGGCACTTTGCAAAAAACACCTCTGTTTTCTTTCAAAAATGTGGATGTGTCCACGTTGCGCTTTGGGGCGTTTCCTGTCGCGGGCGCTAGGCCTACCCACGCAACTGAGGTATCATTTTTATTGGGAGACTTGGGGGAACGCTGGGTGGAAGGAAACTTGTGGCTCCTCTCAGATTCCAGAACTTTCTGCCACAAAAATGTGAGGAACATGTGTTTTTTTTGCCAAATTTTGAGGTTTGCAAGGATTCTGGGTAACAGCACCTGGTCCGAGCCACACAAGTCACCCCCATCTTGGATTCCCTTAGGTCTCTAGTTTTCAGAAATGCACAGGTTTGGTAGGTTTCCCTAGGTGCCGGCTGAGCTAGAGGCCAAAATCTACAGGTAGGCACTTTGTAAAAAACACCTCTGTTTTCTTTTAAAAATTTGGATGTGTCCACATTGCGCTTTGGGGCGTTTCCTGTCGTGGGCGCTAGGCCTACCCACACAAGTGAGGTATCATTTTTATCGGGAGACTCGTGGGAACGCTGGGTGGAAGGAAACGTGTGGGTCCTCTCAGATTCCAGAACTTTCTGCCACAGAAATGTGAGGAACATGTGTTTTTTTAGCCAAATTTTGAGGTTTGCAAAGGATTCGGAGTAACAGCACCTGGTCCGAGCCACACAAGTCACCCCCATTTTGGATTCCCTTAGGTCTCTAGTTTTCAGAAATGCACAGGTTTGGTAGGTTTCCCTAGGTGCCGGCTGAGCTAGAGGCCAAAATCTACAGGTAGGCACTTTGCAAAAAACACCTGTTTTCTTTCAAAAATTTGGATGTGTCCACTTTGCGCTTTGGGGCGTTTCCTGTCGCGGGCGCTAGGCCTACCCACACAAGTGAGGTATCATTTTTATCGGGAGACTTGGGGGAACGCTGGGTGGAAGGAAATTTGTGGCTCCTCTCAGATTCCAGAACTTTCTGCCACAGAAATGTGAGGAACATGTGTTTTTTTAGCCAAATTTTGAGGTTTGCAAAGGATTCTGGGTAACAGAACCTGGTCCGAGCCACAAAAGTCACCCCATCTTGGATTCCCCTAGGTCTCTAGTTTTCAGAAATGCACAGGTTTGGTAGGTTTTCCTAGGTGCCGGCTGAGCTAGAGGCCAAAATCTACAGGTAGGCACTTTGCAAAAAACACCTCTGTTTTCTTTAAAAAATTTGGATGTGTCCACGTTGCACTTTGGGACGTTTCCTGTCGCGGGCGCTAGGCCTACCCACACAAGTGAGGTATCATTTTTATCGGGAGACTTGGGGGAACGCTGGGTGGAAGGAAATTTGTGGCCTCTCTCAGATTCCAGAACTTTCTGCCACAGAAATGTGAGGAACATGTGTTTTTTTAGCCAAATTTTGAGGTTTGCAAAGGATTCTGGGTAACAGAACCTGGTCCGAGCCACATAAGTCACCCCATCTTGGATTCCCCTAGGTCTCTAGTTTTCAGAAATGCACAGGTTTGGTAGGTTTCCCTAGGTGCCGGCTGAGCTAGAGGCCAAAATCTACAGGTAGGCACTTTGCAAAAAACACCTCTGTTTTCTTTCAAAAATTTGGATGTGTCCATGTTGCGCTTTGGGGCATTTCCTGTCGCGGGCGC
The DNA here is from genome assembly GCF_031143425.1 of Pleurodeles waltl. Taxonomy (NCBI): domain Eukaryota; kingdom Metazoa; phylum Chordata; class Amphibia; order Caudata; family Salamandridae; genus Pleurodeles; species Pleurodeles waltl. The sequence goes on from NW_027149855.1 coordinate 142,757, forward strand.
TAGGCCTACCCACACAACTGAGGTATCATTTTTATTGGGGGACTTGGGGGAACGCTGGGTGGAAGGAAACTTGTGGCTCCTCTCAGATTCCAGAACTTTCTGCCACAGAAATGTGAGGAACATGTGTTTTTTTAGCCAAATTTTGAGGTTTGCAAGGATTCTCGGTAACAGCACCTGGTCCGAGCCACACAAGTCACCCCTATCTTGGATTCCCTTAGGTCTCTAGTTTTCAGAAATGCACAGGTTTGGTAGGTTTCCCTAGGTGCCGGCTGAGCTAGAGGCCAAAATCTACAGGTAGGCACTTTGCAAAAAACACCTCTGTTTTCTTTCAAAAATTTGGATGTGTCCACGTTGCGCTTTGGGGCGTTTCCTGTCGTGGGCGCTAGGCCTACCCACACAAGTGAGGTATCATTTTTATCGGGAGACTTGGGGGAACGCTGGGTGGAAGGAAATTTGTGGCTCCTCTCAGATTCCTGAACTTTCTGCCACAGAAATGTGAGGAACATGTGTTTTTTTAGCCAAATTTTGAGGTTTCCAAAGGATTCTGGGTAACAGAACCTGGTCCGAGCCACACAAGTCACCCCATCTTGGATTCCCCTAGGTCTCTAGTTTTCAGAAATGCACAGGTTTGGTAGGTTTCCCTAAGTGCCGGCTGAGCTAGAGGCCAAAATCTACAGGTAGGCACTTTGCAAAAAACACCTCTGTTTTCTTTCAAAAATTTGGATGTGTCCATGTTGCGCTTTGGGGCGTTTCCTGTCGCGGGCGCTAGGCCTACCCACACAACTGAGGTATCATTTTTATTGGGAGACTTGGGGGAACGCTGGGTGGAAGGAAACTTGTGGCTCCTCTCAGATTCCAGAACTTTCTGCCACAGAAATGTGAGGAACATGTGTTTTTTTAGACAAATTTTGAGGTTTGCAAGGATTCTGGGTAACAGCACCTGGTCCGAGCCACACAAGTCACCCCCATCTTGGATTCCCTTAGGTCTCTAGTTTTCAGAAATGCACAGGTTTGGTAGGTTTCCCTAGGTGCCGGCTGAGCTAGAGGCCAAAATCTACAGGTAGGCACTTTGCAAAAAACACCTCTGTTTTCTTTCAAAAATTTGGATGTGTCCACATTGCGCTTTGGGGCGTTTCCTGTCGTGGGCGCTAGGCCTACCCACACAAGTGAGGTATCATTTTTATCGGGAGACTCGTGGGAACGCTGGGTGGAAGGAAACGTGTGGCTCCTCTCAGATTCCAGAACTTTCTGCCACAGAAATGTGAGGAACATGTGTTTTTTTAGCCATATTTTGAGGTTTGCAAAGGATTCTGAGTAACAGCACCTGGTCCGAGCCACACAAGTCACCCCTATCTTGGATTCCATTAGGTCTCTAGTTTTCAGAAATGCACAGGTTTGTTAGGTTTCCCTAGGTGCCGGCTGAGCTAGAGGCCAAAATCTACAGGTAGGCACTTTGCTAAAAACAGCTCTGTTTTCTGTGATGTGTCCACGTTGTGTTTTGGGGCATATCCTGTCGCGGGTGCTAAGCCTACCCACACAAGTGAGGTATCATTTTTATCGGGAGACTTGGGGGAACGCTGGGTGGAAGGAAATTTGTGGCTCCTCTCAGATTCCAGAACTTTCTGCTACAGAAATGTGAGGAACATGTGTTTTTTTTTTAGCCACATTTTGAGGTTTGCAAAGGATTCTGGGTAACAGAACCTGGTCCGAGCCACACAAGTCAGCCCATCTTGGATTCCCCTAGGTCTCTAGTTTTCAGAAATGCACAGGTTTGGTAGGTTTCCCTAGGTGCCGGCTGAGCTAGAGGCCAAAATCTACAGGTAGGCACTTTGCAAAAAACACCTCTGTTTTCTTTCAAAAATTTGGATGTGTCCACGTTGCACTTTGGGGCGTTTCCTGTCGCGGGCGCTAGGCCTACCCACACAAGTGAGGTATAATTTTTATCGGGAGACTTGGGGGAACGCTGGTTGGAAGGAAATTTGTGGCTCCTCTCAGATTCCAGAACTTTCTGCCACAGAAATGTGAGGAACATGTGTTTTTTTAGCCAAATTTTGAGGTTTGCAAAGGATTCTGGGTAACAGAACCTGGTCCGAGCCACACAAGTCACCCCATGTTGGATTCCCCTAGGTCTCTAGTTTTCAGAAATGCACAGGTTTGGTAGGTTTCCCTAGGTGCCGGCTGAGCTAGAGGCCAAAATCTACAGGTAGGCACTTTGCAAAAAACACCTCTGTTTTCTTTCAAAAATTTTGATGTGTCCACGTTGCGCTTTGGGGCGTTTCCTGTCGCGGGCGCTAGGCCTACCCACACAACTGAGGTATCATTTTTATTGGGAGACTTGGGGGAACGCTGGGTGGAAGGAAACTTGTGGCTCCTCTCAGATTCCAGAACTTTCTGCCACAGAAATGTGAGGAACATGTGTTTTTTTAGCCAAATTTTGAGGTTTGCAAGGATTCTGGGTAACAGCATCTGGTCCGAGCCACACAAGTCACCCCCATCTTGGATTCCCTTAGGTCTCTAGTTTTCAGAAATGCACAGGTTTGGTAGGTTTCCCTAGGTGCCGGCTGAGCTAGAGGCCAAAATCTACAGGTAGGCACTTTGCAAAAAACACCTCTGTTTTCTTTCAAAAATGTGGATGTGTCCACATTGCGCTTTGGGGCGTTTCCTGTCGTGGGCGCTAGGCCTACCCACACAAGTGAGGTATCATTTTTATCGGGAGACTCGTGGGAACGCTGGGTGGAAGGAAACGTGTGGCTCCTCTCAGATTCCAGAACTTTCTGCCACAGAAATGTGAGGAACATGTGTTTTTTTAGCCAAATTTTGAGGTTTGCAAAGGATTCTGGGTAACAGAACCTGGTCCGAGCCACACAAGTCACCCCATCTTGGATTCCCCTAGGTCTCTAGTTTTCAGAAATGCACAGGTTTGGTAGGTTTCCCTAGGTGCCGGCTGAGCTAGAGGCCAAAATCTACAGGTAGGCACTTTGCTAAAAACAGCTCTGTTTTATGTGATGTGTCCACGTTGTGTTTTGGGGCATATCCTGTCGCGGGTGCTAGGCCTACCCACACAAGTGAGGTATAATTTTTATCGGGAGACTTGGGGGAACGCTGGGTGGAAGGAAATTTGTGGCTCCTCTCAGATTCCTGAACTTTCTGCCACAGAAATGTGAGGAACATGTGTTTTTTTAGCCAAATTTTGAGGTTTGCAAAGGATTCTGGGTAACAGAACCTGGTCCGAGCTACACAAGTCACCCCATCTTGGATTCCCCTAGGTCTCTAGTTTTCAGAAATGCACAGGTTTGGTAGGTTTCCCTAGGTGCCGGCTGAGCTAGAGGCCAAAATCTACAGGTAGGCACTTTGCAAAAAACACCTCTGTTTTCTTTCAAAAATGTGGATGTGTCCACGTTGCGCTTTGGGGCGTTTCCTGTCGCGGGTGCTAGGCCTACCCACGCAACTGAGGTATCATTTTTATTGGGAGACTTGGGGGAACGCTGGGTGGAAGGAAACTTGTGGCTCCTCTCAGATTCCAGAACTTTCTGCCACAGAAATGTGAGGAACATGTGTTTTTTTTGCCAAATTTTGAGGTTTGCAAGGATTCTGGGTAACAGCACCTGGTCCGAGCCACACAAGTCACCCCCATCTTGGATTCCCTTAGGTCTCTAGTTTTCAGAAATGCACAGGTTTGGTAGGTTTCCCTAGGTGCCGGCTGAGCTAGAGGCCAAAATCTACAGGTAGGCACTTTGTAAAAAACACCTCTGTTTTCTTTTAAAAATTTGGATGTGTCCACATTGCGCTTTGGGGCGTTTCCTGTCGTGGGCGCTAGGCCTACCCACACAAGTGAGGTATCATTTTTATCGGGAGACTCGTGGGAACGCTGGGTGGAAGGAAACGTGTGGCTCCTCTCAGATTCCAGAACTTTCTGCCACAGAAATGTGAGGAACATGTGTTTTTTTAGCCAAATTTTGAGGTTTGCAAAGGATTCTGAGTAACAGCACCTGGTCCGAGCCACACAAGTCACCCCCATTTTGGATTCCCTTAGGTCTCTAGTTTTCAGAAATGCGCAGGTTTGGTAGGTTTCCCTAGGTGCCGGCTGAGCTAGAGGCCAAAATCTACAGGTAGGCACTTTGCAAAAAACACCTCTGTTTTCTTTCAAAAATTTGGATGTGTCCACTTTGCGCTTTGGGGCGTTTCCTGTCGCGGGCGCTAGGCCTACCCACACAAGTGAGGTATCATTTTTATCGGGAGACTTGGGGGAACGCTGGGTGGAAGGAAATTTGTGGCTCCTCTCAGATTCCAGAACTTTCTGCCACAGAAATGTGAGGAACATGTGTTTTTTTAGCCAAATTTTGAGGTTTGCAAAGGATTCTGGGTAACAGAACCTGGTCCGAGCCACAAAAGTCACCCCATCTTGGATTCCCCTAGGTCTCTAGTTTTCAGAAATGCACAGGTTTGGTAGGTTTTCCTAGGTGCCGGCTGAGCTAGAGGCCAAAATCTACAGGTAGGCACTTTGCAAAAAACACCTCTGTTTTCTTTCAAAAATTTGGATGTGTCCACGTTGCACTTTGGGGCGTTTCCTGTCGCGGGCGCTAGGCCTACCCACACAAGTGAGGTATCATTTTTATCGGGAGACTTGGGGGAACGCTGGGTGGAAGGAAATGTGTGGCTCCTCTCAGATTCCAGAACTTTCTGCTACAGAAATGTGAGGAACATGTGTTTTTTTAGCCAAATTTTGAGGTTTGCAAAGGATTCTGGGTAACAGAACCTGGTCCGAGCCACATAAGTCACCCCATCTTGGATTCCCCTAGGTCTCTAGTTTTCAGAAATGCACAGGTTTGGTAGGTTTCCCTAGGTGCCGGCTGAGCTAGAGGCCAAAATCTACAGGTAGGCACTTTGCAAAAAACATCTCTGTTTTCTTTCAAAAATTTGGATGTGTCCATGTTGCGCTTTGGGGCATTTCCTGTCGCGGGCGCTAGGCCTACCCACACAACTGAGGTATCATTTTTATTGGGGGACTTGGGGGAACGCTGGGTGGAAGGAAACTTGTGGCTCCTCTCAGATTCCAGAACTTTCTGCCACAGAAATGTGAGGAACATGTGTTTTTTTAGCCAAATTTTGAGGTTTGCAAGGATTCTCGGTAACAGCACCTGGTCCGAGCCACACAAGTCACCCCTATCTTGGATTCCCTTAGGTCTCTAGTTTTCAGAAATGCACAGGTTTGGTAGGTTTCCCTAGGTGCCGGCTGAGCTAGAGGCCAAAATCTACAGGTAGGCACTTTGCAAAAAACACCTCTGTTTTCTTTCAAAAATTTGGATGTGTCCACGTTGCGCTTTGGGGCGTTTCCTGTCGTGGGCGCTAGGCCTACCCACACAAGTGAGGTATCATTTTTATCGGGAGACTTGGGGGAACGCTGGGTGGAAGGAAATTTGTGGCTCCTCTCAGATTCCAGAACTTTCTGCCACAGAAATGTGAGGAACATGTGTTTTTTTAGCCAAATTTTGAGGTTTGCAAAGGATTCTGGGTAACAGAACCTGGTCCGAGCCACACAAGTCACCCCATCTTGGATTCCCCTAGGTCTCTAGTTTTCAGAAATGCACAGGTTTGGTAGGTTTCCCTAGGTGCCGGCTGAGCTAGAGGCCAAAATCTACAGGTAGGCACTTTGCTAAAAACAGCTCTGTTTTCTGTGATGTGTCCACGTTGTGTTTTGGGGCATATCCTGTCGCGGGTGCTAGGCCTACCCACACAAGTGAGGTATAATTTTTATCGGGAGACTTGGGGGAACGCTGGGTGGAAGGAAATTTGTGGCTCCTCTCAGATTCCTGAACTTTCTGCCACAGAAATGTGAGGAACATGTGTTTTTTTAGCCAAATTTTAAGGTTTGCAAAGGATTCTGGGTAACAGAACCTGGTCCGAGCTACACAAGTCACCCCATCTTGGATTCCCCTAGGTCTCTAGTTTTCAGAAATGCACAGGTTTGGTAGGTTTCCCTAGGTGCCGGCTGAGCTAGAGGCCAAAATCTACAGGTAGGCACTTTGCAAAAAACACCTCTGTTTTCTTTCAAAAATGTGGATGTGTCCACGTTGCGCTTTGGGGCGTTTCCTGTCGCGGGCGCTAGGCCTACCCACGCAACTGAGGTATCATTTTTATTGGGAGACTTGGGGGAACGCTGGGTGGAAGGAAACTTGTGGCTCCTCTCAGATTCCAGAACTTTCTGCCACAAAAATGTGAGGAACATGTGTTTTTTTTGCCAAATTTTGAGGTTTGCAAGGATTCTGGGTAACAGCACCTGGTCCGAGCCACACAAGTCACCCCCATCTTGGATTCCCTTAGGTCTCTAGTTTTCAGAAATGCACAGGTTTGGTAGGTTTCCCTAGGTGCCGGCTGAGCTAGAGGCCAAAATCTACAGGTAGGCACTTTGTAAAAAACACCTCTGTTTTCTTTTAAAAATTTGGATGTGTCCACATTGCGCTTTGGGGCGTTTCCTGTCGTGGGCGCTAGGCCTACCCACACAAGTGAGGTATCATTTTTATCGGGAGACTCGTGGGAACGCTGGGTGGAAGGAAACGTGTGGGTCCTCTCAGATTCCAGAACTTTCTGCCACAGAAATGTGAGGAACATGTGTTTTTTTAGCCAAATTTTGAGGTTTGCAAAGGATTCTGAGTAACAGCACCTGGTCCGAGCCACACAAGTCACCCCCATTTTGGATTCCCTTAGGTCTCTAGTTTTCAGAAATGCACAGGTTTGTTAGGTTTCCCTAGGTGCCGGCTGAGCTAGAGGCCAAAATCTACAGGTAGGCACTTTGCTAAAAACAGCTCTGTTTTCTGTGATGTGTCCACGTTGTGTTTTGGGGCATATCCTGTCGCGGGTGCTAGGCCTACCCACACAAGTGAGGTATAATTTTTATCGGGAGACTTGGGGGAACGCTGGGTGGAAGGAAATTTGTGGCTCCTCTCAGATTCCTGAACTTTCTGCCACAGAAATGTGAGGAACATGTGTTTTTTTAGCCAAATTTTGAGGTTTGCAAAGGATTCTGGGTAACAGAACCTGGTCCGAGCTACACAAGTCACCCCATCTTGGATTCCCCTAGGTCTCTAGTTTTCAGAAATGCACAGGTTTGGTAGGTTTCCCTAGGTGCCGGCTGAGCTAGAGGCCAAAATCTACAGGTAGGCACTTTGCAAAAAACACCTCTGTTTTCTTTCAAAAATGTGGATGTGTCCACGTTGCGCTTTGGGGCGTTTCCTGTCGCGGGTGCTAGGCCTACCCACGCAACTGAGGTATCATTTTTATTGGGAGACTTGGGGGAACGCTGGGTGGAAGGAAACTTGTGGCTCCTCTCAGATTCCAGAACTTTCTGCCACAGAAATGTGAGGAACATGTGTTTTTTTTGCCAAATTTTGAGGTTTGCAAGGATTCTGGGTAACAGCACCTGGTCCGAGCCACACAAGTCACCCCCATCTTGGATTCCCTTAGGTCTCTAGTTTTCAGAAATGCACAGGTTTGGTAGGTTTCCCTAGGTGCCGGCTGAGCTAGAGGCCAAAATCTACAGGTAGGCACTTTGTAAAAAACACCTCTGTTTTCTTTTAAAAATTTGGATGTGTCCACATTGCGCTTTGGGGCGTTTCCTGTCGTGGGCGCTAGGCCTACCCACACAAGTGAGGTATCATTTTTATCGGGAGACTCGTGGGAACGCTGGGTGGAAGGAAACGTGTGGCTCCTCTCAGATTCCAGAACATTTTGCCACAGAAATGTGAGGAACATGTGTTTTTTTAGCCAAATTTTGAGGTTTGCAAAGGATTCTGAGTAACAGCACCTGGTCCGAGCCACACAAGTCACCCCCATTTTGGATTCCCTTAGGTCTCTAGTTTTCAGAAATGCGCAGGTTTGGTAGGTTTCCCTAGGTGCCGGCTGAGCTAGAGGCCAAAATCTACAGGTAGGCACTTTGCAAAAAACACCTCTGTTTTCTTTCAAAAATTTGGATGTGTCCACTTTGCGCTTTGGGGCGTTTCCTGTCGCGGGCGCTAGGCCTACCCACACAAGTGAGGTATCATTTTTATCGGGAGACTTGGGGGAACGCTGGGTGGAAGGAAATTTGTGGCTCCTCTCAGATTCCAGAACTTTCTGCCACAGAAATGTGAGGAACATGTGTTTTTTTAGCCAAATTTTGAGGTTTGCAAAGGATTCTGGGTAACAGAACCTGGTCCGAGCCACAAAAGTCACCCCATCTTGGATTCCCCTAGGTCTCTAGTTTTCAGAAATGCACAGGTTTGGTAGGTTTTCCTAGGTGCCGGCTGAGCTAGAGGCCAAAATCTACAGGTAGGCACTTTGCAAAAAACACCTCTGTTTTCTTTCAAAAATTTGGATGTGTCCACGTTGCACTTTGGGGCGTTTCCTGTCGCGGGCGCTAGGCCTACCCACACAAGTGAGGTATCATTTTTATCGGGAGACTTGGGGGAACGCTGGGTGGAAGGAAATGTGTGGCTCCTCTCAGATTCCAGAACTTTCTGCCACAGAAATGTGAGGAACATGTGTTTTTTTAGCCAAATTTTGAGGTTTGCAAAGGATTCTGGGTAACAGAACCTGGTCCGAGCCACATAAGTCACCCCATCTTGGATTCCCCTAGGTCTCTAGTTTTCAGAAATGCACAGGTTTGGTAGGTTTCCCTAGGTGCCGGCTGAGCTAGAGGCCAAAATCTACAGGTAGGCACTTTGCAAAAAACATCTCTGTTTTCTTTAAAAAATTTGGATGTGTCCATGTTGCGCTTTGGGGCATTTCCTGTCGCGGGCGCTAGGCCTACCCACACAACTGAGGTATCATTTTTATTGGGGGACTTGGGGGAACGCTGGGTGGAAGGAAACTTGTGGCTCCTCTCAGATTCCAGAACTTTCTGCCACAGAAATGTGAGGAACATGTGTTTTTTTAGCCAAATTTTGAGGTTTGCAAGGATTCTCGGTAACAGCACCTGGTCCGAGCCACACAAGTCACCCCTATCTTGGATTCCCTTAGGTCTCTAGTTTTCAGAAATGCACAGGTTTGGTAGGTTTCCCTAGGTGCCGGCTGAGCTAGAGGCCAAAATCTACAGGTAGGCACTTTGCAAAAAACACCTCTGTTTTCTTTCAAAAATTTGGATGTGTCCACGTTGCGCTTTGGGGCGTTTCCTGTCGTGGGCGCTAGGCCTACCCACACAAGTGAGGTATCATTTTTATCGGGAGACTTGGGGGAACGCTGGGTGGAAGGAAATTTGTGGCTCCTCTCAGATTCCAGAACTTTCTGCCACAGAAATGTGAGGAACATGTGTTTTTTTAGCCAAATTTTGAGGTTTGCAAAGGATTCTGGGTAACAGAACCTGGTCCGAGCCACACAAGTCACCCCATCTTGGATTCCCCTAGGTCTCTAGTTTTCAGAAATGCACAGGTTTGGTAGGTTTCCCTAGGTGCCGGCTGAGCTAGAGGCCAAAATCTACAGGTAGGTACTTTGCTAAAAACAGCTCTGTTTTCTGTGATGTGTCCACGTTGTGTTTTGGGGCATATCCTGTCGCGGGTGCTAGGCCTACCCACACAAGTGAGGTATAATTTTTATCGGGAGACTTGGGGGAACGCTGGGTGGAAGGAAATTTGTGGCTCCTCTCAGATTCCTGAACTTTCTGCCACAGAAATGTGAGGAACATGTGTTTTTTTAGCCAAATTTTGAGGTTTGCAAAGGATTCTGGGTAACAGAACCTGGTCCGAGCTACACAAGTCACCCCATCGTGGATTCCCCTAGGTCTCTAGTTTTCAGAAATGCACAGGTTTGGTAGGTTTCCCTAGGTGCCGGCTGAGCTAGAGGCCAAAATCTACAGGTAGGCACTTTGCAAAAAACACCTCTGTTTTCTTTCAAAAATGTGGATGTGTCCACGTTGCGCTTTGGGGCGTTTCCTGTCGCGGGCGCTATGCCTACCCACGCAACTGAGGTATCATTTTTATTGGGAGACTTGGGGGAACGCTGGGTGGAAGGAAACTTGTGGCTCCTCTCAGATTCCAGAACTTTCTGCCACAAAAATGTGAGGAACATGTGTTTTTTTTGCCAAATTTTGAGGTTTGCAAGGATTCTGGGTAACACCACCTGGTCCGAGCCACACAAGTCACCCCCATCTTGGATTCCCTTAGGTCTCTAGTTTTCAGAAATGCACAGATTTGGTAGGTTTCCCTAGGTGCCGGCTGAGCTAGAGGCCAAAATCTACAGGTAGGCACTTTGTAAAAAACACCTCTGTTTTCTTTTAAAAATTTGGATGTGTCCACATTGCGCTTTGGGGCGTTTCCTGTCGTGGGCGCTAGGCCTACCCACACAAGTGAGGTATCATTTTTATCGGGAGACTCGTGGGAACGCTGGGTGGAAGGAAACGTGTGGGTCCTCTCAGATTCCAGAACTTTCTGCCACAGAAATGTGAGGAACATGTGTTTTTTTAGCCAAATTTTGAGGTTTGCAAAGGATTCTGAGTAACAGCACCTGGTCCGAGCCACACAAGTCACCCCCATTTTGGATTCCCTTAGGTCTCTAGTTTTCAGAAATGCACAGGTTTGTTAGGTTTCCCTAGGTGCCGGCTGAGCTAGAGGCCAAAATCTACAGGTAGGCACTTTGCAAAAAACACCTCTGTTTTCTTTCAAAAATTTGCATGTGTCCACTTTGCGCTTTGGGGCGTTTCCTGTCGCGGGCGCTAGGCCTACCCACACAAGTGAGGTATCATTTTTATCGATAGACTTGGGGGAACGCTGGGTGGAAGGAAATTTGTGGCTCCTCTCAGATTCCAGAACTTTCTGCCATAGAAATGTGAGGAACATGTGTTTTTTTAGCCAAATTTTGAGGTTTGCAAAGGATTCTGGGTAACAGAACCTGGTCCGAGCCACAAAAGTCACCCCATCTTGGATTCCCCTAGGTCTCTAGTTTTCAGAAATGCACAGGTTTGGTAGGTTTTCCTAGGTGCCGGCTGAGCTAGAGGCCAAAATCTACAGGTAGGCACTTTGCAAAAAACACCTCTGTTTTCTTTAAAAAATTTGGATGTGTCCACGTTGCACTTTGGGACGTTTCCTGTCGCGGGCGCTAGGCCTACCCACACAAGTGAGGTATCATTTTTATCGGGAGACTTGGGGGAACGCTGGGTGGAAGGAAATTTGTGGCTCCTCTCAGATTCCAGAACTTTCTGCCACAGAAATGTGAGGAACATGTGTTTTTTTAGCCAAATTTTGAGGTTTGCAAAGGATTCTGGGTAACAGAACCTGGTCCGAGCCACATAAGTCACCCCATCTTGGATTCCCCTAGGTCTCTAGTTTTCAGAAATGCACAGGTTTGGTAGGTTTCCCTAGGTGCCGGCTGAGCTAGAGGCCAAAATCTACAGGTAGGCACTTTGCAAAAAACACCTCTGTTTTCTTTCAAAAATTTGGATGTGTCCATGTTGCGCTTTGGGGCATTTCCTGTCGCGGGCGCTAGGCCTACCCACACAACTGAGGTATCATTTTTATTGGGGGACTTGGGGGAACGCTGGGTGGAAGGAAACTTGTGGCTCCTCTCAGATTCCAGAACTTTCTGCCACAGAAATGTGAGGAACATGTGTTTTTTTAGCCAAATTTTGAGGTTTGCAAGGATTCTCGGTAACAGCACCTGGTCCGAGCCACACAAGTCACCCCTATCTTGGATTCCCTTAGGTCTCTAGTTTTCAGAAATGCTCAGGTTTGGTAGGTTTCCCTAGGTGCCGGCTGAGCTAGAGGCCAAAATCTACAGGTAGGCACTTTGCAAAAAACACCTCTGTTTTCTTTCAAAAATTTGGATGTGTCCACGTTGCGCTTTGGGGCGTTTCCTGTCGTGGGCGCTAGGCCTACCCACACAAGTGAGGTATCATTTTTATCGGGAGACTTGGGGGAACGCTGGGTGGAAGGAAATTTGTGGCTCCTCTCAGATTCCAGAACTTTCTGCCACAGAAATGTGAGGAACATGTGTTTTTTTAGCCAAATTTTGAGGTTTGCAAAGGATTCTGGGTAACAGAACCTGGTCCGAGCCACACAAGTCACCCCATCTTGGATTCCCCTAGGTCTCTAGTTTTCAGAAATGCACAGGTTTGGTAGGTTTCCCTAGGTGCCGGCTGAGCTAGAGGCCAAAATCTACAGGTAGGCACTTTGCAAAAAACACCTCTGTTTTCTTTCAAAAATTTGGATGTGTCCACGTTGCGCTTTGGGGCGTTTCCTGTCGCGGGCGCTAGGCCTACCCACACAACTGAGGTATCATTTTTATTGGGAGACTTGGGGGAACGCTGGGTGGAAGGAAACTTGTGGCTCCTCTCAGATTCCAGAACTTTCTGCCACAGAAATGTGAGGAACATGTGTTTTTTTAGACAAATTTTGAGGTTTGCAAGGATTCTGGGTAACAGCACCTGGTCCGAGCCACACAAGTCACCCCCATCTTGGATTCCCTTAGGTCTCTAGTTTTCAGAAATGCACAGGTTTGGTAGGTTTCCCTAGGTGCCGGCTGAGCTAGAGGCCAAAATCTACAGGTAGGCACTTTGCAAAAAACACCTCTGTTTTCTTTCAAAAATTTGGATGTGTCCACATTGCGCTTTGGGGCGTTTCCTGTCGTGGGCGCTAGGCCTACCCACACAAGTGAGGTATCATTTTTATCGGGAGACTCGTGGGAACGCTGGGTGGAAGGAAACGTGTGGCTCCTCTCAGATTCCAGAACTTTCTGCCACAGAAATGTGAGGAACATGTGTTTTTTTAGCCATATTTTGAGGTTTGCAAAGGATTCTGAGTAACAGCACCTGGTCCGAGCCACACAAGTCACCCCCATCTTGGATTCCATTAGGTCTCTAGTTTTCAGAAATGCACAGGTTTGGTAGGTTTCCCTAGGTGCCGGCTGAGCTAGAGGCCAAAATCTACAGGTAGGCACTTTGCTAAAAACAGCTCTGTTTTCTGTGATGTGTCCACGTTGTGTTTTGGGGCATATCCTGTCGCGGGTGCTAGGCCTACCCACACAAGTGAGGTATCATTTTTATCGGGAGACTTGGGGGAACGCTGGGTTGAAGGAAATTTGTGGCTCCTCTCAGATTCCAGAACTTTCTGCCACAGAAATGTGAGGAACATGTGTTTTTTTTTTAGCCACATTTTGAGGTTTGCAAAGGATTCTGGGTAACAGAACCTGGTCCGAGCCACACAAGTCACCCCATGTTGGATTCCCCTAGGTCTCTAGTTTTCAGAAATGCACAGGTTTGGTAGGGTTCCCAAGGTGCCGGCTGAGCTAGAGGCCAAAATCTACAGGTAGGCACTTTGCAAAAAACACCTCTGTTTTCTTTCAAAAATTTGGATGTGTCCACGTTGCGCTTTGGGGCGTTTCCTGTCGCGGGCGCTAGGCCTACCCACACAACTGAGGTATCATTTTTATTGGGAGACTTGGGGGAACGCTGGGTGGAAGGAAACTTGTGGCTCCTCTCAGATTCCAGAACTTTCTGCCACAGAAATGTGAGGAACATGTGTTTTTTTAGCCAAATTTTGAGGTTTGCAAGGATTCTGGGTAACAGCATCTGGTCCGAGCCACACAAGTCACCCCCATCTTGGATTCCCTTAGGTCTCTAGTTTTCAGAAATGCACAGGTTTGGTAGGTTTCCCTAGGTGCCGGCTGAGCTAGAGGCCAAAATCTACAGGTAGGCACTTTGCAAAAAACACCTCTGTTTTCTTTCAAAAATTTGGATGTGTCCACATTGCGCTTTGGGGCGTTTCCTGTCGTGGGCGCTAGGCCTACCCACACAAGTGAGGTATCATTTTTATCGAGAGACTCGTGGGAACGCTGGGTGGAAGGAAACGTGTGGCTCCTCTCAGATTCCAGAACTTTCTGCCACAGAAATGTGAGGAACATGTGTTTTTTTAGCCATATTTTGAGGTTTGCAAAGGATTCTGAGTAACAGCACCTGGTCCGAGCCACACAAGTCACCCCCATCTTGGATTCCATTAGGTCTCTAGTTTTCAGAAATGCACAGGTTTGGTAGGTTTCCCTAGGTGTCGGCTGAGCTAGAGGCCAAAATCTACAGGTAGGCACTTTGCTAAAAACAGCTCTGTTTTCTGTGATGTGTCCACGTTGTGTTTTGGGGCATATCCTGTCGCGGGTGCTAGGCCTACCCACACAAGTGAGGTATCATTTTTATCGGGAGACTTGGGGGAACGCTGGGTGGAAGGAAATTTGTGGCTCCTCTCAGATTCCAGAACTTTCTGCTACAGAAATGTGAGGAACATGTGTTTTTTTTTAGCCACATTTTGAGGTTTGCAAAGGATTCTGGGTAACAGAACCTGGTCCGAGCCACACAAGTCACCCCATCTTGGATTCCCCTAGGTCTCTAGTTTTCAGAAATGCACAGGTTTGGTAGGTTTCCCTAGGTGCCGGCTGAGCTAGAGGCCAAAATCTACAGGTAGGCACTTTGCAAAAAACACCTCTGTTTTCTTTAAAAAATGTGGATGTGTCCACGTTGCGCTTTGGGGCGTTTCCTGTCGCGGGCGCTAGGCCTACCCACGCAACTGAGGTATCATTTTTATTGGGAGACTTGGGGGAACGCTGGGTGGAAGGAAACTTGTGGCTCCTCTCAGATTCCAGAACTTTCTGCCACAGAAATGTGAGGAACATGTGTTTTTTTTGCCAAATTTTGAGGTTTTGCAAGGATTCTGGGTAACAGCACCTGGTCCGAGCCACACAAGTCACCCCCATCTTGGATTCCCTTAGGTCTCTAGTTTTCAGAAATGCACAGGTTTGGTAGGTTTCCCTAGGTGCCGGCTGAGCTAGAGGCCAAAATCTACAGGTAGGCACTTTGTAAAAAACACCTCTGTTTTCTTTTAAAAATTTGGATGTGTCCACATTGCGCTTTGGGGCGTTTCCTGTCGTGGGCGCTAGGCCTACCCACACAAGTGAGGTATCATTTTTATCGGGAGACTCGTGGGAACGCTGGGTGGAAGGAAACGTGTGGCTCCTCTCAGATTCCAGAACTTTCTGCCACAGAAATGTGAGGAACATGTGTTTTTTTAGCCAAATTTTGAGGTTTGCAAAGGATTCTGAGTAACAGCACCTGGTCCGAGCCACACAAGTCACCCCCATTTTGGATTCCCTTAGGTCTCTAGTTTTCAGAAATGCACAGGTTTGGTAGGTTTCCCTAGGTGCCAGCTGAGCTAGAGGCCAAAATCTACAGGTAGGCACTTTGCAAAAAACACCTCTGTTTTCTTTCAAAAATTTGGATGTGTCCACGTTGCGCTTTGGGGCGTTTCCTGTCGCGGGCGCTAGGCCTACCCACACAAGTGAGATATCATTTTTATCGGGAGACTTGGGGGAACGCTGGGTGGAAGGAAATTTGTGGCTCCTCTCAGATTCCAGAACTTTCTGCCACAGAAATGTGAGGAACATCTGTTTTTTTAGCCAAATTTTGAGGTTTGCAAAGGATTCTGGGTAACAGAACCTGGTCCGAGCCACAAAAGACACCCCATCTTGGATTCCCCTAGGTCTCTAGTTTTCAGAAATGCACAGGTTTGGTAGGTTTTCCTAGGTGCCGGCTGAGCTAGAGGCCAAAATCTACAGGTAGGCACTTTGCAAAAAACACCTCTGTTTTCTTTCAAAAATTTGGATGTGTCCACGTTGCACTTTGGGGCGTTTCCTGTCGCGGGCGCTAGGCCTACCCACACAAGTGAGGTATCATTTTTATCGGGAGACTTGGGGGAACGCTGGGTGGAAGGAAATTTGTGGCTCCTCTCGGATTCCAGAACTTTCTGCCACAGAAATGTGAGGAACATGTGTTTTTTTTTATCCAAATTTTGAGGTTTGCAAAGGATTCTGGGTAACAGAACCTCGTCCGAGCCACATAAGTCACCCCATCTTGGATTCCCCTAGGTCTCTAGTTTTCAGAAATGCACAGGTTTGGTAGGTTTCCCTAGGTGCCGGCTGAGCTAGAGGCCAAAATCTACAGGTAGGCACTTTGCAAAAAACACCTCTGTTTTCTTTCAAAAATTTGGATGTGTCCACGTTGCGCTTTGGGGCATTTCCTGTCGCGGGCGCTAGGCCTACCCACACAACTGAGGTATCATTTTTATTGGGAGACTTGGGGGAACGCTGGGTGGAAGGAAACTTGTGGCTCCTCTCAGATTCCAGAACTTTCTGCCACAGAAATGTGAGGAACATGTGTTTTTTTTGCCAAATTTTGAGGTTTGCAAGGATTCTGGGTAACAGCACCTGGTCCGAGCCACACAAGTCACCCCCATCTTGGATTCCCTTAGGTCTCTAGTTTTCAGAAATGCACAGGTTTGGTAGGTTTCCCTAGGTGCCGGCTGAGCTAGAGGCCAAAATCTACAGGTAGGCACTTTGTAAAAAACACCTCTGTTTTCTTTAAAAAAATTGGATGTGTCCACATTGCGCTTTGGGGCGTTTCCTGTCGTGGGCGCTAGGCCTACCCACACAAGTGAGGTATCATTTTTATCGGGAGACTCGTGGGAACGCTGGGTGGAAGGAAACGTGTGGCTCCTCTCAGATTCCAGAACTTTCTGCCACAGAAATGTGAGGAACATGTGTTTTTTTAGCCAAATTTTGAGGTTTGCAAAGGATTCTGAGTAACAGCACCTGGTCCGAGCCACACAAGTCACCCCCATTTTGGATTCCCTTAGGTCTCTAGTTTTCAGAAATGCACAGGTTTGGTAGGTTTCCCTAGGTGCCAGCTGAGCTAGAGGCCAAAATCTACAGGTAGGCACTTTGCAAAAAACACCTCTGTTTTCTTTCAAAAATTTGGATGTGTCCACGTTGCGCTTTGGGGCGTTTCCTGTCGCGGGCGCTAGGCCTACCCACACAAGTGAGGTATCATTTTTATCGGGAGACTTGGGGGAACGCTGGGTGGAAGGAAATTTGTGGCTCCTCTCAGATTCCAGAACTTTCTGCCACAGAAATGTGAGGAACATCTGTTTTTTTAGCCAAATTTTGAGGTTTGCAAAGGATTCTGGGTAACAGAACCTGGTCCGAGCCACAAAAGTCACCCCATCTTGGATTCCCCTAGGTCTCTAGTTTTCAGAAATGCACAGGTTTGGTAGGTTTTCCTAGGTGCCGGCTGAGCTAGAGGCCAAAATCTACAGGTAGGCACTTTGCAAAAAACACCTCTGTTTTCTTTCAAAAATTTGGATGTGTCCACGTTGCACTTTGGGGCGTTTCCTGTCGCGGGCGCTAGGCCTACCCACACAAGTGAGGTATCATTTTTATCGGGAGACTTGGGGGAACGCTGGGTGGAAGGAAATTTGTGGCTCCTCTCGGATTCCAGAACTTTCTGCCACAGAAATGTGAGGAACATGTGTTTTTTTTTATCAAAATTTTGAGGTTTGCAAAGGATTCTGGGTAACAGAACCTGGTCCGAGCCACATAAGTCACCCCATCTTGGATTCCCCTAGGTCTCTAGTTTTCAGAAATGCACAGGTTTGGTAGGTTTCCCTAGGTGCCGGCTGAGCTAGAGGCCAAAATCTACAGGTAGGCACTTTGCAAAAAACACCTCTGTTTTCTTTCAAAAATTTGGATGTGTCCACGTTGCGCTTTGGGGCATTTCCTGTTGCGGGCGCTAGGCCTACCCACACAACTGAGGTATCATTTTTAGTGGGAGACTTGGGGGAACGCTGGGTGGAAGGAAATTTGTGGCTCCTCTCAGATTCCAGAACTTTCTGCCACAGAAATGTGAGGAACATGTGTTTTTTTAGCCAAATTTTGAGGTTTGCAAAGGATTCTGGGTAACAGAACCTGGTCCGAGCCACACAAGTCAACCCATCTTGGATTCCCCTAGGTCTCTAGTTTTCAGAAATGCACAGGTTTGGTAGGTTTCCCTAGGTGCCGGCTGAGCTAGAGGCCAAAATCTACAGGTAGGCACTTTGCAAAAAACACCTCTGTTTTCTTTCAAAAATTTGGATGTGTCCACGTTGCACTTTGGGGCGTTTCCTGTCGCGGGCGCTAGGCCTACCCACACAAGTGAGGTATAATTTTTATCGGGAGACTTGGGGGAACGCTGGGTGGAAGGAAATTTGTGGCTCCTCTCAGATTCCAGAACTTTCTGCCACAGAAATGTGAGGAACATGTGTTTTTTTGCCAAATTTTGAGGTTTGCAAAGGATTCTGGGTAACAGAACCTGGTCCGAGCCACACAAGTCACCCCATCTTGGATTCCCCTAGGTCTCTAGTTTTCAGAAATGCACAGGTTTGGTAGGTTTCCCTAGGTGCCGGCTGAGCTAGAGGCCAAAATCTACAGGTAGGCACTTTGCAAAAAACACCTCTGTTTTCTTTCAAAATTTTTGATGTGTCCACGTTGCGCTTTGGGGCGTTTCCTGTCGCGGGCGCTAGGCCTACCCACACAACTGAGGTATCATTTTGATTGGGAGACTTGGGGGAACGCTGGGTGGAAGGAAACTTGTGGCTCCTCTCAGATTCCAGAAGTTTCTGCCACAGAAATGTGAGGAACATGTGTTTTTTTAGCCAAATTTTGAGGTTTGCAAGGATTCTGGGTAACAGCACCTGGTCCGAGCCACACAAGTCACCCCCATCTTGGATTCCCTTAGGTCTCTAGTTTACAGAAATGCACAGGTTTGGTAGGTTTCCCTAGGTGCCGGCTGAGCTAGAGGCCAAAATCTACAGGTAGGCACTTTGCAAAAAACACCTCTGTTTTCTTTCAAAAATTTGGATGTGTCCACATTGCGCTTTGGGGCGTTTCCTGTCGTGGGCGCTAGGCATACCCACACAAGTGAGGTATAATTTTTATCGGGAGACTCGTGGGAACGCTGGGTGGAAGGAAACGTGTGGCTCCTCTCAGATTCCAGAACTTTCTGCCACAGAAATGTGAGGAACATGTGTTTTTTTAGCCATATTTTGAGGTTTGCAAAGGATTCTGAGTAACAGCACCTGGTCCAAGCCACACAAGTCACCCCCATCTTGGATTACCTTAGGTCTCTAGTTTTCAGAAATGCACAGGTTTGGTAGGTTTCCCTAGGTGCCGGCTGAGCTAGAGGCCAAAATCTACAGGTAGGCACTTTGCTAAAAACAGCTCTGTTTTCTGTGATGTGTCCACGTTGTGTTTTGGGGCATATCCTGTCGCGGGTGCTAGGCCTACCCACACAAGTGAGGTATCATTTTTATCGGGAGACTTGGGGGAACGCTGGGTGGAAGGAAATTTGTGGCTCCTCTCAGATTCCAGAACTTTCTGCTACAGAAATGTGAGGAACATGTGTTTTTTTTTTAGCCAAATTTTGAGGTTTGCAAAGGATTCTGGGTAACAGAACCTGGTCCGAGCCACACAAGTCACCCCATCTTGGATTCCCCTCGGTCTCTAGTTTTCAGAAATGCACAGGTTTGGTAGGTTTCCCTAGGTGCCGGCTGAGCTAGAGGCCAAAATCTACAGGTAGGCACTTTGCAAAAAACACCTCTGTTTTCTTTCAAAAATTTGGATGTGTCCACGTTGCGCTTTGGGGCGTTTCCTGTCGCGGGCGCTAGGCCTACCCACACAAGTGAGGTGTCATTTTTATCGTGAGACTTGGGGGAACGCTGGGTGGAAGGAAATTTGTGGCTCCTCTCAGATTCCAGAACTTTCTGCCACAGAAATGTGAGGAACATCTGTTTTTTTAGCCAAATTTTGAGGTTTGCAAAGGATTCTGGGTAACAGAACCTGGTCCGAGCCACAAAAGTCACCCCATCTTGGATTCCCGTAGGTCTCTAGTTTTCAGAAATGCACAGGTTTGGTAGGTTTCCCTAGGTGCCGGCTGAGCTAGAGGCCAAAATCTACAGGTAGGCACTTTGCTAAAAACAGCTCTGTTTTCTGTGATGTGTCCACGTTGTGTTTTGGGGCATATCCTGTCGCGGGTGCTAGGCCTACCCACACAAGTGAGGTATCATTTTTATCGGGAGACTTGGGGGAACGCTGGGTGGAAGGAAATTTGTGGCTCCTCTCAGATTCCAGAACTTTCTGCCACAGAAATGTGAGGAACATGTGTTTTTTTAGCCAAATTTTGAGGTTTGCAAGGATTCTGGGTAACAGCACCTGGTCCGAGCCACACAAGTCACCCCCATCTTGGATTCCCTTAGGTCTCTAGTATTCAGAAATGCACAGGTTTGATAGGTTTCCCTAGGTGCCGGCTGAGCTAGAGGCCAAAATCTACAGGTAGGCACTTTGTAAAAAACACCTCTGTTTTCTTTTAAAAATGTGGATGTGTCCACATTGCGCTTTGGGGCGTTTCCTGTCGTGGGCGCTAGGCCTACCAACACAAGTGAGGTATCATTTTTATCGGGAGACTCGTGGGAACGCTGGGTGGAAGAAAACGTGTGGCTCCTCTCAGATTCCAGAACTTTCTGCCACAGAAATGTGAGGAACATGTGTTTTTTTAGCCAAATTTTGAGGTTTGCAAAGGATTCTGAGTAACAGCACCTGGTCCGAGCCACACAAGTCACCCCCATTTTGGATTCCCTTAGGTCTCTAGTTTTCAGAAATGCACAGGTTTGGTAGGTTTCCCTAGGTGCCGGCTGAGCTAGAGGCCAAAATCTACAGGTAGGCACTTTGCAAAAAACATCTCTGTTTTCTTTCAAAAATTTGGATGTGTCCACGTTGCGCTTTGGGGCGTTTCCTGTCGCGGGCGCTAGGCCTACCCACACAAGTGAGGTATCATTTTTATCGGGAGACTTGGGGGAACGCTGGGTGGAAGGAAATTTGTGGCTCCTCTCAGATTCCAGAACTTTCTGCCACAGAAATGTGAGGAACATCTGTTTTTTTAGCAAAATTTTGAGGTTTGCAAAGGATTCTGGGTAACAGAACCTGGTCCGAGCCACAAAAGTCACCCCATCTTGGATTCCCCTAGGTCTCTAGTTTTCAGAAATGCACAGGTTTGGTAGGTTTTCCTAGGTGCCGGCTGAGCTAGAGGCCAAAATCTACAGGTAGGCACTTTGCAAAAAACACCTCTGTTTTCTTTCAAAAATTTGGATGTGTCCACGTTGCACTTTGGGGCATTTCCTGTCGCGGGCGCTAGGCCTACCCACACAAGTGAGGTATCATTTTTATCGGGAGACTTGGGGGAACGCTGGGTGGAAGGAAATTTGTGGCTCCTCTCAGATTCCAGAACTTTCTGCCACAGAAATGTGAGGAACATGTGTTTTTTTAGCCAAATTTTGAGGTTTGCAAAGGATTCTGGGTAACAGAACCTGGTCCGAGCCACATAAGTCACCCCATCTTGGATTCCCCTAGGTCTCTAGTTTTCAGAAATGCACAGGTTTGGTAGGTTTCCCTAGGTGCTGGCTGAGCTAGAGGCCAAAATCTACAGGTAGGCACTTTGCAAAAAACACCTCTGTTTTCTTTCAAAAATTTGGATGTGTCCACGTTGCGCTTTGGGGCATTTCCTGTCGCGGGCGCTAGGCCTACCCACACAACTGAGGTATCATTTTTATTGGGAGACTTGGGGGAACGCTGGGTGGAAGGAAACTTGTGGCTCCTCTCAGATTCCAGAACTTTCTGCCACAGAAATGTGAGGAACATGTGTTTTTTTAGCCAAATTTTGAGGTTTGCAAGGATTCTGGGTAACAGCACCTGGTCCGAGCCACACAAGTCACCCCTATCTTGGATTCCCTTAGGTCTCTAGTTTTCAGAAATGCACAGGTTTGGTAGGTTTCCCTAGGTGCCGGCTGAGCTAGAGGCCAAAATCTACAGGTAGGCACTTTGCAAAAAACACCTCTGTTTTCTTTCAAAAATTTGGATGTGTCCACGTTGCGCTTTGGGGCGTTTCCTGTCGTGGGCGCTAGGCCTACCCACACAAGTGAGGTATCATTTTTATCGGGAGACTTGGGGGAACGCTGGGTGGAAGGAAATTTGTGGCTCCTCTCAGATTCCAGAACTTTCTGCCACAGAAATGTGAGGAACATGTGTTTTTTTAGCCAAATTTTGAGGTTTGCAAAGGATTCTGGGTAACAGAACCTGGTCCGAGCCACACAAGTCACCCCATCTTGGATTCCCCTAGGTCTCTAGTTTTCTGAAATGCACAGGTTTGGTAGGTTTCCCTAGGTGCCGGCTGAGCTAGAGGCCAAAATCTACAGGTAGGCACTTTGCAAAAAACACCTCTGTTTTCTTTCAAAAATTTGGATGTGTCCACGTTGCACTTTGGGGCGTTTCCTGTCGCGGGCGATAGGCCTACCCACACAAGTGAGGTATAATTTTTATCGGGAGACTTGGGGGAATGCTGGGTGGAAGGAAATTTGTGGCTCCTCTCAGATTCCAGAACTTTCTGCCACAGAAATGTGAGGAACATGTGTTTTTTTAGCCAAATTTTGAGGTTTGCAAAGGATTCTGGGTAACAGAACCTGGTCCGAGCCACACAAGTCACCCCATCTTGGATTCCCCTAGGTCTCTAGTTTTCAGAAATGCACAGGTTTGGTAGGTTTCCCTAGGTGCCGGCTGAGCTAGAGGCCAAAATCTACAGGTAGGCACTTTGCAAAAAACACCTCTGTTTTCTTTCAAAAATTTTGATGTGTCCACGTTGCGCTTTGGGGCGTTTCCTGTCGCGGGCGCTAGGCCTACCCACACAACTGAGGTATCATTTTTATTGGGAGACTTGGGGGAACGCTGGGTGGAAGGAAACTTGTGGCTCCTCTCAGATTCCAGAACTTTCTGCCACAGAAATGTGAGGAACATGTGTTTTTTTAGCCAAATTTTGAGGTTTGCAAGGATTCTGGGTAACAGCACCTGGTCCGAGCCACACAAGTCACCCCCATCTTGGATTCCCTTAGGTCTCTAGTTTTCAGAAATGCACAGGTTTGGTAGGTTTCCCTAGGTGCCGGCTGAGCTAGAGGCCAAAATCTACAGGTAGGCACTTTGCAAAAAACACCTCTGTTTTCTTTCAAAAATTTGGATGTGTCCACATTGCGCTTTGGGGCATTTCCTGTCGTGGGCGCTAGGCCTACCCACACAAGTGAGGTATCATTTTTATCTGGAGACTCGTGGGAACGCTGGGTGGAAGGAAACGTGTGGCTCCTCTCAGATTCCAGAACTTTCTGCCACAGAAATGTGAGGAACATGTGTTTTTTTAGCCATATTTTGAGGTTTGCAAAGGATTCTGAGTAACAGCACCTGGTCCGAGCCACACAAGTCACCCCCATCTTGGATTCCCTTAGGTCTCTAGTTTTCAGAAATGCACAGGTTTGGTAGGTTTCCCTAGGTGCCGGCTGAGCTAGAGGCCAAAATCTACAGGTAGGCACTTTGCTAAAAACAGCTCTTTTTTCTGTGATGTGTCCACATTGTGTTTTGGGGCATATCCTGTCGCGGGTGCTAGGCCTACCCACACAAGTGAGGTATCATTTTTATCGGGAGACTTGGGGGAACGCTGGGTGGAAGGAAATTTGTGGCTCCTCTCAGATTCCAGAACTTTCTGCTACAGAAATGTGAGGAACATGTGTTTTTTTTTTAGCCAAATTTTGAGGTTTGCAAAGGATTCTGGGTAACAGAACCTGGTCCGAGCCACACAAGTCACCCCATCTTGGATTCCCCTAGGTCTCTAGTTTTCAGAAATGCACAGGTTTGGTAGGTTTCCCTAGGTGCCGGCTGAGCTAGAGGCCAAAATCTACAGGTAGGCACTTTGCAAAAAACACCTCTGTTTTCTTTCAAAAATTTGGATGTGTCCACGTTGCGCTTTGGGGCGTTTCCTGTCGCGGGGGCTAGGCCTACCCACACAAGTGAGGTGTCATTTTTATCGGGAGACTTGGGGGAACGCTGGGTGGAAGGAAATTTGTGGCTCCTCTCAGATTCCAGAACTTTCTGCCACAGAAATGTGAGGAACATCTGTTTTTTTAGCCAAATTTTGAGGTTTGCAAAGGATTCTGGGTAACAGAACCTGGTCCGAGCCACAAAAGTCACCCCATCTTGGATTCCCGTAGGTCTCTAGTTTTCAGAAATGCACAGGTTTGGTAGGTTTCCCTAGGTGCCGGCTGAGCTAGAGGCCAAAATCTACAGGTAGGCACTTTGCTAAAAACAGCTCTGTTTTCTGTGATGTGTCCACGTTGTGTTTTGGGGCATATCCTGTCGCGGGTGCTAGGCCTACCCACACAAGTGAGGTATCATTTTTATCGGGAGACTTGGGGGAACGCTGGGTGGAAGGAAATTTGTGGCTCCTCTCAGATTCCAGAACTTTCTGCTACAGAAATGTGAGGAACATGTTTTTTTTTTTTAGCCAAATTTTGAGGTTTGCAAAGGATTCTGGGTAACAGAACCTGGTCCGAGCCACAAAAGTCACCCCATCTTGGATTCCCCTAGGTCTCTAGTTTTCAGAAATGCACAGGTTTGGTAGGTTTCCCTAGGTGCCGGCTGAGCTAGAGGCCAAAATCTACAGGTAGGCACTTTGCAAAAAACACCTCTGTTTTCTTTCAAAAATTTGGATGTGTCCACGTTGCACTTTGGGGCGTTTCCTGTCGCGGGCGCTAGGCCTACCCACACAAGTGAGGTATCATTTTTATCGGGAGACTTGGGGGAACGCTGGGTGGAAGGAAATTTGTGGCTCCTCTCCGATTCCAGAACTTTCTGCCACAGAAATGTGAGGAACATGTGTTTTTTTAGCCAAATTTTGAGGTTTGCAAAGGTTTCTGGGTAACAGAACCTGGTCCGAGTCACACAAGTCACCCCATCTTGGATTCCCCTAGCTCTCGAGTTTTCAGAAATGCACAGGTTTGGTAGGTTTCCCTAGGTGCCGGCTGAGCTAGAGACCAAAATCTACAGGTAGGCACTTTGCAAAAAACACCTCTGTTTTCTTTCAAAAATTTGGATGTGTCCACGTTGCACTTTGGGGCATTTCCTGTCGCGGGCGCTAGGCCTACCCACACAACTGAGGTATCATTTTTATTGGGAGACTTGGGGGAATGCTGGGTGGAAGGAAACTTGTGGCTCCTCTCAGATTCCAGAACTCTCTGCCACAGAAATGTGAAGAACATGTGTTTTTTTAGCCAAATTTTGAGGTTTGCAAGGATTCTGGGTAACAGCACCTGGTCCGAGCCACACAAGTCACCCCCATCTTGGATTCCCTTAGGTCGCTAGTTTTCAGAAATGCACAGGTTTGGTAGGTTTCCCTAGGTGCCGGCTGAGCTAGAGGCCAAAATCTACAGGTAGGCACTTTGCAAAAAACACCTCTGTTTTCTTTCAAAAATTTGGATGTGTCCACATTGCGCTTTGGGGCGTTTCCTGTTGTGGGCGCTAGGCCTACCCACACAAGTGAGGTATCATTTTTATCGGGAGACTCGGGGGAACGCTGGGTGGAAGGAAACGTGTGGCTCCTCTCAGATTCCAGAACTTTCTGCCACAGAAATGTGAGGAACATGTGTTTTTTTAGCCAAATTTTGAGGTTTGCAAAGGATTCTGGGTAACAGCACCTGGTCCGAGCCACACAAGTCACCCCCATCTTGGATTCCCTTAGGTCTCTAGTTTTCAGAAATGCAGAGGTTTGGTAGGTTTCCCTAGGTGCCGGCTGAGCTAGAGGCCAAAATCTACAGGTAGGCACTTTGCAAAAAACACCTCTGTTTTCTTTCAAAAATTTGGATGTGTCCACGTTGCGCTTTGGGGCGTTTCCTGTCGCGGGCGCTAGGCCTACCCACACAAGTGAGGTATCATTTTTATCAGGAGACTTGGGGGAACGCTGGGTGGAAGGAAATTTGTGGCTCCTCTCAGATTCCAGAACTTTCTGCCACAGAAATGTGAGGAACATGTGTTTTTTTAGCCAACTTTTGAGGTTTGCAAAGGATTCTGGGTAAGAGAACCTGGTCCGAGCCACACAAGTCACCTCATCTTGGATTCCCCTAGGTCTCTAGTTTTCAGAAATGCACAGGTTTGGTAGGTTTCCCTAGGTGCCGGCTGAGCTAGAGGCCAAAATCTACAGGTAGGCACTTTGCTAAAAACAGCTCTGTTTTCTGTGATGTGTCCACGTTGTGTTTTGGGGCATATCCTGTTGCGGGTGCTAGGCCTACCCACACAAGTGAGGTATCATTTTTATCGGGAGACTTGGGGGAACGCTGGGTGGAAGCAAATTTGTGGCTCCTCTCAGATTCCAGAACTTTCTGCCACAGAAATGTGAGGAACATGTGTTTTTTTTTTAGCCAAATTTTGAGGTTTGCAAAGGATTCTGGGTAACAGAACCTGGTCCGAGCCACTCAAGTCACCCCATCTTGGATTCCCCTAGGTCTCTAGTTTTCAGAAATGCACAGGTTTGGTAGGTTTCCCTAGGTGCCGGCTGAGCTAGAGGCCAAAATCTACAGGTAGGCACTTTGCAAAAAACACCTCTGTTTTCTTTCAAAAATTTGGATGTGTCCACATTGCGCTTTGGGGCGTTTCCTGTCGTGGGCGCTAGGCCTACCCACACAAGTGAGGTATCATTTTTATCGGGAGACTCGGGGGAACGCTGGGTGGAAGGAAACGTGTGGCTCCTCTCAGATTCCAGAACTTTCTGCCACAGAAATGTGAGGAACACGTGTTTTTTTAGCCAAATTTTGAGGTTTTCAAAGGATTCTGGGTAACAGCACCTGGTCCGAGCCACACAAGTCACCCCCATCTTGGATTCCCTTAGTTCTCTAGTTTTCAGAAATGCACAGGTTTGGTAGGTTTCCCTAGGTGCCGGCTGAGCTAGAGGCCAAAATCTACAGGTAGGCACTTTGCTAAAAACAGCTCTGTTTTCTGTGATGTGTCCACGTTGTGTTTTGGGGCATATCCTGTCGCGGGTGCTAGGCCTACCCACACAAGTGAGGTATCATTTTTATCGGGAGACTTGGGGGAACGCTGGGTGGAAGGAAATTTGTGGCTCCTCTCAGATTCCAGAACTTTCTGCTACAGAAATGTGAGGAACATGTGTTTTTTTTTTAGCCAAATTTTGAGGTTTGCAAAGGATTCTGTGTAACAGAACCTGGTCCGAGCCTCAAAAGTCACCCCATCTTGGATTCCCCTAGGTCTCTAGTTTTCAGAAATGCACAGGTTTGGTAGGTTTCCCTAGGTGCCGGCTGAGCTAGAGGCCAAAATCTACAGGTAGGCACTTTGCAAAAAACACCTCTGTTTTCTTTCAAAAATTTGGATGTGTCCACGTTGCACTTTGGGGCGTTTCCTGTCGCGGGCGCTAGGCCTACCCACACAAGTGAGGTATCATTTTTATCGGGAGACTTGGGGGAACGCTGGGTGGAAGGAAATTTGTGGCTCCTCTCAGATTCCAGAACTTTCTGCCACAGAAATGTGAGGAACATGTGTTTTTTTAGCCAAATTTTGAGGTTTGCAAAGGATTCTGGGTAACAGAACCTGGTCCGAGTCACACAAGTCACCCCATCTTGGATTCCCCTAGGTCTCTAGTTTTCAGAAATGCACAGGTTTGGTAGGTTTCCCTAGGTGCCGGCTGAGCTAGAGGCCAAAATCTACAGGAAGGCACTTTGCAAAAAACACCTCTGTTTTCTTTCAAAAATTTGGATGTGTCCACGTTGCGCTTTGGGGCATTTCCTGTCGCGGGCGCTAGGCCTACCCACACAACTGAGGTATCATTTTTATTGGGAGACTTGGGGGAATGCTGGGTGGAAGGAAACTTGTGGCTCCTCTCAGATTCCAGAACTTTCTGCCACAGAAATGTGAGGAACATGTGTTTTTTTAGCCAAATTTTGAGGTTTGCAAGGATTCTGGGTAACAGCACCTGGTCCGAGCCACACAAGTCACCCCCATCTTGGATTCCCTTAGGTCGCTAGTTTTCAGAAATGCACAGGTTTGGTAGGTTTCCCTAGGTGCCGGCTGAGCTAGAGGCCAAAATCTACAGGTAGGCACTTTGCAAAAAACACCTCTGTTTTCTTTAAAAAATTTGGATGTGTTCACATTGCGCTTTGGGGCGTTTCCTGTCGTGGGCGCTAGGCCTACCCTCACAAGTGAGGTATCATTTTAATCGGGAGACTCGGGGGAACGCTGGGTGGAAGGAAACGTGTGGCTCCTCTCAGATTCCAGAACTTTCTGCCACAGAAATGTGAGGAACATGTGTTTTATTAGCCAAATTTTGAGGTTTGCAAAGGATTCTGGGTAACAGCACCTGGTCCGAGCCACACAAGTCACCCCCATCTTGGATTCCCTTAGGTCTCTAGTTTTCAGAAATGCACAGGTTTGGTAGGTTTCCCTAGGTGCCGGCTGAGCTAGAGGCCAAAATCTACAGGTAGGCACTTTGCAAAAAACACCTCTGTTTTCTTTCAAAAATTTGGATGTGTCCACGTTGCGCTTTGGGGCGTTTCCTGTCGCGGGCGCTAGGCCTACCCACACAAGTGAGGTATCATTTTTATCGGGAGACTTGGGGGAACGCTGGGTGGAAGGAAATTTGTGGCTCCTCTCAGATTCCAGAACTTTCGGCCACAGAAATGTGAGGAACATGTGTTTTTTTAGCCAAATTTTGAGGTTTGCAAAGGATTCTGGGTAAGAGAACCTGGTCCGAGCCACACAAGTCACCCCATCTTGGATTCCCCTAGGTCTCTAGTTTTCAGAAATGCACAGGTTTGGTAGGTTTCCCTAGGTGCCGGCTGAGCTAGAGGCCAAAATCTACAGGTAGGCACTTTGCTAAAAACAGCTCTGTTTTCTGTGATGTGTCCACGTTGTGTTTTGGGGCATATCCTGTCGCGGGTGCTAGGCCTACCCACACAAGTGAGGTATCATTTTTATCGGGAGACTTGGGGGAACGCTGGGTGGAAGCAAATTTGTGGCTCCTCTCAGATTCCAGAACTTTCTGCTACAGAAATGTGAGGAACATGTGTTTTTTTTTTAGCCAAATTTTGAGGTTTGCAAAGGATTCTGGGTAACAGAACCTGGTCCGAGCCACACAAGTCACCCCATCTTGGATTCCCCTAGGTCTCTAGTTTTCAGAAATACACAGGTTTGGTAGGTTTCCCTAGGTGCCGGCTGAGCTAGAGGCCAAAATCTACAGGTAGGCACTTTGCAAAAAACACCTCTGTTTTCTTTCAAAAATTTGGATGTGTCCACATTGCGCTTTGGGGCGTTTCCTGTCGTGGGCGCTAGGCCTACCCACACAAGTGAGGTATCATTTTTATCGGGAGACTCGGGGGAACGCTGGGTGGAAGGAAACGTGTGGCTCCTCTCAGATTCCAGAACTTTCTGCCACAGAAATGTGAGGAATATGTGTTTTTTTTGCCAAATTTTGAGGTTTTCAAAGGATTCTGGGTAACAGCACCTGGTCCGAGCCACACAAGTCACCCCCATCTTGGATTCCCTTAGTTCTCTAGTTTTCAGAAATGCACAGATTTGGTAGGTTTCCCTAGGTGCCGGCTGAGCTAGAGGCCAAAATCTACAGGTAGGCACTTTGCAAAAAACACCTCTGTTTTCTTTCAAAAATTTGGATGTGTCCACGTTGCGCTTTGGGGCGTTTCCTGTCGCGGGCGCTAGGCCTACCCACACAAGTGAGTTATCATTTTTATCGGGAGACTTGGGGGAACGCTGGGTGGAAGGAAATTTGTGGCTCCTCTCAGATTCCAGAACTTTCTGCCACAGAAATGTGAGGAACATCTGTTTTTTTAGCCAAATTTTGAGGTTTGCAAAGGATTCTGGGTAACAGAACCTGGTCCGAGCCACAAAAGTCACCCCATCTTGGATTCCCCTAGGTCTCTAGTTTTCAGAAATGCACAGGTTTGGTAGGTTTCCCTAGGTGCCGGCTGAGCTAGAGGCCAAAATCTACAGGAAGGTACTTTGCAAAAAACACCTCTGTTTTCTTTCAAAAATTTGGATGTGTCCACGTTGCAATTTCGGGCGTTTCCTGTCGCGGGCGCTAGGCCTACCCACACAATTGAAGTATCATTTTTATCGGGAGACTTGGGGGAACGCTGGGTGGAAGGAAATTTGTGGCTCCTCTCAGATTCCAGAACTTTCTGCCACAGAAATGTGAGGAACATGTGTATTTTTAGCCAAATTTTGAGGTTTGCAAAGGATTCTGGGTAACAGAACCTGGTCCGAGCCACATAATTCACCCCATCTTGGATTCCCCTAGGTCTCTAGTTTTCAGAAATGCACAGGTTTGGTAGGTTTCCCTAGGTGCCGGCTGAGCTAGAGGCCAAAATCTACAGGTAGGCACTTTGCAAAAAACACCTCTGTTTTCTTTCAAAAATTTGGATGTGTCCACGTTGCGCTTTGGGGCATTTCCTGTTGCGGGTGCTAGGCCTACCCACACAACTCAGGTATCATTTTTATTGGGAGACTTGGGGGAACGCTGGGTGGAAGGAAACTTGTGGCTCCTCTCAGATTCCAGAACTTTCTGCCACAGAAATGTGAGGAACATGTGTTTTTTTAGCCAAATTTTGAGGTTTGCAAGGATTCTGGGTAACAGCACCTGGTCCGAGCCACACAAGTCACCCCTATCTTGGATTCCCTTAGGTCTCTAGTTTTCAGAAATGCACAGGTTTGGTAGGTTTCCCTAGGTGCCGGCTGAGCTAGAGGCCAAAATCTACAGGTAGGCACTTTGCTAAAAACAGCTCTGTTTTCTGTGATGTGTCCACGTTGTGTTTTGGGGCATATCCTGTCGCGGGTGCTAGGCCTACCCACACAAGTGAGGTATCATTTTTATCGGGAGACTTGGGGGAACGCTGGGTGGAAGGAAATTTGTGGCTCCTCTCAGATTCCAGAACTTTCTGCTACAGAAATGTGAGGAACATGTGTTTTTTTTTTAGCCAAATTTTGAGGTTTGCAAAGGATTCTGGGTAACAGAACCTGGTCCGAGCCACAAAAGTCACCCCATCTTGGATTCCCCTAGGTCTCTAGTTTTCAGAAATGCACAGGTTTGGTAGGTTTCCCTAGGTGCCGGCTGAGCTAGAGGCCAAAATCTACAGGTAGGCACTTTGCAAAAAACACCTCTGTTTTCTTTCAAAAATTTGGATGTGTCCACGTTGTACTTTGGGGCGTTTCCTGTCGCGGGCGCTAGGCCTACCCACACAAGTGAGGTATCATTTTTATCGGGAGACTTGGGGGAACGCTGGGTGGAAGGAAATTTGTGGCTCCTCTCAGATTCCAGAACTTTCTGCCACAGAAATGTGAGGAACATGTGTTTTTTTAGCCAAATTTTTAGGTTTGCAAAGGATTCTGGGTAACAGAACCTGGTCCGAGTCACACAAGTCACCCCATCTTGGATTCCCCTAGGTCTCTAGTTTTCAGAAATGCACAGGTTTGGTAGGTTTCCCTAGGTGCCGGCTGAGCTAGAGGCCAAAATCTACAGGTAGGCACTTTGCAAAAAACACCTCTGTTTTCTTTCAAAAATTTGGATGTGTCCACGTTGCGCTTTGGGGCATTTCCTGTCGCGGGCGCTAGGCCTACCCACACAACTGAGGTATCATTTTTATTGGGAGACTTGGGGGAATGCTGGGTGGAAGGAAACTTGTGGCTCCTCTCAGATTCCAGAACTTTCTGCCACAGAAATGTGAGGAACATGTGTTTTTTTAGCCAAATTTTGAGGTTTGCAAGGATTCTGGGTAACAGCACCTGGTCCGAGACACACAAGTCACCCCCATCTTGGATTCCCTTAGGTCGCTAGTTTTCAGAAATGCACAGGTTTGGTAGGTTTCCCTAGGTGCCGGCTGAGCTAGAGGCCAAAATCTACAGGTAGGCACTTTGCAAAAAACACCTCTGTTTTCTTTCAAAAATTTGGATGTGTCCACATTGCGCTTTGGGGCGTTTCCTGTTGTGGGCGCTAGGCCTACCCACACAAGTGAGGTATCATTTTTATCGGGAGACTCGGGGGAACGCTGGGTGGAAGGAAATTTGTGGCTCCTCTCAGATTCCAGAACTTTCTGCTACAGAAATGTGAGGAACATGTGTTTTTTTTTTAGCCAAATTTTGAGGTTTGCAAAGGATTCTGGGAAACAGCACCTGGTCCGAGCCACACAAGTCACCCCATCTTGGATTCCCTTAGGTCTCTAGTTTTCAGAAATGCACAGGTTTGGTAGGTTTCCCTAGGTGCCGGCTGAGCTAGAGGCCAAAATCTACAGGTAGGCACTTTGCAAAAAACACCTCTGTTTTCTTTCAAAAATTTGGATGTGTCCACGTTGCGCTTTGGGGCGTTTCCTGTCGCGGGCGCTAGGCCTACCCACACAAGTGAGGTATCATTTTTATCAGGAGACTTGGGGGAACGCTGGGTGGAAGGAAATTTGTGGCTCCTCTCAGATTCCAGAACTTTCTGCCACAGAAATGTGAGGAACACGTGTTTTTTTAGCCAAATTTTGAGGTTTTCAAAGGATTCTGGGTAACAGCACCTGGTCCGAGCCACACAAGTCACCCCATCTTGGATTCCCTTAGTTCTCTAGTTTTCAGAAATGCACAGGTTTGGTAGGTTTCCCTAGGTGCCGGCTGAGCTATAGGCCAAAATCTACAGGTAGGCACTTTGCTAAAAACAGCTCTGTTTTCTGTGATGTGTCCACGTTGTGTTTTGGGGCATATCCTGTCGCGGGTGCTAGGCCTACCCACACAAGTGAGGTATCATTTTTATCGGGAGACTTGGGGGAACGCTGGGTGGAAGGAAATTTGTGGCTCCTCTCAGATTCCAGAACTTTCTGCTACAGAAATGTGAGGAACATGTGTTTTTTTTTTAGCCAAATTTTGAGGTTTGCAAAGGATTCTGGGTAACAGAACCTGGTCCGAGCCACAAAAGTCACCCCATCTTGGATTCCCCTAGGTCTCTAGTTTTCAGAAATGCACAGGTTTGGTAGGTTTCCCTAGGTGCCGGCTGAGCTAGAGGCCAAAATCTACAGGTAGGCACTTTGCAAAAAACACCTCTGTTTTCTTTCAAAAATTTGGATGTGTCCACGTTGCACTTTGGGGCGTTTCCTGTCGCGGGCGCTAGGCCTACCCACACAAGTGAGGTATCATTTTTATCGGGAGACTTGGGGGAACGCTGGGTGGAAGGAAATTTGTGGCTCCTCTCAGATTCCAGAACTTTCTGCCACAGAAATGTGAGGAACATGTGTTTTTTTAGCCAAATTTTGAGGTTTGCAAAGGATTCTGGGTAACAGAACCTGGTCCGAGTCACACAAGTCACCCCATCTTGGATTCCCCTAGGTCTCTAGTTTTCAGAAATGCACAGGTTTGGTAGGTTTCCCTAGGTGCCGGCTGAGCTAGAGGCCAAAATCTACAGGTAGGCACTTTGCAAAAAACACCTCTGTTTTCTTTCAAAAATTTGGATGTGTCCACGTTGCGCTTTGGGGCATTTCCTGTCGCGGGCGCTAGGCCTACCCACACAACTGAGGTATCATTTTTATTGGGAGACTTGGGGGAATGCTGGGTGGAAGGAAACTTGTGGCTCCTCTCAGATTCCAGAACTTTCTGCCACAGAAATGTGAGGAACATGTGTTTTTTTAGCCAAATTTTGAGGTTTGCAAGGATTCTGGGTAACAGCACCTGGTCCGAGCCACACAAGTCACCCCCATCTTGGATTCCCTTAGGTCGCTAGTTTTCAGAAATGCACAGGTTTGGTAGGTTTCCCTAGGTGCCGGCTGAGCTAGAGGCCAAAATCTACAGGTAGGCACTTTGCAAAAAACACCTCTGTTTTCTTTCAAAAATTTGGATGTGTCCACATTGCGCTTTGGGGCGTTTCCTGTCGTGGGCGCTAGGCCTACCCACACAAGTGAGGTATCATTTTAATCGGGAGACTCGGGGGAACGCTGGGTGGAAGGAAACGTGTGGCTCCTCTCAGATTCCAGAACTTTCTGCCACAGAAATATGAGGAACATGTGTTTTTTTAGCCAAATTTTGAGGTTTTCAAAGGATTCTGGGTAACAGCACCTGGTCCGAGCCACACAAGTCACCCCCATCTTGGATTCCCTTAGTTCTCTAGTTTTCAGAAATGCACAGGTTTGGTAGGTTTCCCTAGGTGCCGGCTGAGCTAGAGGCCAAAATCTACAGGTAGGCACTTTGCAAAAAACACCTCTGTTTTCTTTCAAAAATTTGGATGTGTCCACGTTGCGCTTTGGGGCGTTTCCTGTCGCGGGCGCTAGGCCTACCCACACAAGTGAGGTATCATTTTTATCGGGAGACTTGGGGGAACGCTGGGTGGAAGGAAATTTGTGGCTCCTCTCAGATTCCAGAACTTTCTGCCACAGAAATGTGAGGAACATCTGTTTTTTTAGCCAAATTTTGAGGTTTGCAAAGGATTCTGGGTAACAGAACCTGGTCCGAGTCACACAAGTCACCCCATCTTGGATTCCCCTAGGTCTCTAGTTTTCAGAAATGCACAGGTTTGGTAGGTTTCCCTAGGTGCCGGCTGAGCTAGAGGCCAAAATCTACAGGTAGGCACTTTGCTAAAAACAGCTCTGTTGTCTGTGATGTGTCCACGTTGTGTTTTGGGGCATATCCTGTCGCGGGTGCTAGGCCTACCCACACAAGTGAGGTATCATTTTTATCGGGAGACTTGGGGGAACGCTGGGTGGAAGCAAATTTGTGGCTCCTCTCAGATTCCAGAACTTTCTGCTACAGAAATGTGAGGAACATGTGTTTTTTTTTTAACCAAATTTTGAGGTTTGCAAAGGATTCTGGGTAACAGAACCTGGTCCGAGCCACACAAGTCACCCCATCTTGGATTCCCCTAGGTCTTTAGTTTTCAGAAATACACAGGTTTGGTAGGTTTCCCTAGGTGCCGGCTGAGCTAGAGGCCAAAATCTACAAGTAGGCACTTTGCAAAAAACACCTCTGTTTTCTTTCAAAAATTTGGATGTGTCCACATTGCGCTTTGGGGCGTTTCCTGTCGTGGGCGCTAGGCCTACCCACACAAGTGAGGTATCATTTTTATCGGGAGACTCGGGGGAACGCTGGGTGGAAGGAAACGTGTGGCTCCTCTCAGATTCCAGAACTTTCTGCCACAGAAATATGAGGAACATGTGTTTTTTTAGCCAAATTTTGAGGTTTTCAAAGGATTCTGGGTAACAGCACCTGGTCCGAGCCACACAAGTCACCCCCATCTTGGATTCCCTTAGTTCTCTAGTTTTCAGAAATGCACAGATTTGGTAGGTTTCCCTAGGTGCCGGCTGAGCTAGAGGCCAAAATCTACAGGTAGGCACTTTGCAAAAAACACCTCTGTTTTCTTTCAAAAATTTGGATGTGTCCACATTGCGCTTTGGGGCGTTTCCTGTCGTGGGCGCTAGGCCTACCCACACAAGTGAGGTATCATTTTTATCGGGAGACTCGGGGGAACGCTGGGTGGAAGGAAACGTGTGGCTCCTCTCAGATTCCAGAACTTTCTGCCACAGAAATATGAGGAACATGTGTTTTTTTAGCCAAATTTTGAGGTTTTCAAAGGATTCTGGGTAACAGCACCTGGTCCGAGCCACACAAGTCACCCCCATCTTGGATTCCCTTAGTTCTCTAGTTTTCAGAAATGCACAGATTTGGTAGGTTTCCCTAGGTGCCGGCTGAGCTAGAGGCCAAAATCTACAGGTAGGCACTTTGCAAAAAACACCTCTGTTTTCTTTCAAAAATTTGGATGTGTCCACGTTGCGCTTTGGGGCGTTTCCTGTCGCGGGCACTAGGCCTACCCACACAAGTGAGTTATCATTTTTATCGGGAGACTTGGGGGAACGCTGGGTGGAAGGAAATTTGTGGCTCCTCTCAGATTCCAGAACTTTCTGCCACAGAAATGTGAGGAACATCTGTTTTTTTAGCCAAATTTTGAGGTTTGCAAAGGATTCTGGGTAACAGAACCTGGTCCGAGCCACAAAAGTCACCCCATCTTGGATTCCCCTAGGTCTCTAGTTTTCAGAAATGCACAGGTTTGGTAGGTTTCCCTAGGTGCCGGCTGAGCTAGAGGCCAAAATCTACAGGAAGGCACTTTGCAAAAAACACCTCTGTTTTCTTTCAAAAATTTGGATGTGTCCACGTTGCAATTTGGGGCGTTTCCTGTCGCGGGCGCTAGGCCTACCCACACAAGTGAGGTATCATTTTTATCGGGAGACTTGGGGGAACGCTGGGTGGAAGGAAATTTGTGGCTCCTCTCAGATTCCAGAACTTTCTGCCACAGAAATGTGAGGAACATGTGTATTTTTAGCCAAATTTTGAGGTTTGCAAAGGATTCTGGGTAACAGAACCTGGTCCGAGCCACATAATTCACCCCATCTTGGATTCCCCTAGGTCTCTAGTTTTCAGAAATGCACAGGTTTGGTAGGTTTCCCTAGGTGCCGGCTGAGCTAGAGGCCAAAATCTACAGGTAGGCACTTTGCAAAAAACACCTCTGTTTTCTTTCAAAAATTTGGATGTGTCCACGTTGCGCTTTGGGGCATTTCCTGTTGCGGGTGCTAGGCCTACCCACACAACTCAGGTATCATTTTTATTGGGAGACTTGGGGGAACGCTGGGTGGAAGGAAACTTGTGGCTCCTCTCAGATTCCAGAACTTTCTGCCACAGAAATGTGAGGAACATGTGTTTTTTTAGCCAAATTTTGAGGTTTGCAAGGATTCTGGGTAACAGCACCTGGTCCGAGCCACACAAGTCACCCCTATCTTGGATTCCCTTAGGTCTCTAGTTTTCAGAAATGCACAGGTTTGGTAGGTTTCCCTAGGTGCCGGCTGAGCTAGAGGCCAAAATCTACAGGTAGGCACTTTGCTAAAAACAGCTCTGTTTTCTGTGATGTGTCCACGTTGTGTTTTGGGGCATATCCTGTCGCGGGTGCTAGGCCTACCCACACAAGTGAGGTATCATTTTTATCGGGAGACTTGGGGGAACGCTGGGTGGAAGGAAATTTGTGGCTCCTCTCAGATTCCAGAACTTTCTGCTACAGAAATGTGAGGAACATGTGTTTTTTTTTTAGCCAAATTTTGACGTTTGCAAAGGATTCTGGGTAACAGAACCTGGTCCGAGCCACAAAAGTCACCCCATCTTGGATTCCCCTAGGTCTCTAGTTTTCAGAAATGCACAGGTTTGGTAGGTTTCCCTAGGTGCCGGCTGAGCTAGAGGCCAAAATCTACAGGTAGGCACTTTGCAAAAAACACCTCTGTTTTCTTTCAAAAATTTGGATGTGTCCACGTTGCACTTTGGGGCGTTTCCTGTCGCGGGCGCTAGGCCTACCCACACAAGTGAGGTATCATTTTTATCGGGAGACTTGGGGGAACGCTGGGTGGAAGGAAATTTGTGGCTCCTCTCAGATTCCAGAACTTTCTGCCACAGAAATGTGAGGAACATGTGTTTTTTTAGCCAAATTTTGAGGTTTGCAAAGGATTCTGGGTAACAGAACCTGGTCCGAGTCACACAAGTCACCCCATCTTGGATTCCCCTAGGTCTCTAGTTTTCAGAAATGCACAGGTTTGGTAGGTTTCCCTAGGTGCCGGCTGAGCTAGAGGCCAAAATCTACAGGTAGGCACTTTGCAAAAAACACCTCTGTTTTCTTTCAAAAATTTGGATGTGTCCACGTTGCGCTTTGGGGCATTTCCTGTCGCGGGCGCTAGGCCTACCCACACAACTGAGGTATCATTTTTATTGGGAGACTTGGGGGAATGCTGGGTGGAAGGAAACTTGTGGCTCCTCTCAGATTCCAGAACTTTCTGCCACAGAAATGTGAGGAACATGTGTTTTTTTAGCCAAATTTTGAGGTTTGCAAGGATTCTGGGTAACAGCACCTGGTCCGAGCCACACAAGTCACCCCCATCTTGGATTCCCTTAGGTCGCTAGTTTTCAGAAATGCACAGGTTTGGTAGGTTTCCCTAGGTGCCGGCTGAGCTAGAGGCCAAAATCTACAGGTAGGCACTTTGCAAAAAACACCTCTGTTTTCTTTAAAAAATTTGGATGTGTCCACATTGCGCTTTGGGGCGTTTCCTGTCGTGGGCGCTAGGCCTACCCACACAAGTGAGGTATCATTTTTATCGGGAGACTCGGGGGAACGCTGGGTGGAAGGAAACGTGTGGCTCCTCTCAGATTCCAGAACTTTCTGCCACAGAAATGTGAGGAACATGTGTTTTATTAGCCAAATTTTGAGGTTTGCAAAGGATTCTGGGTAACAGCACCTGGTCCGAGCCACACAAGTCACCCCCATCTTGGATTCCCTTAGGTCTCTAGTTTTCAGAAATGCACAGGTTTGGTAGGTTTCCCTAGGTGCCGGCTGAGCTAGAGGCCAAAATCTACAGGTAGGCACTTTGCAAAAAACACCTCTGTTTTCTTTCAAAAATTTGGATGTGTCCACGTTGCGCTTTGGGGCGTTTCCTGTCGCGGGCGCTAGGCCTACCCACACAAGTGAGGTATCATTTTTATCGGGAGACTTGGGAGAACGCTGGGTGGAAGGAAATTTGTGGCTCCTCTCAGATTCCAGAACTTTCTGCCACAGAAATGTGAGGAACATGTGTTTTTTTAGCCAAATTTTGAGGTTTGCAAAGGATTCTGGGTAACAGAACCTGGTCCGAGCCACACAAGTCACCCCATCTTGGATTCCCCTAGGTCTCTAGTTTTCAGAAATGCACAGGTTTGGTAGGTTTCCCTAGGTGCCGGCTGAGCTAGAGGCCAAAATCTACAGGTAGGCACTTTGCTAAAAACAGCTCTGTTTTCTGTGATGTGTCCACGTTGTGTTTTGGGGCATATCCTGTCGCGGGTGCTAGGCCTACCCACACAAGTGAGGTATCATTTTTATCGGGAGACTTGGGGGAACGCTGGGTGGAAGCAAATTTGTGGCTCCTCTCAGATTCCAGAACTTTCTGCTACAGAAATGTGAGGAACATGTGTTTTTTTTTTAGCCAAATTTTGAGGTTTGCAAAGGATTCTGGGTAACAGAACCTGGTCCGAGCCACACAAGTCACCCCATCTTGGATTCCCCTAGGTCTCTAGTTTTCAGAAATGCACAGGTTTGGTAGGTTTCCCTAGGTGCCGGCTGAGCTAGAGGCCAAAATCTACAGGTAGGCACTTTGCAAAAAACACCTCTGTTTTCTTTCAAAAATTTGGATGTGTCCACATTGCGCTTTGGGGCGTTTCCTGTCGTGGGCGCTAGGCCTACCCACACAAGTGAGGTATCATTTTTATCGGGAGACTCGGGGGAACGCTGGGTGGAAGGAAACGTGTGGCTCCTCTCAGATTCCAGAACTTTCTGCCACAGAAATGTGAGGAACATGTGTTTTTTTAGCCAAATTTTGAGGTTTTCAAAGGATTCTGGGTAACAGCACCTGGTCCGAGCCACACAAGTCACCCCCATCTTGGATTCCCTTAGTTCTCTAGTTTTCAGAAATGCACAGATTTGGTAGGTTTCCCTAGGTGCCGGCTGAGCTAGAGGCCAAAATCTACAGGTAGGCACTTTGCAAAAAAACACCTCTGTTTTCTTTCAAAAATTTGGATGTGTCCACGTTGCGCTTTGGGGCGTTTCCTGTCGCGGGCGCTAGGCCTACCCACACAAGTGAGGTATCATTTTTATCGGGAGACTTGGGGGAACGCTGGGTGGAAGGAAATTTGTGGCTCCTCTCAGATTCCAGAACTTTCTGCCACAGAAATGTGAGGAACATCTGTTTTTTTAGCCAAATTTTGAGGTTTGCAAAGGATTCTGGGTAACAGAACCTGGTCCGAGCCACAAAAGTCACCCCATCTTGGATTCCCCTAGGTCTCTAGTTTTCAGAAATGCACAGGTTTGGTAGGTTTCCCTAGGTGCCGGCTGAGCTAGAGGCCAAAATCTACAGGAAGGCACTTTGCAAAAAACACCTCTGTTTTCTTTCAAAAATTTGGATGTGTCCACGTTGAACTTTGGGGCGTTTCCTGTCGCTGGCGCTAGGCCTACCCACACAAGTGAGGTATCATTTTTATCGGGAGACTTGGGGGAACGCTGGGTGGAAGGAAATTTGTGGCTCCTCTCAGATTCCAGAACTTTCTGCCACAGAAATGTGAGGAACATGTGTATTTTTAGCCAAATTTTGAGGTTTGCAAAGGATTCTGGGTAACAGAACCTGGTCCGAGCCACATAATTCACCCCATCTTGGATTCCCCTAGGTCTCTAGTTTTCAGAAATGCACAGGTTTGGTAGGTTTCCCTAGGTGCCGGCTGAGCTAGAGGCCAAAATCTACAGGTAGGCACTTTGCAAAAAACACCTCTGTTTTCTTTCAAAAATTTGGATGTGTCCACGTTGCGCTTTGGGGCATTTCCTGTTGCGGGTGCTAGGCCTACCCACACAACTCAGGTATCATTTTTATTGGGAGACTTGGGGGAACGCTGGGTGGAAGGAAACTTGTGGCTCCTCTCAGATTCCAGAACTTTCTGCCACAGAAATGTGAGGAACATGTGTTTTTTTAGCCAAATTTTGAGGTTTGCAAGGATTCTGGGTAACAGCACCTGGTCCGAGCCACACAAGTCACCCCTATCTTGGATTCCCTTAGGTCTCTAGTTTTCAGAAATGCACAGGTTTGGTAGGTTTCCCTAGGTGCCGGCTGAGCTAGAGGCCAAAATCTACAGGTAGGCACTTTGCAAAAAACACCTCTGTTTTCTATCAAAAATTTGGATGTGTCCACATTGCGCTTTGGGGCGTTTCCTGTCGTGGGCACTAGGCCTACCCACACAAGTGAGGTATCATTTTTATCGGGAGACTCGGGGGAACGCTGGGTGGAAGTAAACGTGTGGCTCCTCTCAGATTCCAGAACTTTCTGCCACAGAAATGTGAGGAACATGTGTTTTTTTAGCCAAATCTTGAGGTTTGCAAAGGATTCTGGGTAACAGCACCTGGTCCGAGCCACACAAGTCACCCCCATCTTGGATTCCCTTAGGTCTCTAGTTTTCAGAAATGCACAGGTTTGGTAGGTTTCCCTAGGTGCCGGCTGAGCTAGAGGCCAAAATCTACAGGTAGGCACTTTGCAAAAAACACCTCTGTTTTCTTTCAAAAATCTGGATGTGTCCACGTTGCGCTTTGGGGCGTTTCCTGTCGCGGGCGCTAGGCCTACCCACACAAGTGAGGTATCATTTTTATCGGGAGACTTGGGGGAACGCTGGGTGGAAGGAAATTTGTGGCTCCTCTCAGATTCCAGAACTTTCTGCCACAGAAATGTGAGGAACATGTGTTTTTTTAGCCAAATTTTGAGGTTTGCAAAGGATTCTGGGTAACAGAACCTGGTCCGAGCCACACAAGTCACCCCATCTTGGATTCCCCTAGGTCTCTAGTTTTCAGAAATGCACAGGTTTGGTAGGTTTCCCTAGGTGCCGGCTGAGCTAGAGGCCAAAATCTACAGGTAGGCACTTTGCAAAAAACACCTCTGTTTTCTTTCAAAAATGTGGATGTGTCCACGTTGCACTTTGGGGCGTTTCCTGTCGCGGGCGCTAGGCCTACCCACACAAGTGAGGTATAATTTTTATCGGGAGACTTGGGGGAACGCTGGGTGGAAGGAAATTTGTGGCTCCTCTCAGATTCCAGAACTTTCTGCCACAGAAATGTGAGGAACATGTGTTTTTTTAGCCAAATTTTGAGGTTTGCAAAGGATTCTGGGTAACAGAACCTGGTCCGAGCCACACAAGTCACCCCATCTTGGATTCCCCTAGGTCTCTAGGTTTCAGAAATGCACAGGTTTGGTAGGTTTCCCTAGGTGCCGGCTGAGCTAGAGGCCAAAATCTACAGGTAGGCACTTTGCAAAAAACACCTCTGTTTTCTTTAAAAAATTTTGATGTGTCCACGTTGCGCTTTGGGGCGTTTCCTGTCGCGGGCGCTAGGCCTACTCACACAACTGAGGTATCATTTTTATTGGGAGACTTGGGGGAACGCTGGGTGGAAGGAAACTTGTGGCTCCTCTCAGATTCCAGAACTTTCTGCCACAGAAATGTGAGGAACATGTGTTTTTTTAGCCAAATTTTGAGCTTTGCAAGGATTCTGGGTAACAGCACCTGGTCCGAGCCACACAAGTCACCCCCATCTTGGATTCCCTTAGGTCTCTAGTTTTCAGAAATGCACAGGTTTGGTAGGTTTCCCTAGGTGCCGGCTGAGCTAGAGGCCAAAATCTACAGGTAGGCACTTTGCAAAAAACACCTCTGTTTTCTTTCAAAAATTTGGATGTGTCCACATTGCGCTTTGGGGCGTTTCCTGTCGTGGGCGCTAGGCCTACCCACACAAGTGAGGAATCATTTTTATCGGGAGACTCGTGGGAACGCTGGGTGGAAGGAAACGTGTGGCTCCTCTCAGATTCCAGAACTTTCTGCCACAGAAATGTGAGGAACATGTGTTTTTTTAGCAAAATTTTGAGGTTTGCAAAGGATTCTGAGTAACAGCACCTGGTCCGAGCCACACAAGTCACCCCCATCTTGGATTCCCTTAGGTCTCTAGTTTTCAGAAATGCACAGGTTTGGTAGGTTTCCCTAGGTGCCGGCTGAGCTAGAGGCCAAAATCTACAGGTAGGCACTTTGCTAAAAACAGCTCTGTTTTCTGTGATGTGTCCACGTTGTGTTTTGGGGCATATCCTGTCGCGGGTGCTAGGCCTACCCACACAAGTGAGGTATCATTTTTATCGGGAGACTTGGGGGAACGCTGGGTGGAAGGAAATTTGTGGCTCCTATCAGATTCCAGAACTTTCTGCTACAGAAATGTGAGGAACATTTTTTTTTTTTTTAGCCAAATTTTGAGGTTTGCAAAGGATTCTGGGTAACAGAACCTGGTCCGAGCCACACAAGTCACCCCATCTTGGATTCCCTTAGTTTTCTAGTTTTCAGAAATGCACAGGTTTGGTAGGTTTCCCTAGGTGCCGGCTGAGCTAGAGGCCAAAATCTACAGGTAGGCACTTTGCAAAAAACACCTCTGTTTTCTTTCAAAAATTTGGATGTGTCCACGTTGCGCTTTGGGGCATTTCCTGTCGCGGGCGCTAGTCCTACCCACACAACTGAGGTATCATTTTTATTGGGAGACTTGGGGGAACGCTGGGTGGAAGGAAACTTGTGGCTCCTCTCAGATTCCAGAACTTTCTGCCACAGAAATGTGAGGAACATGTGTTTTTTTAGCCAAATTTTGAGGTTTGCAAGGATTCTGGGTAACAGCACCTGGTCCGAGCCACACAAGTCACCCCCATCTTGGATTCCCTTAGGTCTCTAGTTTTCAGAAATGCACAGGTTTGGTAGGTTTCCCTAGGTGCCGGCTGAGCTAGAGGCCAAAATCTACAGGTAGGCACTTTGCAAAAAACACCTCTGTTTTCTTTCAAAAATTTGGATGTGTCCACGTTGCACTTTGGGGCGTTTCCTGTCGCGGGCGCTAGGCCTACCCACACAAGTGAGGTATCATTTTTATCGGGAGACTTGGGGGAACGCTGGGTGGAAGGAAATTTGTGGCTCCTCTCAGATTCCAGAACTTTCTGCCACAGAAATGTGAGGAACATGTGTTTTTTTTGCCAAATTTTGAGGTTTGCAAAGGATTCTGGGTAACAGAACCTGGTCCGAGCCACACAAGTCACCCCATCTTGGATTCCCCTAGGTCTCTAGTTTTCAGAAATGCACAGGTTTGGTAGGTTTCCCTAGGTGCCGGCTGAGCTAGAGGCCAAAATCTACAGGTAGGCACTTTGCAAAAAACACCTCTGTTTCTTTCAAAAATTTGGATGTGTCCACGTTGCGCTTTGGGGCGTTTCCTGTCGCGGGCGCTAGGCCTACCCACACAACTGAGGTATCATTTTTATTGGGAGACTTGGGGGAACGCTGGGTGGAAGGAAACTTGTGGCTCCTCTCAGATTCCAGAACTTTCTGCCACAGAAATGTGAGGAACATGTGTTTTTTTAGCCAAATTTTGAGGTTTGCAAGGATTCTGGGTAACAGCATCTAGTCCGAGCCACACAAGTCACCCCCATCTTGGATTCCCTTAGGTCTCTAGTTTTCAGAAATGCACAGGTTTGGTAGGTTTCCCTAGGTGCCGGCTAAGCTAGAGGCCAAAATCTACAGGTAGGCACTTTGCAAAAAACACCTCTGTTTTCTTTCAAAAATTTGGATGTGTCCACATTGCGCTTTGGGGCGTTTCCTGTCGTGGGCGCTAGGCCTACCCACACAAGTGAGGTGTCATTTTTATCGGGAGACTCGTGGGAACGCTGGGTGGAAGGAAACGTGTGGCTCCTCTCAGATTCCAGAACTTTCTGCCACAGAAATGTGAGGAACATGTGTTTTTTTAGCCAAATTTTGAGGTTTGCAAAGGATTCTGAGTAACAGCACCTGGTCCAAGCCACACAAGTCACCCCCATCTTGGATTCCCTTAGGTCTCTAGTTTTCAGAAATGCACAGGTTTGGTAGGTTTCCCTAGGTGCCGGCTGAGCTAGAGGCCAAAATCTACAGGTAGGCACTTTGCTAAAAACAGCTCTGTTTTCTGTGATGTGTCCACGTTGTGTTTTGGGGCATATCCTGTCGCGGGT
Organism: Pleurodeles waltl; assembly: GCF_031143425.1. Classification (NCBI taxonomy): domain Eukaryota; kingdom Metazoa; phylum Chordata; class Amphibia; order Caudata; family Salamandridae; genus Pleurodeles; species Pleurodeles waltl. The sequence goes on from NW_027149855.1 coordinate 187,048, forward strand.
GCTAGGCCTACCCACACAAGTGAGGTATCATTTTTATCGGGAGACTTGGGGGAACGCTGGGTGGAAGGAAATTTGTGGCTCCTCTCAGATTCCAGAACTTTCTGCTACAGAAATGTGAGGAACATGTTTTTTTTTTTGTAGCCATATTTTGAGGTTTGCAAAGGATTCTGGGTAACAGAACCTGGTCCGAGCCACACAAGTCACCCCATCTTGGATTCCCCTAGGTCTCTAGTTTTCAGAAATGCACAGGTTTGGTAGGTTTCCCTACGTGCCGGCTGAGCTAGAGGCCAAAATCTACAGGTAGGCACTTTGCAAAAAACACATCTGTTTTCTTTCAAAAATTTGGATGTGTCCACGTTGCGCTTTGGGGCGTTTCCTGTCGCGGGCGCTAGGCCTACCCACACAAGTGAGGTATCATTTTTATCGGGAGACTTGGGGGAACGCTGGGTGGAAGGAAATTTGTGGCTCCTCTCAGATTCCAGAACTTTCTGCCACAGAAATGTGAGGAACATGTGTTTTTTTAGCCAAATTTTGAGGTTTGCAAAGGATTCTGGGTAACAGCACCTGGTCCGAGCCACACAAGTCACCCCATCTTGGATTCCCCTAGGTCTCTAGTTTTCAGAAATGCACAGGTTTGGTAGGTTTCCCTAGGTGCCGGCTGAGCTAGAGGCCAAAATCTACAGGTAGGCACTTTGCAAAAAACACCTCTGTTTTCTTTCAAAAATTTGGATGTGTCCACGTTGCGCTTTGGGGCGTTTCCTGTCGCGGGCGCTAGGCCTACCCACACAAGTGAGGTATCATTTTTATCGGGAGACTTGGGGGAACGCTGGGTGGAAGGAAATTTGTGGCTCCTCTCAGATTCCAGAACTTTCTGCCACAGAAATGTGAGGAACATGTGTTTTTTTAGCCAAATTTTGAGGTTTGCAAAGGATTCTGGGTAACAGAACCTGGTCCGAGCCACACAAGTCACCCCATCTTGGATTCCCCTAGGTCTCTAGTTTTCAGAAATGCACAGGTTTGGTAGGTTTCCCTAGGTGCCGGCTGAGCTAGAGGCCAAAATCTACAGGTAGGCACTTTTCTAAAAACAGCTCTGTTTTCTGTGATGTGTCCACGTTGTGTTTTGGGGCATATCCTGTCGCGGGTGCTAGGCCTACCCACACAAGTGAGGTATCATTTTTATCGGGAGACTTGGGGGAACGCTGGGTGGAAGGAAATTTGTGGCTCCTCTCAGATTCCAGAACTTTCTGCTACAGAAATGTGAGGAACATGTGTTTTTTTTTTAGCCAAATTTTGAGGTTTGCAAAGGATTCTGGGTAACAGAACCTGGTCCGAGCCACAAAAGTCACCCCATCTTGGATTCCCCTAGGTCTCTAGTTTTCAGAAATGCACAGGTTTGGTAGGTTTCCCTAGGTGCCGGCTGAGCTAGAGGCCAAAATCTACAGGTAGGCACTTTGCAAAAAACACCTCTGTTTTCTTTCAAAAATTTGGATGTGTCCACGTTGCGCTTTGGGGCGTTTCCTGTCGCGGGCGCTAGGCCTACCCACACAAGTGAGGAATCATTTTTATCGGTAGACTTGGGGGAAAGCTGGGTGGAAGGAAATTTGTGGCTCCTCTCAGATTCCAGAACTTTCTGCCACAGAAATGTGAGGAACATGTGTTTTTTTAGCCAAATTTTGAGGTTTGCAAAGGATTCTGGGTAACAGAACCTGGTCCGAGCCACACAAGTCACCCCATCTTGGATTCCCCTAGGTCTCTAGTTTTCAGAAATGCACAGGTTTGGTAGGTTTCCCTAGGTGCCGGCTGAGCTAGAGGCCAAAATCTACAGGTAGGCACTTTGCTAAAAACAGCTCTGTTTTCTGTGATGTGTCCACGTTGTGTTTTGGGGCATATCCTGTTGCGGGTGCTAGGCCTACCCACACAAGTGAGGTATCATTTTTATCGGGAGACTTGGGGGAACACTGGGTGGAAGGAAATTTGTGGCTCCTCTCAGATTCCAGAACTTTCTGCTACAGAAATGTGAGGAACATGTGTTTTTTTTTTAGCCAAATTTTGAGGTTTGCAAAGGATTCTGGGTAACAGAACCTGGTCCGAGCCACAAAAGTCACCCCATCTTGGATTCCCCTAGGTCTCTAGTTTTCAGAAATGCACAGGTTTGGTAGGTTTCCCTAGGTGCCGGCTGAGCTAGAGGCCAAAATCTAAAGGTAGGCATTTTGCAAAAAACACCTCTGTTTTCTTTCAAAAATTTGGATGTGTCCACGTTGCACTTTGGGGCGTTTCCTGTCGTGGGCGCTAGGCCTACCCACACAAGTGAGGTATAATTTTTATCGGGAGACTTGGGGGAACGCTGGGTGGAAGGAAATTTGTGGCTCCTCTCAGATTCCAGAATTTTCTGCCACAGAAATGTGAGGAACATGTGTTTTTGTAGCCAAATTTTGAGGTTTGCAAAGGATTCTGGGTAACAGAACCTGGTCCGAGCCACACAAGTCACCCCATCTTGGATTCCCCTAGGTCTCTAGTTTTCAGAAATGCACAGGTTTGGTAGGTTTCCCTAGGTGCTGGCTGAGCTAGAGGCCAAAATCTACAGGTAGGCACTTTGCAAAAAACACCTCTGTTTTCTTTCAAAAATTTGGATGTGTCCACGTTGCGCTTTGGGGCGTTTCCTGTCGCGGGCGCTAGGCCTACCCACACAACTGAGGTATCATTTTTATTTGGAGACTTATGGGAACGCTGGGTGGAAGGAAACTTGTGGCTCCTCTCAGATTCCACAACTTTCTGCCACAGAAATGTGAGGAACATGTGTTTTTTTAGCCAAATTTTGAGGTTTGCAAGGATTCTGGGTAACAGCACCTGGTCCGAGCCACACAAGTCACCCCCATCTTGGATTCCCTTAGGTCTCTAGTTTTCAGAAATGCACAGGTTTGGTAGGTTTCCCTAGGTGCCGGCTGAGCTAGAGGCCAAAATCTACAGGTAGGCCCTTTGCAAAAAACACCTCTGTTTTCTTTCAAAAATTTGGATGTGTCCACATTGCGCTTTGGGGCGTCTCCTGTCGTGGGCGCTAGGCCTACCCACACAAGTGAGGTATCATTTTTATCGGGAGACTCGTGGGAACGCTGGGTGGAAGGAAACGTGTGGCTCCTCTCAGATTCCAGAACTTTCTGCCACAGAAATTTGAGGAACATATGTTTTTTTAGCCAAATTTTGAGGTTTGCAAGGATTCTGGGTAACAGCACCTGGTCCGAGCCACAAAAGTCACCCCATCTTGGATTCCCCTAGGTCTCTAGTTTTCAGAAATGCACAGGTTTGGTAGGTTTCCCTAGGTGCCGGCTGAGCTAGAGGCAAAAATCTACAGGTAGGCACTTTGCTAAAAACAGCTCTGTTTCTGTGATGTGTCCACGTTGTGTTTTGGGGCATATCCTGTCGCGGGTGCTAGGCCTACCCACACAAGTGAGGTATCATTTTTATCGGGAGACTTGGGGGAACGCTGGGTGGAAGGAAATTTGTGGCTCCTCTCAGATTCCAGAACTTTCTGCTACAGAAATGTGAGGAACATGTGTTTTTTTTTTAGCCAAATTTTGAGGTTTGCAAAGGATTCTGGGTAACAGAACCTGGTCCGAGCCACAAAAGTCACCCCATCTTGGATTCCCCTAGGTCTCTAGTTTTCAGAAATGCACAGGTTTGGTAGGATTCCCTAGGTGCCGGCTGAGCTAGAGGCCAAAATCTACAGGTAGGCACTTTGCAAAAAACACCTCTGTTTTCTTTCAAAAATTTGGATGTGTCCATGTTGCACTTTGGGGCGTTTCCTGTCGCAGGCGCTAGGCCTACCCACACAAGTGAGGTATCATTTTTATCGGGAGACTTGGGGGAACGCTGGGTGGAAGGAAATTTGTGGCTCCTCTCAGATTCCAGAACTTTCTGCCACAGAAATGTGAGGAACATGTGTTTTTTTAGCCAAATTTTGAGGTTTGCAAAGGATTCTGGGTAACAGAACCTGGTCCGAGCCACACAAGTCACCCCATCTTGGATTCCCCTAGGTCTCTAGTTTTCATAAATGCACAGATTTGGTAGGTTTCCCTAGGTGCCGGCTGAGCTAGAGGCCAAAATCTACAGGTAGGCACTTTGCTAAAAACAGCTCTGTTTTCTGTGATGTGTCCACGTTGTGTTTTGGGGCATATCCTGTCGCGGGTGCTAGGCCTACCCACACAAGTGAGGTATCATTTTTATCGGGAGACTTGGGGGAACGCTGGGTGGAAGGAAATTTGTGGCTCCTCTCAGATTCCAGAACTTTCTGCTACAGAAATGTGAGGAACATGTGTTTTTTTTTTAGCCAAATTTTGAGGTTTGCAAAGGATTCTGGGTAACAGAACCTGGTCCGAGCCACAAAAGTCACCCCATCTTGGATTCCCCTAGGTCTCTAGTTTTCAGAAATGCACAGGTTTGGTAGGATTCCCTAGGTGCCGGCTGAGCTAGAGGCCAAAATCTACAGGTAGGCACTTTGCAAAAAACACCTCTGTTTTCTTTCAAAAATTTGGATGTGTCCATGTTGCACTTTGGGGCGTTTCCTGTCGCAGGCGCTAGGCCTACCCACACAAGTGAGGTATCATTTTTATCGGGAGACTTGGGGGAACGCTGGGTGGAAGGAAATTTGTGGCTCCTCTCAGATTCCAGAACTTTCTGCCACAGAAATGTGAGGAACATGTGTTTTTTTAGCCAAATTTTGAGGTTTGCAAAGGATTCTGGGTAACAGAACCTGGTCCGAGCCACACAAGTCACCCCATCTTGGATTCCCCTAGGTCTCTAGTTTTCATAAATGCACAGGTTTGGTAGGTTTCCCTAGGTGCCGGCTGAGCTAGAGGCCAAAATCTACAGGTAGGCACTTTGCAAAAAACACCTCTGTTTTCTTTCAAAAATTTGGATGTGTCCACGTTGCGCTTTGGGGCGTTTCCTGTCGCGGGCGCTAGGCCTACCCACACAACTGAGGTATCATTTTTATTGGGAGACTTGGGGGAACGCTGGGTGGAAGGAAACTTGTGGCTCCTCTCAGATTCCAGAACTTTCTGCCACAGAAATGTGAGGAACATGTGTTTTTTTAGCCAAATTTTGAGGTTTGCAAGGATTCTGGGTAACAGCATCTGGTCCGAGCCACACAAGTCACCCCCATCTTGGATTCCCTTAGGTCTCTAGTTTTCAGAAATGCACAGGTTTGGTAGGTTTCCCTAAGTGCCGGCTAAGCTAGAGGCCAAAATCTACAGGTAGGCACTTTGCAAAAAACACCTCTGTTTTCTTTCAAAAATTTGGATGAGTCCACATTGCGCTTTGGGGCGTTTCCTGTCGTGGGCGCTAGGCCTACCCACACAAGTGAGGTGTCATTTTTATCGGGAGACTCGTGGGAACGCTGGGTGGAAGGAAACGTGTGGCTCCTCTCAGATTCCAGAACTTTCTGCCACAGAAATGTGAGGAACATGTGTTTTTTTAGCCAAATTTTGAGGTTTGCAAAGGATTCTGAGTAACAGCACCTGGTCCAAGCCACACAAGTCACCCCCATCTTGGATTCCCTTAGGTCTCTAGTTTTCAGAAATGCACAGGTTTGGTAGGTTTCCCTAGGTGCCGGCTGAGCTAGAGGCCAAAATCTACAGGTAGGCAATTTGCTAAAAACAGCTCTGTTTTCTGTGATGTGTCCACGTTGTGTTTTGGGGCATATCCTGTCGCGGGTGCTAGGCCTACCCACACAAGTGAGGTATCATTTTTATCGGGAGACTTGGGGGAACGCTGGGTGGAAGGAAATTTGTGGCTCCTCTCAGATTCCAGAACTTTCTGCTACAGAAATGTGAGGAACATGTTTTTTTTTTTGTAGCCAAATTTTGAGGTTTGCAAAGGATTCTGGGTAACAGAACCTGGTCCGAGCCACACAAGTCACCCCATCTTGGATTCCCCTAGGTCTCTAGTTTTCAGAAATGCACAGGTTTGGTAGGTTTCCCTAGGTGCCGGCTGAGCTAGAGGCCAAAATCTACAGGTAGGCACTTTGCAAAAAACACCTCTGTTTTCTTTCAAAAATTTGGATGTGTCCACGTTGCGCTTTGGGGCGTTTCCTGTCGCGGGCGCTAGGCCTACCCACACAAGTGAGGTATCATTTTTATCGGGAGACTTGGGGGAACGCTGGGTGGAAGGAAATTTGTGGCTCCTCTCAGATTCCAGAACTTTCTGCCACAGAAATGTGAGGAACATGTGTTTTTTTAGCCAAATTTTGAGGTTTGCAAAGGATTCTGGGTAACAGCACCTGGTCCGAGCCACACAAGTCACCCCATCTTGGATTCCCCTAGGTCTCTAGTTTTCAGAAATGCACAGGTTTGGTAGGTTTCCCTAGGTGCCGGCTGAGCTAGAGGCCAAAATCTACAGGTAGGCACTTTGCAAAAAACACCTCTGTTTTCTTTCAAAAATTTGGATGTGTCCACGTTGCGCTTTGGGGCGTTTCCTGTCGCGGGCGCTAGGCCTACCCACACAAGTGAGGTATCATTTTTATCGGGAGACTTGGGGGAACGCTGGGTGGAAGGAAATTTGTGGCTCCTCTCAGATTCCAGAACTTTCTGCCACAGAAATGTGAGGAACATGTGTTTTTTTAGCCAAATTTTGAGGTTTGCAAAGGATTCTGGGTAACAGAACCTGGTCCGAGCCACACAAGTCACCCCATCTTGGATTCCCCTAGGTCTCTAGTTTTCAGAAATGCACAGGTTTGGTAGGTTTCCTTAGGTGCCGGCTGAGCTAGAGGCCAAAATCTACAGGTAGGCACTTTTCTAAAAACAGCTCTGTTTTCTGTGATGTGTCCACGTTGTGTTTTGGGGCATATCCTGTCGCGGGTGCTAGGCCTACCCACACAAGTGAGGTATCATTTTTATCGGGAGACTTGGGGGAACGCTGGGTGGAAGGAAATTTGTGGCTCCTCTCAGATTCCAGAACTTTCTGCTACAGAAATGTGAGGAACATGTGTTTTTTTTTTAGCCACATTTTGAGGTTTGCAAAGGATTCTGGTTAACAGAACCTGGTCCGAGCCACAAAAGTCACCCCATCTTGGATTCCCCTAGGTCTCTAGTTTTCAGAAATGCACAGGTTTGGTAGGTTTCCCTAGGTGCCGGCTGAGCTAGAGGCCAAAATCTACAGGTAGGCACTTTGCAAAAAACACCTCTGTTTTCTTTCAAAAATTTGGATGTGTCCACGTTGCGCTTTGGGGCGTTTCCTGTCGCGGGCGCTAGGCCTACCCACACAAGTGAGGAATCATTTTTATCGGTAGACTTGGGGGAACGCTGGGTGGAAGGAAATTTGTGGCTCCTCTCAGATTCCAGAACTTTCTGCCACTGAAATGTGAGGAACATGTGTTTTTTTAGCCAAATTTTGAGGTTTGCAAAGGATTCTGGGTAACAGAACCTGGTCCGAGCCACACAAGTCACCCCATCTTGGATTCCCCTAGGTCTCTAGTTTTCAGAAATGCACAGGTTTGGTAGGTTTCCCTAGGTGCCGGCTGAGCTAGAGGCCAAAATCTACAGGTAGGCACTTTGCTAAAAACAGCTCTGTTTTCTGTGATGTGTCCACGTTGTGTTTTGGGGCATATCCTGTTGCGGGTGCTAGGCCTACCCACACAAGTGAGGTATCATTTTTATCGGGAGACTTGGGGGAACACTGGGTGGAAGGAAATTTGTGGCTCCTCTCAGATTCCAGAACTTTCTGCTACAGAAATGTGAGGAACATGTGTTTTTTTTTTAGCCAAATTTTGAGGTTTGCAAAGGATTCTGGGTAACAGAACCTGGTCCGAGCCACAAAAGTCACCCCATCTTGGATTCCCCTAGGTCTCTAGTTTTCAGAAATGCACAGGTTTGGTAGGTTTCCCTAGGTGCCGGCTGAGCTAGAGGCCAAAATCTACAGGTAGGCACTTTGCAAAAAACACCTCTGTTTTCTTTCAAAAATTTGGGTGTGTCCACGTTGCGCTTTGGGGCGTTTCCTGTCGCGGGCGCTAGGCCTACCCACACAAGTGAGGTATCATTTTTATCGGGAGACTTGGGGGAACGCTGGGTGGAAGGAAATTTGTGGCTCCTCTCAGATTCCAGAACTTTCTGCCACAGAAATGTGAGGAACATGTGTTTTTTTAGCCAAATTTTGAGGTTTGCAAAGGATTCTGGGTAACAGAACCTGGTCCGAGCCACACAAGTCACCCCATCTTGGATTCCCTTAGGTCTCTAGTTTTCAGAAATGCACAGGTTTGGTAGGTTTCCCTAGGTGCCGGCTGAGCTAGAGGCCAAAATCTAAAGGTAGGCATTTTGCAAAAAACACCTCTGTTTTCTTTCAAAAATTTGGATGTGTCCACGTTGCACTTTGGGGCGTTTCCTGTCGTGGGCGCTAGGCCTACCCACACAAGTGAGGTATAATTTTTATCGGGAGACTTGGGGGAACGCTGGGTGGAAGGAAATTTGTGGCTCCTCTCAGATTCCAGAATTTTCTGCCACAGAAATGTGAGGAACATGTGTTTTTTTAGCCAAATTTTGAGGTTTGCAAAGGATTCTGGGTAACAGAACCTGGTCCGAGCCACACAAGTCACCCCATCTTGGATTCCCCTAGGTCTCTAGTTTTCAGAAATGCACAGGTTTGGTAGGTTTCCCTAGGTGCTGGCTGAGCTAGAGGCCAAAATCTACAGGTAGGCACTTTGCAAAAAACACCTCTGTTTTCTTTCAAAAATTTGGATGTGTCCACGTTGCGCTTTGGGGCGTTTCCTGTCGCGGGCGCTAGGCCTACCCACACAACTGAGGTATCATTTTTATTGGGAGACTTGGGGGAACGCTGGGTGGAAGGAAACTTGTGGCTCCTCTCAGATTCCACAACTTTCTGCCACAGAAATGTGAGGAACATGTGTTTTTTTAACCAAATTTTGAGGTTTGCAAGGATTCTGGGTAACAGCACCTGGTCCGAGCCACACAAGTCACCCCCATCTTGGATTCCCTTAGGTCTCTAGTTTTCAGAAATGCACAGGTTTGGTAGGTTTCCCTAGGTGCCGGCTGAGCTAGAGGCCAAAATCTACAGGTAGGCCCTTTGCAAAAAACACCTCTGTTTTCTTTCAAAAATTTGGATGTGTCCACATTGCGCTTTGGGGCGTTTCCTGTCGTGGGCGCTAGGCCTACCCACACAAGTGAGGTATCATTTTTATCGGGAGACTCGTGGGAACGCTGGGTGGAAGGAAACGTGTGGCTCCTCTCAGATTCCAGAACTTTCTGCCACAGAAATTTGAGGAACATATGTTTTTTTAGCCAAATTTTGAGGTTTGCAAAGGATTCTGGGTAACAGAACCTGGTCCGAGCCACACAAGTCACCCCATCTTGGATTCCCCTAGGTCTCTAGTTTTCAGAAATGCACAGGTTTGGTAGGTTTCCCTAGGTGCCGGCTGAGCTAGAGGCCAAAATCTAAAGGTAGGCATTTTGCAAAAAACACCTCTGTTTTCTTTCAAAAATTTGGATGTGTCCACGTTGCACTTTGGGGCGTTTCCTGTCGTGGGCGCTAGGCCTACCCACACAAGTGAGGTATAATTTTTATCGGGAGACTTGGGGGAACGCTGGGTGGAAGGAAATTTGTGGCTCCTCTCAGATTCCAGAATTTTCTGCCACAGAAATGTGAGGAACATGTGTTTTTTTAGCCAAATTTTGAGGTTTGCAAAGGATTCTGGGTAACAGAACCTGGTCCGAGCCACACAAGTCACCCCATCTTGGATTCCCCTAGGTCTCTAGTTTTCAGAAATGCACAGGTTTGGTAGGTTTCACTAGGTGCTGGCTGAGCTAGAGGCCAAAATCTACATGAAGGCACTTTGCAAAAAACACCTCTGTTTTCTTTCAAAAATTTGGATGTGTCCACGTTGCGCTTTGGGGCGTTTCCTGTCGCGGGCGCTAGGCCTACCCACACAACTGAGGTATCATTTTTATTGGGAGACTTGGGGGAACGCTGGGTGGAAGGAAACTTGTGGCTCCTCTCAGATTCCACAACTTTCTGCCACAGAAATGTGAGGAACATGTGTTTTTTTAGCCAAATTTTGAGGTTTGCAAGGATTCTGGGTAACAGCACCTGGTCCGAGCCACACAAGTCACCCCCATCTTGGATTCCCTTAGGTCTCTAGTTTTCAGAAATGCACAGGTTTGGTAGGTTTCCCTAGGTGCCGGCTGAGCTAGAGGCCAAAATCTACAGGTAGGCCCTTTGCAAAAAACACCTCTGTTTTCTTTCAAAAATTTGGATGTGTCCACATTGCGCTTTGGGGCGTTTCCTGTCGTGGGCCCTAGGCCTACCCACACAAGTGAGGTATCATTTTTATCGGGAGACTCGTGGGAACGCTGGGTGGAAGGAAACGTGTGGCTCCTCTCAGATTCCAGAACTTTCTGCCACAGAAATTTGAGGAACATATGTTTTTTTAGCCAAATTTTGAGGTTTGCAAGGATTCTGGGTAACAGCACCTGGTCCAAGCCACACAAGTCACCCCCATCTTGGATTCCCTTAGGTCTCTAGTTTTCAGAAATGCACAGGTTTGGTAGGTTTCCCTAGGTGCCGGCTGAGCTAGAGGCCAAAATCTACAGGTAGGCACTTTGCAAAAAACAGCTCTGTTTTCTGTGATGTGTCCACGTTGTGTTTTGGGGCATATCCTGTCGCGGGTGCTAGGCCTACCCACACAAGTGAGGTATCATTTTTATCGGGAGACTTGGGGGAACGCTGGGTGGAAGGAAATTTGTGGCTCCTCTCAGATTCCAGAACTTTCTGCTACAGAAATGTGAGGAACATGTGTTTTTTTTTTAGCCAAATTTTAAGGTTTGCAAAGGATTCTGGGTAACAGAACCTGGTCCGAGCCACACAAGTCACCCCATCTTGGATTCCCCTAGGTCTCTAGTTTTCAGAAATGCACAGGTTTGGTAGGTTTCCCTAGGTGCCGGCTGAGCTAGAGGCCAAAATCTACAGGTAGGCACTTTGCAAAAAACACCTCTGTTTTCTTTCAAAAATTTGGATGTGTCCACGTTGCGCTTTGGGGCGTTTCCTGTCGCGGGCGCTAGGCCTACCCACACAAGTGAGGTATCATTTTTATCGGGAGACTTGGGGGAACGCTGGGTGGAAGGAAATTTGTGGCTCCTCTCAGATTCCAGAACTTTCTGCCACAGAAATATGAGGAACATGTGTTTGTTTAGCCAAATTTTTAGGTTTGCAAAGGATTCTGGGTAACAGAACCTGGTCCGAGCCACAAAAGTCACCCCATCTTGGATTCCCCTAGGTCTCTAGTTTTCAGAAATGCACAGGTTTGGTAGGTTTCCCTAGGTGCCGGCTGAGCTAGAGGCCAAAATCTACAGGTAGGCACTTTGCTAAAAACAGCTCTGTTTCTGTGATGTGTCCACGTTGTGTTTTGGGGCATATCCTGTCGCGGGTGCTAGGCCTACCCACACAAGTGAGGTATCATTTTTATCGGGAGACTTGGGGGAACGCTGGGTGGAAGGAAATTTGTGGCTCCTCTCAGATTCCAGAACTTTCTGCTACAGAAATGTGAGGAACATGTGTTTTTTTTTTAGCCAAATTTTGAGGTTTGCAAAGGATTCTGGGTAACAGAACCTGGTCCGAGCCACAAAAGTCACCCCATCTTGGATTCCCCTAGGTCTCTAGTTTTCAGAAATGCACAGGTTTGGTAGGTTTCCCTAGGTGCCGGCTGAGCTAGAGGCCAAAATCTACAGGTAGGCACTTTGCAAAAAACACCTCTGTTTTCTTTCAAAAATTTGGATGTGTCCATGTTGCACTTTGGGGCGTTTCCTGTCGCAGGCGCTAGGCCTACCCACACAAGTGAGGTATCATTTTTATCGGGAGACTTGGGGGAACGCTGGGTGGAAGGAAATTTGTGGCTCCTCTCAGATTCCAGAACTTTCTGCCACAGAAATGTGAGGAACATGTGTTTTTTTAGCCAAATTTTGAGGTTTGCAAAGGATTCTGGGTAACAGAACCTGGTCCGAGCCACACAAGTCACCCCATCTTCGATTCCCCTAGGTCTCTAGTTTTCAGAAATGCACAGGTTTGGTAGGTTTCCCTAGGTGCCGGCTGAGCTAGAGGCCAAAATCTACAGGTAGGCACTTTGCAAAAAACACCTCTGTTTTCTTTAAAAAATTTGGATGTGTCCACATTGCGCTTTGGGGAGTTTCCTGTCGTGGGCGCTAGGCCTACCCACACAAGTGAGGTATCATTTTTATCGGGAGACTCGGGGGAACGCTGGGTGGAAGGAAACGTGTGGCTCCTTTCAGATTCCAGAACTTTCTGCCACAGAAATGTGAGGAACATGTGTTTTTTTAGCCAAATTTTGAGGTTTGCAAAGGATTCTGGGTAACAGAACCTGGTCCGAGCCACACAAGTCACCCCCATCTTGGATTCCCTTAGGTCTCTAGTTTTCAGAAATGCACAGGTTTGGTAGGTTTCCCTAGGTGCCGGCTGAGCTAGAGGCCAAAATCTACAGGTAGGCACTTTGCAAAAAACACCTCTGTTTTCTTTCAAAAATTTGGATGTGTCCACGTTGCGCTTTGGGGCGTTTCCTGTCGCGGGCGCTAGGCCTACCCACACAACTGAGGTATCATTTTTATTGGGAGACTTGGGGGAACGCTGGGTGGAAGGAAACTTGTGGCTCCTCTCAGATTCCAGAACTTTCTGCCACAGAAATGTGAGGAACATGTGTTTTTTTAGCCAAATTTTGAGGTTTGCAAGGATTCTGGGTAACAGCATCTGGTCCGAGCCACACAAGTCACCCCCATCTTGGATTCTCTTAGGTCTCTAGTTTTCAGAAATGCACAGGTTTGGTAGGTTTCCCTAGGTGCCGGCTAAGCTAGAGGCCAAAATCTACAGGTAGGCACTTTGCAAAAAACACCTCTGTTTTCTTTCAAAAATTTGGATGTGTCCACATTGCGCTTTGGGGCGTTTCCTGTCGTGGGCGCTAGGCCTACCCACACAAGTGAGGTGTCATTTTTATCGGGAGACTCGTGGGAACGCTGGGTGGAAGGAAACGTGTGGCTCCTCTCAGATTCCAGAACTTTCTGCCACAGAAATGTGAGGAACATGTGTTTTTTTAGCCAAATTTTGAGGTTTGCAAAGGATTCTGAGTAACAGCACCTGGTCCAAGCCACACAAGTCACCCCCATCTTGGATTCCCTTAGGTCTCTAGTTTTCAGAAATGCACAGGTTTGGTAGGTTTCCCTAGGTGCCGGCTGAGCTAGAGGCCAAAATCTACAGGTAGGCACTTTGCTAAAAACAGCTCTGTTTTCTGTGATGTGTCCACGTTGTGTTTTGGGGCATATCCTGTCGCGGGTGCTAGGCCTACCCACACAAGTGAGGTATCATTTTTATCGGGAGACTTGGGGGAACGCTGGGTGGAAGGAAATTTGTGGCTCCTCTCAGATTCCAGAACTTTCTGCTACAGAAATGTGAGGAACATGTTTTTTTTTTTGTAGCCAAATTTTGAGGTTTGCAAAGGATTCTGGGTAACAGAACCTGGTCCGAGCCACACAAGTCACCCCATCTTGGATTCCCCTAGGTCTCTAGTTTTCAGAAATGCACAGGTTTGGTAGGTTTCCCTAGGTGCCGGCTGAGCTAGAGGCCAAAATCTACAGGTAGGCACTTTGCAAAAAACACCTCTGTTTTCTTTCAAAAATTTGGATGTGTCCACGTTGCGCTTTGGGGCGTTTCCTGTCGCGGGCGCTAGGCCTATCCACACAAGTGAGGTATCATTTTTATCGGGAGACTTGGGGGAACGCTGGGTGGAAGGAAATTTGTGGCTCCTCTCAGATTCCAGAACTTTCTGCCACAGAAATGTGAGGAACATGTGTTTTTTTAGCCAAATTTTGAGGTTTGCAAAGGATTCTGGGTAACAGCACCTGGTCCGAGCCACACAAGTCACCCCATCTTGGATTCCCCTAGGTCTCTAGTTTTCAGAAATGCACAGGTTTGGTAGGTTTCCCTAGGTGCCGGCTGAGCTAGAGGCCAAAATCTACAGGTAGGCACTTTGCAAAAAACACCTCTGTTTTCTTTCAAAAATTTGGATGTGTCCACGTTGCGCTTTGGGGCGTTTCCTGTCGCGGGCGCTAGGCCTACCCACACAAGTGAGGTATCATTTTTATCGGGAGACTTGGGGGAACGCTGGGTGGAAGGAAATTTGTGGCTCCTCTCAGATTCCAGAACTTTCTGCCACAGAAATGTGAGGAACATGTGTTTTTTTAGCCAAATTTTGAGGTTTGCAAAGGATTCTGGGTAACAGAACCTGGTCCGAGCCACACAAGTCACCCCATCTTGGATTCCCCTAGGTCTCTAGTTTTCAGAAATGCACAGGTTTGGTAGGTTTCCCTAGGTGCCGGCTGAGCTAGAGGCCAAAATCTACAGGTAGGCACTTTTCTAAAAACAGCTCTGTTTTCTGTGATGTGTCCACGTTGTGTTTTGGGGCATATCCTGTCGCGGGTGCTAGGCCTACCCACACAAGTGAGGTATCATTTTTATCGGGAGACTTGGGGGAACGCTGGGTGGAAGGAAATTTGTGGCTCCTCTCAGATTCCAGAACTTTCTGCTACAGAAATGTGAGGAACATGTGTTTTTTTTTTAGCCAAATTTTGAGGTTTGCAAAGGATTCTGGGTAACAGAACCTGGTCCGAGCCACAAAAGTCACCCCATCTTGGATTCCCCTAGGTCTCTAGTTTTCAGAAATGCACAGGTTTGGTAGGTTTCCCTAGGTGCCGGCTGAGCTAGAGGCCAAAATCTACAGGTAGGCACTTTGCAAAAAACACCTCTGTTTTCTTTCAAAAATTTGGATGTGTCCACGTTGCGCTTTGGGGCGTTTCCTGTCGCGGGCGCTAGGCCTACCCACACAAGTGAGGAATCATTTTTATCGGTAGACTTGGGGGAACGCTGGGTGGAAGGAAATTTGTGGCTCCTCTCAGATTCCAGAACTTTCTGCCACAGAAATGTGAGGAACATGTGTTTTTTTAGCCAAATTTTGAGGTTTGCAAAGGATTCTGGGTAACAGAACCTGGTCCGAGCCACACAAGTCACCCCATCTTGGATTCCCCTAGGTCTCTAGTTTTCAGAAATGCACAGGTCTGGTAGGTTTCCCTAGGTGCCGGCTGAGCTAGAGGCCAAAATCTACAGGTAGGCACTTTGCAAAAAACAGCTCTGTTTTCTGTGATGTGTCCACGTTGTGTTTTGGGGCATATCCTGTTGCGGGTGCTAGGCCTACCCACACAAGTGAGGTATCATTTTTATCGGGAGACTTGGGGGAACACTGGGTGGAAGGAAATTTGTGGCTCCTCTCAGATTCCAGAACTTTCTGCTACAGAAATGTGAGGAACATGTGTTTTTTTTTTAGCCAAATTTTGAGGTTTGCAAAGGATTCTGGGTAACAGAACCTGGTCCGAGCCACAAAAGTCACCCCATCTTGGATTCCCCTAGGTCTCTAGTTTTCAGAAATGCACAGGTTTGGTAGGTTTCCCTAGGTGCCGGCTGAGCTAGAGGCCAAAATCTACAGGTAGGCACTTTGCAAAAAACACCTCTGTTTTCTTTCAAAAATTTGGGTGTGTCCACGTTGCGCTTTGGGGCGTTTCCTGTCGCGGGCGCTAGGCCTACCCACACAAGTGAGGTATCATTTTTATCGGGAGACTTGGGGGAACGCTGGGTGGAAGGAAATTTGTGGCTCCTCTCAGATTCCAGAACTTTCTGCCACAGAAATGTGAGGAACATGTGTTTTTTTAGCCAAATTTTGAGGTTTGCAAAGGATTCTGGGTAACAGAACCTGGTCCGAGCCACACAAGTCACCCCATCTTGGATTCCCCTAGGTCTCTAGTTTTCAGAAATGCACAGGTTTGGTAGGTTTCCCTAGGTGCCGGCTGAGCTAGAGGCCAAAATCTAAAGGTAGGCATTTTGCAAAAAACACCTCTGTTTTCTTTCAAAAATTTGGATGTGTCCACGTTGCACTTTGGGGCGTTTCCTGTCGTGGGCGCTAGGCCTACCCACACAAGTGAGGTATAATTTTTATCGGGAGACTTGGGGGAACGCTGGGTGGAAGGAAATTTGTGGCTCCTCTCAGATTCCAGAATTTTCTGCCACAGAAATGTGAGGAACATGTGTTTTTTTAGCCAAATTTTGAGGTTTGCAAAGGATTCTGGGTAACAGAACCTGGTCCGAGCCACACAAGTCACCCCATCTTGGATTCCCCTAGGTCTCTAGTTTTCAGAAATGCACAGGTTTGGTAGGTTTCCCTAGGTGCTGGCTGAGCTAGAGGCCAAAATCTACAGGTAGGCACTTTGCAAAAAACACCTCTGTTTTCTTTCAAAAATTTGGATGTGTCCACGTTGCGCTTTGGGGCGTTTCCTGTCGCGGGCGCTAGGCCTACCCACACAACTGAGGTATCATTTTTATTGGGAGACTTGGGGGAACGCTGGGTGGAAGGAAACTTGTGGCTCCTCTCAGATTCCACAACTTTCTGCCACAGAAATGTGAGGAACATGTGTTTTTTTAGCCAAATTTTGAGGTTTGCAAGGATTCTGGGTAACAGCACCTGGTCCGAGCCACACAAGTCACCCCCATCTTGGATTCCCTTAGGTCTCTAGTTTTCAGAAATGCACAGGTTTGGTAGGTTTCCCTAGGTGCCGGCTGAGCTAGAGGCCAAAATCTACAGGTAGGCCCTTTGCAAAAAACACCTCTGTTTTCTTTCAAAAATTTGGATGTGTCCACATTGCGCTTTGGGGCGTTTTCTGTCGTGGGCGCTAGGCCTACCCACACAAGTGAGGTATCATTTTTATCGGGAGACTCGTGGGAACGCTGGGTGGAAGGAAACGTGTGGCTCCTCTCAGATTCCAGAACTTTCTGCCACAGAAATTTGAGGAACATATGTTTTTTTAGCCAAATTTTGAGGTTTGCAAGGATTCTGGGTAACAGCACCTGGTCCAAGCCACACAAGTCACCCCCATCTTGGATTCCCTTAGGTCTCTAGTTTTCAGAAATGCACAGGTTTGGTAGGTTTCCCTAGGTGCCGGCTGAGCTAGAGGCCAAAATCTACAGGTAGGCACTTTGCAAAAAACAGCTCTGTTTTCTGTGATGTGTCCACGTTGTGTTTTGGGGCATATCCTGTCGCGGGTGCTAGGCCTACCCACACAAGTGAGGTATCATTTTTATCGGGAGACTTGGGGGAACGCTGGGTGGAAGGAAATTTGTGGCTCCTCTCAGATTCCAGAACTTTCTGCTACAGAAATGTGAGGAACATGTGTTTTTTTTTTAGCCAAATTTTAAGGTTTGCAAAGGATTCTGGGTAACAGAACCTGGTCCGAGCCACACAAGTCACCCCATCTTGGATTCCCCTAGGTCTCTAGTTTTCAGAAATGCACAGGTTTGGTAGGTTTCCCTAGGTGCCGGCTGAGCTAGAGGCCAAAATCTACAGGTAGGCACTTTGCAAAAAACACCTCTGTTTTCTTTCAAAAATTTGGATGTGTCCACGTTCCGCTTTGGGGCGTTTCCTGTCGCGGGCGCTAGGCCTACCCACACAAGTGAGGTATCATTTTTATCGGGAGACTTGGGGGAACGCTGGGTGGAAGGAAATTTGTGGCTCCTCTCAGATTCCAGAACTTTCTGCCACAGAAATATGAGGAACATGTGTTTGTTTAGCCAAATTTTGAGGTTTGCAAAGGATTCTGGGTAACAGAACCTGGTCCGAGCCACAAAAGTCACCCCATCTTGGATTCCCCTAGGTCTCTAGTTTTCAGAAATGCACAGGTTTGGTAGGTTTCCCTAGGTGCCGGCTGAGCTAGAGGCCAAAATCTACAGGTAGGCACTTTGCTAAAAACAGCTCTGTTTCTGTGATGTGTCCACGTTGTGTTTTGGGGCATATCCTGTCGCGGGTGCTAGGCCTACCCACACAAGTGAGGTTTCATTTTTATCGGGAGACTTGGGGGAACGCTGGGTGGAAGGAAATTTGTGGCTCCTCTCAGATTCCAGAACTTTCTGCTACAGAAATGTGAGGAACATGTGTTTTTTTTTTAGCCAAATTTTGAGGTTTGCAAAGGATTCTGGGTAACAGAACCCGGTCCGAGCCACAAAAGTCACCCCATCTTGGATTCCCCTAGGTCTCTAGTTTTCAGAAATGCACAGGTTTGGTAGGTTTCCCTAGGTGCCGGCTGAGCTAGAGGCCAAAATCTACAGGTAGGCACTTTGCAAAAAACACCTCTGTTTTCTTTCAAAAATTTGGATGTGTCCATGTTGCACTTTGGGGCGTTTCCTGTCGCAGGCGCTAGGCCTACCCACACAAGTGAGGTATCATTTTTATCGGGAGACTTGGGGGAACGCTGGGTGGAAGGAAATTTGTGGCTCCTCTCAGATTCCAGAACTTTCTGCCACAGAAATGTGAGGAACATGTGTTTTTTTAGCCAAATTTTGAGGTTTGCAAGGATTCTGGGTAACAGCACCTGGTCCAAGCCACACAAGTCACCCCCATCTTGGATTCCCTTAGGTCTCTAGTTTTCAGAAATGCACAGGTTTGGTAGGTTTCCCTAGGTGCCGGCTGAGCTAGAGGCCAAAATCTACAGGTAGGCACTTTGCAAAAAACACCTCTGTTTTCTTTAAAAAATTTGGATGTGTCCACATTGCGCTTTGGGGAGTTTCCTGTCGTGGGCGCTAGGCCTACCCACACAAGTGAGGTATCATTTTTATCGGGAGACTCGGGGGAACGCTGGGTGGAAGGAAACGTGTGGCTCCTTTCAGATTCCAGAACTTTCTGCCACAGAAATGTGAGGAACATGTGTTTTTTTAGCCAAATTTTGAGGTTTGCAAAGGATTCTGGGTAACAGCACCTGGTCCGAGCCACACAAGTCACCCCCATCTTGGATTCCCTTAGGTCTCTAGTTTTCAGAAATGCACAGGTTTGGTAGGTTTCCCTAGGTGCCGGCTAAGCTAGAGGCCAAAATCTACAGGTAGGCACTTTGCAAAAAACACCTCTGTTTTCTTTCAAAAATTTGGATGTGTCCACGTTGCGCTTTGGGGCGTTTCCTGTCGCGGGCGCTAGGCCTACCCACACAAGTGAGGTATCATTTTTATCGGGAGACTTGGGGGAACGCTGGGTGGAAGGAAATTTGTGGCTCCTCTCAGATTCCAGAACTTTCTGCCACAGAAATGTGAGGAACATGTGTTTATTTAGCCAAATTTTGAGGTTTGCAAAGGATTCTGGGTAACAGAACCTGGTCCGAGCCACACAAGTCACCCCATCTTGGATTCCCCTAGGTCTCTAGTTTTCAGAAATGCACAGGTTTGGTAGGTTTCCCTAGGTGCCGGCTGAGCTAGAGGCCAAAATCTACAGGTAGGCACTTTGCTAAAAACAGCTCTGTTTTCTGTGATGTGTCCACGTTGTGTTTTGTGGCATATCCTGTCGCGGGTGCTAGGCCTACCCACACAAGTGAGGTATCATTTTTATCGGGAGACTTGGGGGAACGCTGGGTGGAAGGAAATTTGTGGCTCCTCTCAGATTCCAGAACTTTCTGCTACAGAAATGTGAGGAACATGTGTTTTTTTTTTAGCCAAATTTTGAGGTTTGCAAAGGATTCTGGGTAACAGAACCTGGTCCGAGCCACACAGGTCACCCCATCTTGGAATCCCCTAGGTCTCTAGTTTTCAGAAATGCACAGGTTTGGTAGGTTTCCCTAGGTGCCGGCTGAGCTAGAGGCCAAAATCTACAGGTAGGCACTTTGCAAAAAACACCTCTGTTTTCTTTAAAAAATTTGGATGTGTGCACATTGCGCTTTGGGGCGTTTCCTGTCGTGGGCGCTAGGCCTACCCACACAAGTGAGGTATCATTTTTATCGGGAGACTCGGGGGAACGCTGGGTGGAAGGAAACGTGTGGCTCCTCTCAGATTCCAGAACTTTCTGCCACAGAAATGTGAGGAACATGTGTTTTTTTAGCCAAATTTTGACGTTTTCAAAGGATTCTGGGTAACAGCACCTGGCCCGAGCCACACAAGTCACCCCCATCTTGGATTCCCTTAGTTCTCTAGTTTTCAGAAATGCACAGGTTTGGTAGGTTTCCCTAGGTGCCGGCTGAGCTAGAGGCCAAAATCTACAGGTAGGCACTTTGCAAAAAACACCTCTGTTTTCTTTCAAAAATTTGGATGTGTCCACGTTGCGCTTTGGGGCGTTTCCTGTCGCGGGCGCTAGGCCTACCCACACAAGTGAGGTATCATTTTTATCGGGAGACTTGGGGGAACGCTGGGTGGAAGGAAATTTGTGGCTCCTCTCAGATTCCAGAACTTTCTGCCACAGAAATGTGAGGAACATGTGTTTTTTTAGCCAAATTTTGAGGTTTGCAAAGGATTCTGGGTAACAGAACCTGGTCCGAGCCACAAAAGTCACCCCATCTTGGATTCCCCTAGGTCTCTAGTTTTCAGAAATGCACAGGTTTGGTAGGTTTCCCTAGGTGCCGGCTGAGCTAGAGGCCAAAATCTACAGGTAGGCACTTTTCTAAAAACAGCTCTGTTTTCTGTGATGTGTCCACGTTGTGTTTTGGGGCATATCCTGTCGCGGGTGCTAGGCCTACCCACACAAGTGAGGTATCATTTTTATCGGGAGACTTGGGGGAACGCTGGGTGGAAGGAAATTTGTGGCTCCTCTCAGATTCCAGAACTTTCTGCTACAGAAATGTGAGGAACATGTGTTTTTTTTTTAGCCAAATTTTGAGGTTTGCAAAGGATTCTGGGTAACAGAACCTGGTCCGAGCCACAAAAGTCACCCCATCTTGGATTCCCCTAGGTCTCTAGTTTTCAGAAATGCACAGGTTTGGTAGGTTTCCCTAGGTGCCGGCTGAGCTAGAGGCCAAAATCTACAGGTAGGCACTTTGCAAAAAACACCTCTGTTTTCTTTCAAAAATTTGGATGTGTCCACGTTGCGCTTTGGGGCGTTTCCTGTCGCGGGCGCTAGGCCTACCCACACAAGTGAGGTATCATTTTTATCGGGAGACTTGGGGGAACGCTGGGTGGAAGGAAATTTGTGGCTCCTCTCAGATTCCAGAACTTTCTGCCACAGAAATATGAGGAACATGTGTTTGTTTAGCCAAATTTTGAGGTTTGCAAAGGATTCTGGGTAACAGAACCTGGTCCGAGCCACAAAAGTCACCCCATCTTGGATTCCCCTAGGTCTCTAGTTTTCAGAAATGCACAGGTTTGGTAGGTTTCCCTAGGTGCCGGCTGAGCTAGAGGCCAAAATCTACAGGTAGGCACTTTGCTAAAAACAGCTCTGTTTCTGTGATGTGTCCACGTTGTGTTTTGGGGCATATCCTGTCGCGGGTGCTAGGCCTACCCACACAAGTGAGGTATCATTTTTATCGGGAGACTTGGGGGAACGCTGGGTGGAAGGAAATTTGTGGCTCCTCTCAGATTCCAGAACTTTCTGCTACAGAAATGTGAGGAACATGTGTTTTTTTTTTAGCCAAATTTTGAGGTTTGCAAAGGATTCTGGGTAACAGAACCTGGTCCGAGCCACAAAAGTCACCCCATCTTGGATTCCCCTAGGTCTCTAGTTTTCAGAAATGCACAGGTTTGGTAGGTTTCCCTAGGTGCCGGCTGAGCTAGAGGCCAAAATCTACAGGTAGGCACTTTGCAAAAAACACCTCTGTTTTCTTTCAAAAATTTGGATGTGTCCATGTTGCACTTTGGGGCGTTTCCTGTCGCAGGCGCTAGGCCTACCCACACAAGTGAGGTATCATTTTTATCGGGAGACTTGGGGGAACGCTGGGTGGAAGGAAATTTGTGGCTCCTCTCAGATTCCAGAACTTTCTGCCACAGAAATGTGAGGAACATGTGTTTTTTTAGCCAAATTTTGAGGTTTGCAAAGGATTCTGGGTAACAGAACCTGGTCCGAGCCACACAAGTCACCCCATCTTGGATTCCCCTAGGTCTCTAGTTTTCAGAAATGCACAGGTTTGGTAGGTTTCCCTAGGTGCCGGCTGAGCTAGAGGCCAAAATCTACAGGTAGGCACTTTGCAAAAAACACCTCTGTTTTCTTTCAAAAATTTGGATGTGTCCACGTTGCGCTTCGGGGCATTTCCTGTCGCGGGCACTAGGCCTACCCACACAACTGAGGTATCATTTTTATTGGGAGACTTGGGGGAACGCTGGGTGGAAGGAAACTTGTGGCTCCTCTCAGATTCCAGAACTTTCTGCCACAGAAATGTGAGGAACATGTGTTTTTTTAGCCAAATTTTGAGGTTTGCAAGGATTCTGGGTAACAGCACCTGGTCCAAGCCACACAAGTCACCCCCATCTTGGATTCCCTTAGGTCTCTAGTTTTCAGAAATGCACAGGTTTGGTAGGTTTCCCTAGGTGCCGGCTGAGCTAGAGGCCAAAATCTACAGGTAGGCACTTTGCAAAAAACACCTCTGTTTTCTTTAAAAAATTTGGATGTGTCCACATTGCGCTTTGGGGAGTTTCCTGTCGTGGGCGCTAGGCCTACCCACACAAGTGAGGTATCATTTTTATCGGGAGACTCGGGGGAACGCTGGGTGGAAGGAAACGTGTGGCTCCTTTCAGATTCCAGAACTTTCTGCCACAGAAATGTGAGGAACATGTGTTTTTTTAGCCAAATTTTGAGGTTTGCAAAGGATTCTGGGTAACAGCACCTGGTCCGAGCCACACAAGTCACCCCCATCTTGGATTCCCTTAGGTCTCTAGTTTTCAGAAATGCACAGGTTTGGTAGGTTTCCCTAGGTGCCGGCTAAGCTAGAGGCCAAAATCTACAGGTAGGCACTTTGCAAAAAACACCTCTGTTTTCTTTCAAAAATTTGGATGTGTCCACGTTGCGCTTTGGGGCGTTTCCTGTCGCGGGCGCTAGGCCTACCCACACAAGTGAGGTATCATTTTTATCGGGAGACTTGGGGGAACGCTGGGTGGAAGGAAATTTGTGGCTCCTCTCAGATTCCAGAACTTTCTGCCACAGAAATGTGAGGAACATGTGTTTATTTAGCCAAATTTTGAGGTTTGCAAAGGATTCTGGGTAACAGAACCTGGTCCGAGCCACACAAGTCACCCCATCTTGGATTCTCCTAGGTCTCTAGTTTTCAGAAATGCACAGGTTTGGTAGGTTTCCCTAGGTGCCGGCTGAGCTAGAGGCCAAAATCTACAGGTAGGCACTTTGCTAAAAACAGCTCTGTTTTCTGTGATGTGTCCACGTTGTGTTTTGTGGCATATCCTGTCGCGGGTGCTAGGCCTACCCACACAAGTGAGGTATCATTTTTATCGGGAGACTTGGGGGAACGCTGGGTGGAAGGAAATTTGTGGCTCCTCTCAGATTCCAGAACTTTCTGCTACAGAAATGTGAGGAACATGTGTTTTTTTTTTAGCCAAATTTTGAGGTTTGCAAAGGATTCTGGGTAACAGAACCTGGTCCGAGCCACACAGGTCTCCCCATCTTGGAATCCCCTAGGTCTCTAGTTTTCAGAAATGCACAGGTTTGGTAGGTTTCCCTAGGTGCCGGCTGAGCTAGAGGCCAAAATCTACAGGTAGGCACTTTGCAAAAAACACCTCTGTTTTCTTTAAAAAATTTGGATGTGTGCACATTGCGCTTTGGGGCGTTTCCTGTCGTGGGCGCTAGGCCTACCCACACAAGTGAGGTATCATTTTTATCGGGAGACTCGGGGGAACGCTGGGTGGAAGGAAACGTGTGGCTCCTCTCAGATTCCAGAACTTTCTGCCACAGAAATGTGAGGAACATGTGTTTTTTTAGCCAAATTTTGACGTTTTCAAAGGATTCTGGGTAACAGCACCTGGCCCGAGCCACACAAGTCACCCCCATCTTGGATTCCCTTAGTTCTCTAGTTTTCAGAAATGCACAGGTTTGGTAGGTTTCCCTAGGTGCCGGCTGAGCTAGAGGCCAAAATCTACAGGTAGGCACTTTGCAAAAAACACCTCTGTTTTCTTTCAAAAATTTGGATGTGTCCACGTTGCGCTTTGGGGCGTTTCCTGTCGCGGGCGCTAGGCCTACCCACACAAGTGAGGTATCATTTTTATCGGGAGACTTGGGGGAACGCTGGGTGGAAGGAAATTTGTGGCTTCTCTCAGATTCCAGAACTTTCTGCCACAGAAATGTGAGGAACATGTGTTTTTTTAGCCAAATTTTGAGGTTTGCAAAGGATTCTGGGTAACAGAACCTGGTCCGAGCCACACAAGTCACCCCATCTTGGATTCCCCTAGGTCTCTAGTTTTCAGAAATGCACAGGTTTGGTAGGTTTCCCTAGGTGCCGGCTGAGCTAGAGGCCAAAATCTACAGGTAGGCACTTTTCTAAAAACAGCTCTGTTTTCTGTGATGTGTCCACGTTGTGTTTTGGGGCATATCCTGTCGCGGGTGCTAGGCCTACCCACACAAGTGAGGTATCATTTTTATCGGGAGACTTGGGGGAACGCTGGGTGGAAGGAAATTTGTGGCTCCTCTCAGATTCCAGAACTTTCTGCTACAGAAATGTGAGGAACATGTGTTTTTTTTTTAGCCAAATTTTGAGGTTTGCAAAGGATTCTGGGTAACAGAACCTGGTCCGAGCCACAAAAGTCACCCCATCTTGGATTCCCCTAGGTCTCTAGTTTTCAGAAATGCACAGGTTTGGTAGGTTTCCCTAGGTGCCGGCTGAGCTAGAGGCCAAAATCTACAGGTAGGCACTTTGCAAAAAACACCTCTGTTTTCTTTCAAAAATTTGGATGTGTCCACGTTGCGCTTTGGGGCGTTTCCTGTCGCGGGCGCTAGGCCTACCCACACAAGTGAGGAATCATTTTTATCGGTAGACTTGGGGGAACGCTGGGTGGAAGGAAATTTGTGGCTCCTCTCAGATTCCAGAACTTTCTGCCACAGAAATGTGAGGAACATGTGTTTTTTTAGCCAAATTTTGAGGTTTGCAAAGGATTCTGGGTAACAGAACCTGGTCCGAGCCACACAAGTCACCCCATCTTGGATTCCCCTAGGTCTCTAGTTTTCAGAAATGCACAGGTTTGGTAGGTTTCCCTAGGTGCCGGCTGAGCTAGAGGCCAAAATCTACAGGTAGGCACTTTGCTAAAAACAGCTCTGTTTTCTGTGATGTGTCCACGTTGTGTTTTGGGGCATATCCTGTTGCGGGTGCTAGGCCTACCCACACAAGTGAGGTATCATTTTTATCGGGAGACTTGGGGGAACACTGGGTGGAAGGAAATTTGTGGCTCCTCTCAGATTCCAGAACTTTCTGCTACAGAAATGTGAGGAACATGTGTTTTTTTTTTAGCCAAATTTTGAGGTTTGCAAAGGATTCTGGGTAACAGAACCTGGTCCGAGCCACAAAAGTCACCCCATCTTGGATTCCCCTAGGTCTCTAGTTTTCAGAAATGCACAGGTTTGGTAGGTTTCCCTAGGTGCCGGCTGAGCTAGAGGCCAAAATCTACAGGTAGGCACTTTGCAAAAAACACCTCTGTTTTCTTTCAAAAATTTGGGTGTGTCCACGTTGCGCATTGGGGCGTTTCCTGTCGCGGGCGCTAGGCCTACCCACACAAGTGAGGTATCATTTTTATCGGGAGACTTGGGGGAACGCTGGGTGGAAGGAAATTTGTGGCTCCTCTCAGATTCCAGAACTTTCTGCCACAGAAATGTGAGGAACATGTGTTTTTTTAGCCAAATTTTGAGGTTTGCAAAGGATTCTGGGTAACAGAACCTGGTCCGAGCCACACAAGTCACCCCATCTTGGATTCCCCTAGGTCTCTAGTTTTCAGAAATGCACAGGTTTGGTAGGTTTCCCTAGGTGCCGGCTGAGCTAGAGGCCAAAATCTAAAGGTAGGCATTTTGCAAAAAACACCTCTGTTTTCTTTCAAAAATTTGGATGTGTCCACGTTGCACTTTGGGGCGTTTCCTGTCGTGGGCGCTAGGCCTACCCACACAAGTGAGGTATAATTTTTATCGGGAGACTTGGGGGAACGCTGGGTGGAAGGAAATTTGTGGCTCCTCTCAGATTCCAGAATTTTCTGCCACAGAAATGTGAGGAACATGTGTTTTTTTAGCCAAATTTTGAGGTTTGCAAAGGATTCTGGGTAACAGAACCTGGTCCGAGCCACACAAGTCACCCCATCTTGGATTCCCCTAGGTCTCTAGTTTTCAGAAATGCACAGGTTTGGTAGGTTTCCCTAGGTGCTGGCTGAGCTAGAGGCCAAAATCTACAGGTAGGCACTTTGCAAAAAACACCTCTGTTTTCTTTCAAAAATTTGGATGTGTCCACGTTGCGCTTTGGGGCGTTTCCTGTCGCGGGCGCTAGGCCTACCCACACAACTGAGGTATCATTTTTATTGGGAGACTTGGGGGAACGCTGGGTGGAAGGAAACTTGTGGCTCCTCTCAGATTCCACAACTTTCTGCCACAGAAATGGGAGGAACATGTGTTTTTTTAGCCAAATTTTGAGGTTTGCAAGGATTCTGGGTAACAGCACCTGGTCCGAGCCACACAAGTCACCCCCATCTTGGATTCCCTTAGGTCTCTAGTTTTCAGAAATGCACAGGTTTGGTAGGTTTCCCTAGGTGCCGGCTGAGCTAGAGGCCAAAATCTACAGGTAGGCCCTTTGCAAAAAACACCTCTGTTTTCTTTCAAAAATTTGGATGTGTCCACATTGCGCTTTGGGGCGTTTCCTGTCGTGGGCGCTAGGCCTACCCACACAAGTGAGGTATCATTTTTATCGGGAGACTCGTGGGAACGCTGGGTGGAAGGAAACGTGTGGCTCCTCTCAGATTCCAGAACTTTCTGCCACAGAAATTTGAGGAACATATGTTTTTTTAGCCAAATTTTGAGGTTTGCAAGGATTCTGGGTAACAGCACCTGGTCCAAGCCACACAAGTCACCCCCATCTTGGATTCCCTTAGGTCTCTAGTTTTCAGAAATGCACAGGTTTGGTAGGTTTCCCTAGGTGCCGGCTGAGCTAGAGGCCAAAATCTACAGGTAGGCACTTTGCAAAAAACAGCTCTGTTTTCTGTGATGTGTCCACGTTGTGTTTTGGGGCATATCCTGTCGCGGGTGCTAGGCCTACCCACACAAGTGAGGTATCATTTTTATCGGGAGACTTGGGGGAACGCTGGGTGGAAGGAAATTTGTGGCTCCTCTCAGATTCCAGAACTTTCTGCTACAGAAATGTGAGGAACATGTGTTTTTTTTTTAGCCAAATTTTAAGGTTTGCAAAGGATTCTGGGTAACAGAACCTGGTCCGAGCCACACAAGTCACCCCATCTTGGATTCCCCTAGGTCTCTAGTTTTCAGAAATGCACAGGTTTGGTAGGTTTCCCTAGGTGCCGGCTGAGCTAGAGGCCAAAATCTACAGGTAGGCACTTTGCAAAAAACACCTCTGTTTTCTTTCAAAAATTTGGATGTGTCCACGTTGCGCTTTGGGGCGTTTCCTGTCGCGGGCGCTAGGCCTACCCACACAAGTGAGGTATCATTTTTATCGGGAGACTTGGGGGAACGCTGGGTGGAAGGAAATTTGTGGCTCCTCTCAGATTCCAGAACTTTCTGCCACAGAAATATGAGGAACATGTGTTTGTTTAGCCAAATTTTGAGGTTTGCAAAGGATTCTGGGTAACAGAACCTGGTCCGAGCCACAAAAGTCACCCCATCTTGGATTCCCCTAGGTCTCTAGTTTTCAGAAATGCACAGGTTTGGTAGGTTTCCCTAGGTGCCGGCTGAGCTAGAGGCCAAAATCTACAGGTAGGCACTTTGCTAAAAACAGCTCTGTTTCTGTGATGTGTCCACGTTGTGTTTTGGGGCATATCCTGTCGCGGGTGCTAGGCCTACCCACACAAGTGAGGTATCATTTTTATCGGGAGACTTGGGGGAACGCTGGGTGGAAGGAAATTTGTGGCTCCTCTCAGATTCCAGAACTTTCTGCTACAGAAATGTGAGGAACATGTGTTTTTTTTTTAGCCAAATTTTGAGGTTTGCAAAGGATTCTGGGTAACAGAACCTGGTCCGAGCCACAAAAGTCACCCCATCTTGGATTCCCCTAGGTCTCTAGTTTTCAGAAATGCACAGGTTTGGTAGGTTTCCCTAGGTGCCGGCTGAGCTAGAGGCCAAAATCTACAGGTAGGCACTTTGCAAAAAACACCTCTGTTTTCTTTCAAAAATTTGGATGTGTCCATGTTGCACTTTGGGGCGTTTCCTGTCGCAGGCGCTAGGCCTACCCACACAAGTGAGGTATCATTTTTATCGGGAGACTTGGGGGAACGCTGGGTGGAAGGAAATTTGTGGCTCCTCTCAGATTCCAGAACTTTCTGCCACAGAAATGTGAGGAACATGTGTTTTTTTAGCCAAATTTTGAGGTTTGCAAAGGATTCTGGGTAACAGAACCTGGTCCGAGCCACACAAGTCACCCCATCTTGGATTCCCCTAGGTCTCTAGTTTTCAGAAATGCACAGGTTTGGTAGGTTTCCCTAGGTGCCGGCTGAGCTAGAGGCCAAAATCTACAGGTAGGCACTTTGCAAAAAACACCTCTGTTTTCTTTCAAAAATTTGGATGTGTCCACGTTGCGCTTCGGGGCATTTCCTGTCGCGGGCGCTAGGCCTACCCACACAACTGAGGTATCATTTTTATTGGGAGACTTGGGGGAACGCTGGGTGGAAGGAAACTTGTGGCTCCTCTCAGATTCCAGAACTTTCTGCCACAGAAATGTGAGGAACATGTGTTTTTTTAGCCAAATTTTGAGGTTTGCAAGGATTCTGGGTAACAGCACCTGGTCCAAGCCACACAAGTCACCCCCATCTTGGATTCCCTTAGGTCTCTAGTTTTCAGAAATGCACAGGTTTGGTAGGTTTCCCTAGGTGCCGGCTGAGCTAGAGGCCAAAATCTACAGGTAGGCACTTTGCAAAAAACACCTCTGTTTTCTTTAAAAAATTTGGATGTGTCCACATTGCGCTTTGGGGAGTTTCCTGTCGTGGGCGCTAGGCCTACCCACACAAGTGAGGTATCATTTTTATCGGGAGACTCGGGGGAACGCTGGGTGGAAGGAAACGTGTGGCTCCTTTCAGATTCCAGAACTTTCTGCCACAGAAATGTGAGGAACATGTGTTTTTTTAGCCAAATTTTGAGGTTTGCAAAGGATTCTGGGTAACAGCACCTGGTCCGAGCCACACAAGTCACCCCCATCTTGGATTCCCTTAGGTCTCTAGTTTTCAGAAATGCACAGGTTTGGTAGGTTTCCCTAGGTGCCGGCTAAGCTAGAGGCCAAAATCTACAGGTAGGCACTTTGCAAAAAACACCTCTGTTTTCTTTCAAAAATTTGGATGTGTCCACGTTGCGCTTTGGGGCGTTTCCTGTCGCGGGCGCTAGGCCTACCCACACAAGTGAGGTATCATTTTTATCGGGAGACTTGGGGGAACGCTGGGTGGAAGGAAATTTGTGGCTCCTCTCAGATTCCAGAACTTTCTGCCACAGAAATGTGAGGAACATGTGTTTATTTAGCCAAATTTTGAGGTTTGCAAAGGATTCTGGGTAACAGAACCTGGTCCGAGCCACACAAGTCACCCCATCTAGGATTCCCCTAGGTCTCTAGTTTTCAGAAATGCACACGTTTGGTAGGTTTCCCTAGGTGCCGGCTGAGCTAGAGGCCAAAATCTACAGGTAGGCACTTTGCTAAAAACAGCTCTGTTTTCTGTGATGTGTCCACGTTGTGTTTTGTGGCATATCCTGTCGCGGGTGCTAGGCCTACCCACACAAGTGAGGTATCATTTTTATCGGGAGACTTGGGGGAACGCTGGGTGGAAGGAAATTTGTGGCTCCTCTCAGATTCCAGAACTTTCTGCTACAGAAATGTGAGGAACATGTGTTTTTTTTTTAGCCAAATTTTGAGGTTTGCAAAGGATTCTGGGTAACAGAACCTGGTCCGAGCCACACAGGTCACCCCATCTTGGAATCCCCTAGGTCTCTAGTTTTCAGAAATGCACAGGTTTGGTAGGTTTCCCTAGGTGCCGGCAGAGCTAGAGGCCAAAATCTACAGGTAGGCACTTTGCAAAAAACACCTCTGTTTTCTTTAAAAAATTTGGATGTGTGCACATTGCGCTTTGGGGCGTTTCCTGTCGTGGGCGCTAGGCCTACCCACACAAGTGAGGTATCATTTTTATCGGGAGACTCGGGGGAACGCTGGGTGGAAGGAAACGTGTGGCTCCTCTCAGATTCCAGAACTTTCTGCCACAGAAATGTGAGGAACATGTGTTTTTTTAGCCAAATTTTGACGTTTTCAAAGGATTCTGGGTAACAGCACCTGGCCCGAGCCACACAAGTCACCCCCATCTTGGATTCCCTTAGTTCTCTAGTTTTCAGAAATGCACAGGTTTGGTAGGTTTCCCTAGGTGCCGGCTGAGCTAGAGGCCAAAATCTACAGGTAGGCACTTTGCAAAAAACACCTCTGTTTTCTTTCAAAAATTTTGATGTGTCCACGTTGCGCTTTGGGGCGTTTCCTGTCGCCGGCGCTAGGCCTACCCACACTAGTGAGGTATCATTTTTATCGGAAGACTTGGGGGAACGCCGGGTGGAAGGAAATTTGTGGCTCCTCTCAGATTCCAGAACTTTCTGCCACAGAAATGTGAGGAACATGTGTTTTTTTAGCCAAATTTTGAGGTTTGCAAATGATTCTGGGTAACAGAACCTGGTCCGAGCCACACAAGTCACCCCATCTTGGATTCCCCTAGGTCTCTAGTTTTCAGAAATGCACAGGTTTGCTAGGTTTCCCTAGGTGCCGGCTGATCTAGAGGCCAAAATCTACAGGTAGGCACTTTTCTAAAAACAGCTCTGTTTTCTGTGATGTGTCCACGTTGTGTTTTGGGGCATATCCTGTCGCGGGTGCTAGGCCTACCCACACAAGTGAGGTATCATTTTTATCGGGAGACTTGGGGGAACGCTGGGTGGAAGGACATTTGTGGCTCCTCTCAGATTCCAGAACTTTCTGCTACAGAAATGTGAGGAACATGTGTTTTTTTTTTAGCCAAATTTTGAGGTTTGCAAAGGATTCTGGGTAACAGAACCTGGTCCGAGCCACAAAAGTCACCCCATCTTGGATTCCCCTAGGTCTCTAGTTTTCAGAAATGCACAGGTTTGGTAGGTTTCCCTAGGTGCCGGCTGAGCTAGAGGCCAAAATCTACAGGTAGGCACTTTGCAAAAAACACCTCTGTTTTCTTTCAAAAATTTGGATGTGTCCACGTTGCGCTTTGGGGCGTTTCCTGTCGCGGGCGCTAGGCCTACCCACACAAGTGAGGTATCATTTTTATCGGGAGACTTGGGGGAACGCTGGGTGGAAGGAAATTTGTGGCTCCTCTCAGATTCCAGAACTTTCTGCCACAGAAATGTGAGGAACATGTGTTTTTTTAGCCAAATTTTGAGGTTTGCAAAGGATTCTGGGTAACAGAACCTGGTCCGAGCCACACAAGTCACCCCATCTTGGATTCCCCTAGGTCTCTAGTTTTCAGAAATGCACAGGTTTGGTAGGGTTCCCTAGGTGCCGGCTGAGCTAGAGGCCAAAATCTACAGGTAGGCACTTTGCTAAAAACAGCTCTGTTTTCTGTGATGTGTCCACGTTGTGTTTTGGGGCATATCCTGTCGCGGGTGCTAGGCCTACCCACACAAGTGAGGTATCATTTTTATCGGGAGACTTGGGGGAACGCTGGGTGGAAGGAAATTTGTGGCTCCTATCAGATTCCAGAACTTTCTGCTACAGAAATGTGAGGAACATGTGTTTTTTTTTTAGCCAAATTTTGAGGTTTGCAAAGGATTCTGGGTAACAGAACCTGGTCCGAGCCACAAAAGTCACCCCATCTTGGATTCCCCTAGGTCTCTAGTTTTCAGAAATGCACAGGTTTGGTAGGTTTCCCTAGATGCCGGCTGAGCTAGAGGCCAAAATCTACAGGTAGGCACTTTGCAAAAAACACCTCTGTTTTCTTTCAAAAATTTGGATGTGTCCACATTGCGCTTTGGGGCGTTTCCTGTCGTGGGCGCTAGGCCTACCCACACAAGTGAGGTATCATTTTTATCGGGAGACTGGGGGGAACGCTGGGTGGAAGGAAACGTGTGGCTCCTCTCAGATTCCAGAACTTTCTGCCACAGAAATGTGAGGAACATGTGTTTTTTTAGCCAAATTTTGAGGTTTTCAAAGGATTCTGGGTAACAGCACCTGGTCCGAGCCACACAAGTCACCCCCATCTTGGATTCCCTTAGTTCTCTAGTTTTCAGAAATGCACAGGTTTGGTAGGTTTCCCTAGGTGCCGGCTGAGCTAGAGGCCAAAATCTACAGGTAGGCACTTTGCAAAAAACACCTCTGTTTTCTTTCTAAAATTTGGATGTGTCCACGTTGCGCTTTGGGGCGTTTCCTGTCGCGGGCGCTAGGCCTACCCACACAAGTGAGGTATCATTTTTATCGGGAGACTTGGGGGAACGCTGGGTGGAAGGAAATTTGTGGCTCCTCTCAGATTCCAGAACTTTCTGCCACAGAAATGTGAGGAACATGTGTTTTTTTAGCCAAATTTTGAGGTTTGCAAAGGATTCTGGGTAACAGAACCTTGTCCGAGCCACACAAGTCACCCCATCTTGGATTCCCCTAAGTCTCTAGTTTTCAGAAATGCACAGGTTTGGTAGGTTTCCCTAGGTGCCGGCTGAGCTAGAGGCCAAAATCTACAGGTAGGCACTTTTCTAAAAACAGCTCTGTTTTCTGTGATGTGTCCACGTTGTGTTTTGGGGCATATCCTGTCGCGGGTGCTAGGCCTACCCACACAAGTGAGGTATCATTTTTATCGGGAGACTTGGGGGAACGCTGAGTGGAAGGAAATTTGTGGCTCCTCTCAGATTCCAGAACTTTCTGCTACAGAAATGTGAGGAACATGTGTTTTTTTTTTAGCCAAATTTTGAGGTTTGCAAAGGATTCTGGGTAACAGAACCTGGTCCGAGCCACAAAAGTCACCCCATCTTGGATTCCCCTAGGTCTCTAGTTTTCAGAAATGCACAGGTTTGGTAGGTTTCCCTAGGTGCCGGCTGAGCTAGAGGCCAAAATCTACAGGTAGGCACTTTGCAAAAAACACCTCTGTTTTCTTTCAAAAATTTGGATGTGTCCACGTTGCGCTTTGGGGCGTTTCCTGTCGCGGGCGCTAGGCCTACCCACACAAGTGAGGTATCATTTTTATCGGGAGACTTGGGGGAACGCTGGGTGGAAGGAAATTTGTGGCTCCTCTCAGATTCCAGAACTTTCTGCCACAGAAATGTGAGGAACATGTGTTTTTTTAGCCAAATTTTGAGGTTTGCAAAGGATTCTGGGTAACAGAACCTGGTCCGAGCCACACAAGTCACCCCATCTTGGATTCCCCTAGGTCTCTAGTTTTCAGAAATGCACAGGTTTGGTAGGTTTCCCTAGGTGCCGGCTGAGCTAGAGGCCAAAATCTACAGGTAGGCACTTTGCTAAAAACAGCTCTGTTTTCTGTGATGTGTCCACGTTGTGTTTTGGGGCATATCCTGTCGCGGGTGCTAGGCCTACCCACACAAGTGAGGTATCATTTTTATCGGGAGACTTGGGGGAACGCTGGGTGGAAGGACATTTGTGGCTCCTCTCAGATTCCAGAACTTTCTGCTACAGAAATGTGAGGAACATGTGTTTTTTTTTTAGCCAAATTTTGAGGTTTGCAAAGGATTCTGGGTAACAGAACCTGGTCCGAGCCACAAAAGTCACCCCATCTTGGATTCCCCTAGGTCTCTAGTTTTCAGAAATGCACAGGTTTGGTAGGTTTCCCTAGGTGCCGGCTGAGCTAGAGGCCAAAATCTACAGGTAGGCACTTTGCAAAAAACACCTCTGTTTTCTTTCAAAAATTTGGATGTGTCCACGTTGCACTTTGGGGCGTTTCCTGTCGCTGGCGCTAGGCCTACCCACACAACTGAGGTATCATTTTTATTGGGAGACTTGGGGGAACGCTGGGTGGAAGGAAACTTGTGGCTCCTCTCAGATTCCAGAACTTTCTGCCACAGAAATGTGAGGAACATGTGTTTTTTTAGCCAAATTTTGAGGTTTGCAAGGATTCTGGGTAACAGCACCTGGTCCGAGCCACACAAGTCACCCCATCTTGGATTCCCTTAGGTCTCTAGTTTTCAGAAATGCACAGGTTTGGTAGGTTTCCCTAGGTGCCGGCTGAGCTAGAGGCCAAAATCTACAGGTAGGCACTTTGCAAAAAACACCTCTGTTTTCTTTCAAAAATTTGGATGTGTCCACATTGCGCTTTGGGGCGTTTCCTGTCGTGGGCGCTAGGCCTACCCACACAAGTGAGGTATCATTTTTATCGGGAGACTCAGGGGAACGCTGGGTGGAAGGAAACGTGTGGCTCCTCTCAGATTCCAGAACTTTCTGCCACAGAAATGTGAGGAACATGTGTTTTTTTAGCCAAATTTTGAGGTTTGCAAAGGATTCTGGGTAACAGCACCTGGTCCGAGCCTCACAAGTCACCCCCATCTTGGATTCCCTTAGGTCTCTAGTTTTCAGAAATGCACAGGTTTGGTAGGTTTCCCTAGGTGCCGGCTGAGCTAGAGGCCAAAATCTACAGGTAGGCACTTTGCAAAAAACACCTCTGTTTTCTTTAAAAAATTTGGATGTGTGCACATTGCGCTTTGGGGCGTTTCCTGTCGTGGGCGCTAGGCCTACCCACACAAGTGAGGTATCATTTTTATCGGGAGACTCGGGGGAACGCTGGGTGAAAGGAAACGTGTGGCTCCTCTCAGATTCCAGAACTTTCTGCCACAGAAATGTGAGGAACATGTGTTTTTTTAGCCAAATTTTGACGTTTTCAAAGGATTCTGGGTAACAGCACCTGGTCCGAGCCACACAAGTCACCCCCATCTTGGATTCCCTTAGTTCTCTAGTTTTCAGAAATGCACAGGTTTGGTAGGTTTCCCTAGGTGCCGGCTGAGCTAGAGGCCAAAATCTACAGGTAGGCACTTTGCAAAAAACACCTCTGTTTTCTTTCAAAAATGTGGATGTGTCCACGTTGCGCTTTGGGGCGTTTCCTGTGGCGGGCGCTAGGCCTACCCACACAAGTGAGGTATCATTTTTATCGGGAGACTTGGGGGAACGCTGGGTGGAAGGAAATTTGTGGCTCCTCTCAGATTCCAGAACTTTCTGCCACAGAAATGTGAGGAACATGTGTTTTTTTAGCCAAATTTTGAGGTTTGCAAAGGATTCTGGGTAACAGAACCTGGTCCGAGCCACACAAGTCACCCCATCTTGGATTCCCCTAGGTCTCTAGTTTTCAGAAATGCACAGGTTTGGTAGGTTTCCCTAGGTGCCGGCTGAGCTAGAGGCCAAAATCTACAGGTAGGCACTTTTCTAAAAACAGCTCTGTTTTCTGTGATGTGTCCACGTTGTGTTTTGGGGCATATCCTGTCGCGGGTGCTAGGCCTACCCACACAAGTGAGGTATCATTTTTATCGGGAGACTTGGGGGAACGCTGGGTGGAAGGAAATTTGTGGCTCCTCTCAGATTCCAGAACTTTCTGCTACAGAAATGTGTGGAACATGTGTTTTTTTTTTAGCCAAATTTTGAGGTTTGCAAAGGATTCTGGGTAACAGAACCTGGTCCGAGCCACAAAAGTCACCCCATCTTGGATTCCCCTAGGTCTCTAGTTTTCAGAAATGCACAGGTTTGGTAGGTTTCCCTAGGTGCCGGCTGAGCTAGAGGCCAAAATCTACAGGTAGGCACTTTGCAAAAAACACCTCTGTTTTCTTTAAAAAATTTGGATGTGTCCACGTTGCGCTTTGGGGCTTTTCCTGTCGCTGGCGCTAGGCCTACCCACACAAGTGAGGTATCATTTTTATCGGGAGACTTGGGGGAACGCTGGGTGGAAGGAAATTTGTAGCTCCTCTCAGATTCCAGAACTTTCTGCCACAGAAATGTGAGGAACATGTGTTTTTTTAGCCAAATTTTGAGGTTTGCAAAGGATTCTGGGTAACAGAACCTGGTCCGAGCCACACAAGTCACCCCATCTTGGATTCCCCTAGGTCTCTAGTTTTCTGAAATGCACAGGTTTGGTAGGTTTCCCTAGGTGCCGGCTGAGCTAGAGGCCAAAATCTACAGGTAGGCACTTTGCTAAAAACAGCTCTGTTTTCTGTGATGTGTCCACGTTGTGTTTTGGGGCATATCCTGTCGCGGGTGCTAGGCCTACCCACACAAGTGAGGTATCATTTTTATCGGGAGACTTGGGGGAACGCTGGGTGGAAGGAAATTTGTGGCTCCTCTCAGAATCCAGAACTTTCTGCTACAGAAATGTGAGGAACATGTGTATTTTTTTTAGCCAAATTTTGAGGTTTGCAAAGGATTCTGGGTAACAGAACCTGGTCCGAGCCACAAAAGTCACCCCATCTTGGATTCCCCTAGGTCTCTAGTTTTCAGAAATGCACAGGTTTGGTAGGTTTCCCTAGGTGCCGGCTGAGCTAGAGGCCAAAATCTACAGGTAGGCACTTTGCAAAAAACACCTCTGTTTTCTTTCAAAAATTTGGATGTGTCCACATTGCGCTTTGGGGCGTTTCCTGTCGTGGGCGCTAGGCCTACCCACACAAGTGAGGTATCATTTTTATCGGGAGACTGGGGGGAACGCTGGGTGGAAGGTAACGTGTGGCTCCTCTCAGATTCCAGAACTTTCTGCCACAGAAATGTGAGGAACATGTGTTTTTTTAGCCAAATTTTGAGGTTTTCAAAGGATTCTGGGTAACAGCACCTGGTCCGAGCCACACAAGTCACCCCCATCTTGGATTCCCTTAGTTCTCTAGTTTTCAGAAATGCACAGGTTTGGTAGGTTTCCCTAGGTGCCGGCTGAGCTACAGGCCAAAATCTACAGGTAGGCACTTTGCAAAAAACACCTTTGTTTTCTTTCAAAAATTTGGATGTGTCCACGTTGCGCTTTGGGGCGTTTCCTGTCGCGGGCGCTAGGCCTACCCACACAAGTGAGGTATCATTTTTATCGGGAGACTTGGGGGAACGCTGGCTGGAAGGAAATTTGTGGCTCCTCTCAGATTCCAGAACTTTCTGCCACAGAAATGTGAGGAACATGTGTTTTTTTAGCCAAATTTTGAGGTTTGCAAAGGATTCTGGGTAACAGAACCTGGTCCGAGCCACACAAGTCACCCCATCTTGGATTCCCCTAGATCTCTAGTTTTCAGAAATGCACAGGTTTGGTAGGTTTCCCTAGGTGCCGGCTGAGCTAGAGGCCAAAATCTACAGGTAGGCACTTTTCTAAAAACAGCTCTGTTTTCTGTGATGTGTCCACGTTGTGTTTTGGGGCATATCCTGTCGCGGGTGCTAGGCCTACCCACACAAGTGAGGTATCATTTTTATCGGGAGACTTGGGGGAACGCTGGGTGGAAGGAAATTTGTGGCTCCTCTCAGATTCCAGAACTTTCTGCTACAGAAATGTGAGGAACATGTGTTTTTTTTTTAGCCAAATTTTGTGGTTTGCAAAGGATTCTGGGTAACAGAACCTGGTCCGAGCCACAAAAGTCACCCCATCTTGGATTCCCCTAGGTCTCTAGTTTTCAGAAATGCACAGGTTTGGTAGGTTTCCCTAGGTGCCGGCTGAGCTAGAGGCCAAAATCTACAGGTAGGCACTTTGCAAAAAACACCTCTGTTTTCTTTCAAAAATTTGGATGTGTCCACGTTGCACTTTGGGGCGTTTCCTGTCGCGGGCGCTAGGCCTACCCACACAAGTGAGGTATAATTTTTATCGGGAGACTTGGGGGAACGCTGGGTGGAAGGAAATTTGTGGTTCCTCTCAGATTCCAGAACTTTCTGCCACAGAAATGTGAGGAACATGTGTTTTTTTAGCCAAATTTTGAGGTTTGCAAAGGATTCTGGGTAACAGAACCTGGTCCGAGCCACACAAGTCACCCCATCTTGGATTCCCCTAGGTCTCTAATTTTCAGAAATGCACAGGTTTGGTAGGTTTCCCTAGGTGCCGGCTGAGCTAGAGGCCAAAATCTACAGGTAGGCACTTTGCTAAAAACAGCTCTGTTTTCTGTGATGTGTCCACGTTGTGTTTTGGGGCATATCCTGTCGCGGGTGCTATGCCTACCCACACAAGTGAGGTATCATTTTTATCGGGAGACTTGGGGGAACGCTGGGTGGAAGGAAATTTGTGGCTCCTCTCAGATTCCAGAACTTTCTGCTACAGAAATGTGAGGAACATGTGTTTTTTTTTTAGCCAAATTTTGAGGTTTGCAAAGGATTCTGGGTAACAGAACCTGGTCCGAGCCACACAAGTCACCCCATCTTGGATTCCCCTAGGTCTCTAGTTTTCAGAAATGCACAGGTTTGGTAGGTTTCCCTAGGTGCCGGCTGAGCTAGAGGCCAAAATCTACAGGTAGGCACTTTGCTAAAAACAGCTCTGTTTTCTGTGATGTGTCCACGTTGTGTTTTGGGGCATATCCTGTCGCGGGTGCTAGGCCTACCCACACAAGTGAGGTATCATTTTTATCGGGAGACTTGGGGGAACGCTGGGTGGAAGGAAATTTGTGGCTCCTCTCAGATTCCAGAACTTTCTGCTACAGAAATGTGAGGAACATGTGTTAGGACTACCCACACAAGTGAGGTATATTTTTTATCGGGAGACTTGGGGGAACGCTGGGTGGAAGGAAACTTGTGGCTCCTCTCAGATTCCAGAACTTTCTGCCACAGAAAAGTGAGGAACATGTGTTTTTTTAGCCAAATTTTGAGGTTTGCAAGGATTCTGGGTAACAGCACCTGGTCTGAGCCACACAAGTCACCCCCATCTTGGATTCCCTTAGGTCTCTAGTTTTCAGAAATGCACAGGTTTGGTAGGTTTCCCTAGGTGCCGGCTGAGCTAGAGGCCAAAATCTACATGTAGGCACTTTGCAAAAAACACCTCTGTTTTCTTTCAAAAATGTGGATGTGTCCACGTTGCGCTTTGGGGCGTTTCCTGTCGCGGGCGCTAGGCCTACCCACACAAGTGAGGTATCATTTTTATCGGGAGACTTGGGGGAACGCTGGGTGGAAGGAAACTTGTGGCTCCTCTCAGATTCCAGAACTTTCTGCCACAGAAATGTGAGGAACATGTGTTTTTTTAGCCAAATTTTGAGGTTTGCAAAGGATTCTGGGTAACAGAACCTGGTCTGAGCCACACAAGTCACCCCATCTTGGATTCCCCTAGGTCTCTAGTTTTCAGAAATGCACAGGTTTGGTAGGTTTCCCTAGGTGCCGGCTGAGCTAGAGGCCAAAATCTACAGGTAGGCACTTTGCAAAAAACACCTCTGTTTTCTTTCAAAAATGTGGATGTGTCCACGTTGCGCTTTGGGGCGTTTCCTGTCGCGGGCGCTAGGCCTACCCACACAAGTGAGGTATCATTTTTATCGGGAGACTTGGGGGAACGCTGGGTGGAAGGAAATTTGTGGCTCCTCTCAGATTCCAGAACTTTCTGCTACAGAAATGTGAGGAACATGTGTTTTTTTTTTAGCCAAATTTTGAGGTTTGCAAAGGATTCTGGGTAACAGAACCTGGTCCGAGCCACAAAAGTCACCCCATCTTGGATTCCCCTAGGTCTCTAGTTTTCAGAAATGCACAGGTTTGGTAGGTTTCCCTAGATGCCGGCTGAGCTAGAGGCCAAAATCTACAGGTAGGCACTTTGCAAAAAACACCTCTGTTTTCTTTCAAAAATTTGGATGTGTCCACATTGCGCTTTGGGGCGTTTCCTGTCGTGGGCGCTAGGCCTACCCACACAAGTGAGGTATCATTTTTATCGGGAGACTGGTGTGAACGCTGGGTGGAAGGAAACGTGTGGCTCCTCTCAGATTCCAGAACTTTCTGCCACAGAAATGTGAGGAACATGTGTTTTTTTAGCCAAATTTTGAGGTTTTCAAAGGATTCTGGGTAACAGCACCTGGTCCGAGCCACACAAGTCACCCCCATCTTGGATTCCCTTAGTTCTCTAGTTTTCAGAAATGCATAGGTTTGGTAGGTTTCCCTAGGTGCCGGCTGAGCTAGAGGCCAAAATCTACAGGTAGGCACTTTGCAAAAAACACCTCTGTTTTCTTTCAAAAATTTGGATGTGTCCACGTTGCGCTTTGGGGCGTTTCCTGTCGCGGGCGCTAGGCCTACCCACACAAGTGAGGTATCATTTTTATCGGGAGACT
The DNA here is from genome assembly GCF_031143425.1 of Pleurodeles waltl. Classification (NCBI taxonomy): domain Eukaryota; kingdom Metazoa; phylum Chordata; class Amphibia; order Caudata; family Salamandridae; genus Pleurodeles; species Pleurodeles waltl. The sequence continues at coordinate 227,225 of NW_027149855.1, forward strand.
TGGGGGAACGCTGGGTGGAAGGAAATTTGTGGCTCCTCTCAGATTCCAGAACTTTCTGCCACAGAAATGTGAGGAACATGTGTTTTTTTAGCCAAATTTTGAGGTTTGCAAAGGATTCTGGGTAACAGAACCTGGTCCGAGCCACACAAGTCACCCCATCTTGGATTCCCCTAGGTCTCTAGTTTTCAGAAATGCACAGGTTTGGTAGGTTTCCCTAGGTGCCGGCTGAGCTAGAGGCCAAAATCTACAGGTAGGCACTTTTCTAAAAACAGCTCTGTTTTCTGTGATGTGTCCACGTTGTGTTTTGGGGCATATCCTGTCGCGGGTGCTAGGCCTACCCACACAAGTGAGGTATCATTTTTATCGGGAGACTTGGGGGAACGCTGAGTGGAAGGAAATGTGTGGCTCCTCTCAGATTCCAGAACTTTCTGCTACAGAAATGTGAGGAACATGTGTTTTTTTTTTAGCCAAATTTTGAGGTTTGCAAAGAATTCTGGGTAACAGAACCTGGTCCGAGCCACAAAAGTCACCCCATCTTGGATTCCCCTAGGTCTCTAGTTTTCAGAAATGCACAGGTTTGGTAGGTTTCCCTAGGTGCCGGCTGAGCTAGAGGCCAAAATCTACAGGTAGGCACTTTGCAAAAAACACCTCTGTTTTCTTTCAAAAATTTGGATGTGTCCACGTTGCGCTTTGGGGCGTTTCCTGTCGCGGGCGCTAGGCCTACCCACACAAGTGAGGTATCATTTTTATCGGGAGACTTGGGGGAACGCTGGGTGGAAGGAAATTTGTGGCTCCTCTCAGATTCCAGAACTTTCTGCCACAGAAATGTGAGGAACATGTGTTTTTTTAGCCAAATTTTGAGGTTTGCAAAGGATTCTGGGTAACAGAACCTGGTCCGAGCCACACAAGTCACCCCATCTTGGATTCCCCTAGGTCTCTAGTTTTCAGAAATGCACAGGTTTGGTAGGTTTCCCTAGGTGCCGGCTGAGCTAGAGGCCAAAATCTACAGGTAGGCACTTTGCTAAAAACAGCTCTGTTTTCTGTGATGTGTCCACGTTGTGTTTTGGGGCATATCCTGTCGCGGGTGCTAGGCCTACCCACACAAGTGAGGTATCATTTTTATCGGGAGACTTGGGGGAACGCTGGGTGGAAGGAAATTTGTGGCTCCTCTCAGATTCCAGAACTTTCTGCTACAGAAATGTGAGGAACATGTGTTTTTTTTTTAGCCAAATTTTGAGGTTTGCAAAGGATTCTGGGTAACAGAACCTGGTCCGAGCCACAAAAGTCACCCCATCTTGGATTCCCCTAGGTCTCTAGTTTTCAGAAATGCACAGGTTTGGTAGGTTTCCCTAGGTGCCGGCTGAGCTAGAGGCCAAAATCTACAGGTAGGCACTTTGCAAAAAACACCTCTGTTTTCTTTAAAAAATTTGGATGTGTCCACGTTGCACTTTGGGGCGTTTCCTGTCACGGGCGCTAGGCCTACCCACACAAGTGAGGTATAATTTTTATCGGGAGACTTGGGGGAACGCTGGGTGGAAGGAAATTTGTGGCTCCTCTCAGATTCCAGAACTTTCTGCCACAGAAATGTGAGGAACATGTGTTTTTTTAGCCAAATTTTGAGGTTTGCAAAGGATTCTGGGTAACAGAACCTGGTCCGAGCCACACAAGTCACCCCATCTTGGATTCCCCTAGGTCTCTAGTTTTCAGAAATGCACAGGTTTGGTAGGTTTCCCTAGGTACCGGCTGAGCTAGAGGCCAAAATCTACAGGTAGGCACTTTTCAAAAAACACCTCTGTTTTCTTTCAAAAATTTGGATGTGTCCACGTTGCACTTTGGGGCGTTTCTTGTCGCTGGCGCTAGGCCTACCCACACAACTGAGGTATCATTTTTATTGGGAGACTTGGGGGAACGCTGGGTGGAAGGAAACTTGTGGCTCCTCTCAGATTCCAGAACTTTCTGCCACAGAAATGTGAGGAACATGTGTTTTTTTAGCCAAATTTTGAGGTTTGCAAGGATTCTGGGTAACAGCACCTGGTCCGAGCCACACAAGTCACCCCCATCTTGGATTCCCTTAGGTCTCTAGTTTTCAGAAATGCACAGGTTTGGTAGGTTTCCCTAGGTGCCGGCTGAGCTAGAGGCCAAAATCTACAGGTAGGCACTTTGCAAAAAACACCTCTGTTTTCTTTCAAAAATTTGGATGTGTCCACATTGCGCTTTGGGGCGTTTCCTGTCGTGGGCGCTAGGCCTACCCACACAAGTGAGGTATCATTTTTATCGGGAGACTCGGGGGAACGCTGGGTGGAAGGAAACGTGTGGCTCCTCTCAGATTCCAGAACTTTGTGCCACAGAAATGTGAGGAACATGTGTTTTTTTAGCCAAATTTTGAGGTTTGCAAAGGATTCTGGGTAACAGCACCTGGTCCGAGCCTCACAAGTCACCCCCATCTTGGATTCCCTTAGGTCTCTAGTTTTCAGAAATGCACAGGTTTGGTAGGTTTCCCTAGGTGCCGGCTGAGCTAGAGGCCAAAATCTACAGGTAGGCACTTTGCAAAAAACACCTCTGTTTTCTTTAAAAAATTTGGATGTGTGCACATTGCGCTTTGGGGCGTTTCCTGTCGTGGGCGCTAGGCCTACCCACACAAGTGAGGTATCATTTTTATCGGGAGACTCGGGGGAACGCTGGGTGGAAGGAAACGTGTGGCTCCTCTCAGATTCCAGAACTTTCTGCCACAGAAATGTGAGGAACATGTGTTTTTTTAGCCAAATTTTGACGTTTTCAAAGGATTCTGGGTAACAGCACCTGGTCCGAGCCACACAAGTCACCCCCATCTTGGATTCCCTTAGTTCTCTAGTTTTCAGAAATGCACAGGTTTGGTAGGTTTCCCTAGGTGCCGGCTGAGCTAGAGGCCAAAATCTACAGGTAGGCACTTTGCAAAAAACACCTCTGTTTTCTTTCAAAAATGTGGATGTGTCCACGTTGCGCTTTGGGGCGTTTCCTGTGGCGGGCGCTAGGCCTACCCACACAAGTGAGGTATCATTTTTATCGGGAGACTTGGGGGAACGCTGGGTGGAAGGAAATTTGTGGCTCCTCTCAGATTCCAGAACTTTCTGCCACAGAAATGTGAGGAACATGTGTTTTTTTAGCCAAATTTTGAGGTTTGCAAAGGATTCTGGGTAACAGAACCTGGTCCGAGCCACACAAGTCACCCCATCTTGGATTCCCCTAGGTCTCTAGTTTTCAGAAATGCACAGGTTTGGTAGGTTTCCCTAGGTGCCGGCTGAGCTAGAGGCCAAAATCTACAGGTAGGCACTTTTCTAAAAACAGCTCTGTTTTCTGTGATGTGTCCACGTTGTGTTTTGGGGCATATCCTGTCGCAGGTGCTAGGCCTACCCACACAAGTGAGGTATCATTTTTATCGGGAGACTTGGGGGAACGCTGGGTGGAAGGAAATTTGTGGCTCCTCTCAGATTCCAGAACTTTCTGCTACAGAAATGTGAGGAACATGTGTTTTTTTTTTAGCCAAATTTTGAGGTTTGCAAAGGATTCTGGGTAACAGAACCTGGTCCGAGACACAAAAGTCACCCCATCTTGGATTCCCCTAGGTCTCTAGTTTTCAGAAATGCACAGGTTTGGTAGGTTTCCCTAGGTGCCGGCTGAGCTAGAGGCCAAAATCTACAGGTAGGCACTTTGCAAAAAACACCTCTGTTTTCTTTAAAAAATTTGGATGTGTCCACGTTGCGCTTTGGGGCTTTTCCTGTCGCTGGCGCTAGGCCTACCCACACAAGTGAGGTATCATTTTTATCGGGAGACTTGGGGGAACGCTGGGTGGAAGGAAATTTGTAGCTCCTCTCAGATTCCAGAACTTTCTGCCACAGAAATGTGAGGAACATGTGTTTTTTTAGCCAAATTTTGAGGTTTGCAAAGGATTCTGGGTAACAGAACCTGGTCCGAGCCACACAAGTCACCCCATCTTGGATTCCCCTAGGTCTCTAGTTTTCTGAAATGCACAGGTTTGGTAGGTTTCCCTAGGTGCCGGCTGAGCTAGAGGCCAAAATCTACAGGTAGGCACTTTGCTAAAAACAGCTCTGTTTTCTGTGATGTGTCCACGTTGTGTTTTGGGGCATATCCTGTCGCGGGTGCTAGGCCTACCCACACAAGTGAGGTATCATTTTTATCGGGAGACTTGGGGGAACGCTGGGTGGAAGGAAACGTGTGGCTCCTCTCAGATTCCAGAACTTTCTGCCACAGAAATGTGAGGAACATGTGTTTTTTTAGCCAAATTTTGACGTTTTCAAAGGATTCTGGGTAACAGAACCTGGTCCGAGCCACAAAAGTCACCCCATCTTGGATTCCCTTAGTTCTCTAGTTTTCAGAAATGCACAGGTTTGGTAGGTTTCCCTAGGTGCCGGCTGAGCTAGAGGCCAAAATCTACAGGTAGGCACTTTGCAAAAAACACCTCTGTTTTCTTTCAAAAATTTGGATGTGTCCACATTGCGCTTTGGGGCGTTTCCTGTCGTGGGCGCTAGGCCTACCCACACAAGTGAGGTATCATTTTTATCGGGAGACTGGGGGGAACGCTGGGTGGAAGGAAACGTGTGGCTCCTCTCAGATTCCAGAACTTTCTGCCACAGTAATGTGAGGAACATGTGTTTTTTTAGCCAAATTTTGAGGTTTTCAAAGGATTCTGGGTAACAGCACCTGGTCCGAGCCACACAAGTCACCCCCATCTTGGATTCCCTTAGTTCTCTAGTTTTCAGAAATGCACAGGTTTGGTAGGTTTCCCTAGGTGCCGGCTGAGCTACAGGCCAAAATCTACAGGTAGGCACTTTGCAAAAAACACCTTTGTTTTCTTTCAAAAATTTGGATGTGTCCACGTTGCGCTTTGGGGCGTTTCCTGTCGCGGGCGCTAGGCCTACCCACACAAGTGAGGTATCATTTTTATCGGGAGACTTGGGGGAACGCTGGGTGGAAGGAAATTTGTGGCTCCTCTCAGATTCCAGAACTTTCTGCCACAGAAATGTGAGGAACATGTGTTTTTTTAGCCAAATTTTGAGGTTTGCAAAGGATTCTGGGTAACAGAACCTGGTCCGAGCCACACAAGTCACCCCATCTTGGATTCCCCTAGATCTCTAGTTTTCAGAAATGCACAGGTTTGGTAGGTTTCCCTAGGTGCCGGCTGAGCTAGAGGCCAAAATCTACAGGTAGGCACTTTTCTAAAAACAGCTCTGTTTTCTGTGATGTGTCCACGTTGTGTTTTGGGGCATATCCTGTCGCGGGTGCTAGGCCTACCCACACAAGTGAGGTATCATTTTTATCGGGAGACTTGGGGGAACGCTGGGTGGAAGGAAATTTGTGGCTCCTCTCAGATTCCAGAACTTTCTGCTACAGAGATGTGAGGAACATGTGTTTTTTTTTTAGCCAAATTTTGAGGTTTGCAAAGGATTCTGGGTAACAGAACCTGGTCCGAGCCACAAAAGTCACCCCATCTTGGATTCCCCTAGGTCTCTAGTTTTCAGAAATGCACAGGTTTGGTAGGTTTCCCTAGGTGCCGGCTGAGCTAGAGGCCAAAATCTACAGGTAGGCACTTTGCAAAAAACACCTCTGTTTTCTTTCAAAAATTTGGATGTGTCCACGTTGCACTTTGGGGCGTTTCCTGTCGCGGGCGCTAGGCCTACCCACACAAGTGAGGTATAATTTTTATCGGGAGACTTGGGGGAACGCTGGGTGGAAGGAAATTTGTGGTTCCTCTCAGATTCCAGAACTTTCTGCCACAGAAATGTGAGGAACATGTGTTTTTTTAGCCAAATTTTGAGGTTTGCAAAGGATTCTGGGTAACAGAACCTGGTCCGAGCCACACAAGTCACCCCATCTTGGATTCCCCTAGGTCTCTAGTTTTCAGAAATGCACAGGTTTGGTAGGTTTCCCTAGGTGCCGGCTGAGCTAGAGGCCAAAATCTACAGGTAGGCACTTTGCAAAAAACACCTCTGTTTTCTTTAAAAAATTTGGATGTGTGCACATTGCGCTTTGGGGCGTTTCCTGTCGTGGGCGCTAGGCCTACCCACACAAGTGAGGTATCATTTTTATCGGGAGACTCGGGGGAACGCTGGGTGGAAGGAAACGTGTGGCTCCTCTCAGATTCCAGAACTTTCTGCCACAGAAATGTGAGGAACATGTGTTTTTTTAGCCAAATTTTGACGTTTTCAAAGGATTCTGGGTAACAGCACCTGGTCCGAGCCACACAAGTCACCCCCATCTTGGATTCCCTTAGTTCTCTAGTTTTCAGAAATGCACAGGTTTGGTAGGTTTCCCTAGGTGCCGGCTGAGCTAGAGGCCAAAATCTACAGGTAGGCACTTTGCAAAAAACACCTCTGTTTTCTTTCAAAAATGTGGATGTGTCCACGTTGCGCTTTGGGGCGTTTCCTGTGGCGGGCGCTAGGCCTACCCACACAAGTGAGGTATCATTTTTATCGGGAGACTTGGGGGAACGCTGGGTGGAAGGAAATTTGTGGCTCCTCTCAGATTCCAGAACTTTCTGCCACAGAAATGTGAGGAACATGTGTTTTTTTAGCCAAATTTTGAGGTTTGCAAAGGATTCTGGGTAACAGAACCTGGTCCAAGCCACACAAGTCACCCCATCTTGGATTCCCCTAGGTCTCTAGTTTTCAGAAATGCACAGGTTTGGTAGGTTTCCCTAGGTGCCGGCTGAGCTAGAGGCCAAAATCTACAGGTAGGCACTTTTCTAAAAACAGCTCTGTTTTCTGTGATGTGTCCACGTTGTGTTTTGGGGCATATCCTGTCGCGGGTGCTAGGCCTACCCACACAAGTGAGGTATCATTTTTATCGGGAGACTTGGGGGAACGCTGGGTGGAAGGAAATTTGTGGCTCCTCTCAGATTCCAGAACTTTCTGCTACAGAAATGTGAGGAACATGTGTTTTTTTTTTAGCCAAATTTTGAGGTTTGCAAAGGATTCTGGGTAACAGAACCTGGTCCGAGCCACAAAAGTCACCCCATCTTGGATTCCCCTAGGTCTCTAGTTTTCAGAAATGCACAGGTTTGGTAGGTTTCCCTAGGTGCCGGCTGAGCTAGAGGCCAAAATCTACAGGTAGGCACTTTGCAAAAAACACCTCTGTTTTCTTTAAAAAATTTGGATGTGTCCACGTTGCGCTTTGGGGCTTTTCCTGTCGCTGGCGCTAGGCCTACCCACACAAGTGAGGTATCATTTTTATCGGGAGACTTGGGGGAACGCTGGGTGGAAGGAAATTTGTAGCTCCTCTCAGATTCCAGAACTTTCTGCCACAGAAATGTGAGGAACATGTGTTTTTTTAGCCAAATTTTGAGGTTTGCAAAGGATTCTGGGTAACAGAACCTGGTCCGAGCCACACAAGTCACCCCATCTTGGATTCCCCTAGGTCTCTAGTTTTCTGAAATGCACAGGTTTGGTAGGTTTCCCTAGGTGCCGGCTGAGCTAGAGGCCAAAATCTACAGGTAGGCACTTTGCTAAAAACAGCTCTGTTTTCTGTGATGTGTCCACGTTGTGTTTTGGGGCATATCCTGTCGCGGGTGCTAGGCCTACCCACACAAGTGAGGTATCATTTTTATCGGGAGACTTGGGGGAACGCTGGGTGGAAGGAAATTTGTGGCTCCTCTCAGAATCCAGAACTTTCTGCTACAGAAATGTGAGGAACATGTGTTTTTTTTTTAGCCAAATTTTGAGGTTTGCAAAGGATTCTGGGTAACAGAACCTGGTCCGAGCCACAAAAGTCACCCCATCTTGGATTCCCCTAGGTCTCTAGTTTTCAGAAATGCACAGGTTTGGTAGGTTTCCCTAGGTGCCGGCTGAGCTAGAGGCCAAAATCTACAGGTAGGCACTTTGCAAAAAACACCTCTGTTTTCTTTCAAAAATTTGGATGTGTCCACATTGCGCTTTGGGGCGTTTCCTGTCGTGGGCGCTAGGCCTACCCACACAAGTGAGGTATCATTTTTATCGGGAGACTGGGGGGAACGCTGGGTGGAAGGAAACGTGTGGCTCCTCTCAGATTCCAGAACTTTCTGCCACAGTAATGTGAGGAACATGTGTTTTTTTAGCCAAATTTTGAGGTTTTCAAAGGATTCTGGGTAACAGCACCTGGTCCGAGCCACACAAGTCACCCCCATCTTGGATTCCCTTAGTTCTCTAGTTTTCAGAAATGCACAGGTTTGGTAGGTTTCCCTAGGTGCCGGCTGAGCTACAGGCCAAAATCTACAGGTAGGCACTTTGCAAAAAACACCTTTGTTTTCTTTCAAAAATTTGGATGTGTCCACGTTGCGCTTTGGGGCGTTTCCTGTCGCGGGCGCTAGGCCTACCCACACAAGTGAGGTATCATTTTTATCGGGAGACTTGGGGGAACGCTGGGTGGAAGGAAATTTGTGGCTCCTCTCAGATTCCAGAACTTTCTGCCACAGAAATGTGAGGAACATGTGTTTTTTTAGCCAAATTTTGAGGTTTGCAAAGGATTCTGGGTAACAGAACCTGGTCCGAGCCACACAAGTCACCCCATCTTGGATTCCCCTAGATCTCTAGTTTTCAGAAATGCACAGGTTTGGTAGGTTTCCCTAGGTGCCGGCTGAGCTAGAGGCCAAAATCTACAGGTAGGCACTTTTCTAAAAACAGCTCTGTTTTCTGTGATGTGTCCACGTTGTGTTTTGGGGCATATCCTGTCGCGGGTGCTAGGCCTACCCACACAAGTGAGGTATCATTTTTATCGGGAGACTTGGGGGAACGCTGGGTGGAAGGAAATTTGTGGCTCCTCTCAGATTCCAGAACTTTCTGCTACAGAAATGTGAGGAACATGTGTTTTTTTTTTAGCCAAATTTTGAGGTTTGCAAAGGATTCTGGGTAACAGAACCTGGTCCGAGCCACAAAAGTCACCCCATCTTGGATTCCCCTAGGTCTCTAGTTTTCAGGAATGCACAGGTTTGGTAGGTTTCCCTAGGTGCCGGCTGAGCTAGAGGCCAAAATCTACAGGTAGGCACTTTGCAAAAAACACCTCTGTTTTCTTTCAAAAATTTGGATGTGTCCACGTTGCACTTTGGGGCATTTCCTGTCGCGGGCGCTAGGCCTACCCACACAAGTGAGGTATAATTTTTATCGGGAGACTTGGGGGAACGCTGGGTGGAAGGAAATTTGTGGTTCCTCTCAGATTCCAGAACTTTCTGCCACAGAAATGTGAGGAACATGTGTTTTTTTAGCCAAATTTTGAGGTTTGCAAAGGATTCTGGGTAACAGAACCTGGTCCGAGCCACACAAGTCACCCCATCTTGGATTCCCCTAGGTCTCTAGTTTTCAGAAATGCACAGGTTTGGTAGGTTTCCCTAGGTGCCGGCTGAGCTAGAGGCCAAAATCTACAGGTAGGCACTTTGCTAAAAACAGCTCTGTTTTCTGTGATGTGTCCACGTTGTGTTTTGGGGCATATCCTGTCGCGGGTGCTATGCCTACCCACACAAGTGAGGTATCATTTTTATCGGGAGACTTGGGGGAACGCTGGGTGGAAGGAAATTTGTGGCTCCTCTCAGATTCCAGAACTTTCTGCTACAGAAATGTGAGGAACATGTGTTTTTTTTTTAGCCAAATTTTGAGGTTTGCAAAGGATTCTGGGTAACAGAACCTGGTCCGAGCCACACAAGTCACCCCATCTTGGATTCCCCTAGGTCTCTAGTTTTCAGAAATGCACAGGTTTGGTAGGTTTCCCTAGGTGCCGGCTGAGCTAGAGGCCAAAATCTACAGGTAGGCACTTTACTAAAAACAGCTCTGTTTTCTGTGATGTGTCCACGTTGTGTTTTGGGGCATATCCTGTCGCGGGTGCTAGGCCTACCCACACAAGTGAGGTATCATTTTTATCGGGAGACTTGGGGGAACGCTGGGTGGAAGGAAATTTGTGGCTCCTCTCAGATTCCAGAACTTTCTGCTACAGAAATGTGAGGAACATGTGTTAGGACTACCCACACAAGTGAGGTATATTTTTTATCGGGAGACTTGGGGGAACGCTGGGTGGAAGGAAACTTGTGGCTCCTCTCAGATTCCAGAACTTTCTGCCACAGAAAAGTGAGGAACATGTGTTTTTTTAGCCAAATTTTGAGGTTTGCAAGGATTCTGGGTAACAGCACCTGGTCTGAGCCACACAAGTCACCCCCATCTTGGATTCCCTTAGGTCTCTAGTTTTCAGAAATGCACAGGTTTGGTAGGTTTCCCTAGGTGCCGGCTGAGCTAGAGGCCAAAATCTACAGGTAGGCACTTTGCAAAAAACACCTCTGTTTTCTTTCAAAAATGTGGATGTGTCCACGTTGCGCTTTGGGGCGTTTCCTGTCGCGGGCGCTAGGCCTACCCACACAAGTGAGGTATCATTTTTATCGGGAGACTTGGGGGAACGCTGGGTGGAAGGAAACTTGTGGCTCCTCTCAGATTCCAGAACTTTCTGCCACAGAAATGTGAGGAACATGTGTTTTTTTAGCCAAATTTTGAGGTTTGCAAAGGATTCTGGGTAACAGAACCTGGTCTGAGCCACACAAGTCACCCCATCTTGGATTCCCCTAGGTCTCTAGTTTTCAGAAATGCACAGGTTTGGTAGGTTTCCCTAGGTGCCGGCTGAGCTAGAGGCCAAAATCTACAGGTAGGCACTTTGCAAAAAACACCTCTGTTTTCTTTCAAAAATTTGGATGTGTCCACGTTGCGCTTTGGGGCGTTTCCTGTCGCGGGCGCTAGGCCTACCCACACAAGTGAGGTATCATTTTTATCGGGAGACTTGGGGGAACGCTGGGTGGAAGGAAATTTGTGGCTCCTCTCAGATTCCAGAACTTTCTGCCACAGAAATGTGAGGAACATGTGTTTTTTTAGCCAAATTTTGAGGTTTGCAAAGGATTCTGGGTAACAGAACCTGGTCCGAGCCACACAAGTCACCCCATCTTGGATTCCCCTAGGTCTCTAGTTTTCAGAAATGCACAGGTTTGGTAGGTTTCCCTAGGTGCCGGCTGAGCTAGAGGCCAAAATCTACAGGTAGGCACTTTGCTAAAAACAGCTCTGTTTTCTGTGATGTGTCCACGTTGTGTTTTGGGGCATATCCTGTCGCGGGTGCTAGGCCTACCCACACAAGTGAGGTATCATTTTTATCGGGACACTTGGGGGAACGATGGGTGGAAGGAAATTTGTGGCTCCTCTCAGATTCCAGAACTTTCTGCTACAGAAATGTGAGGAACATGTGTTTTTTTTTTAGCCAAATTTTGAGGTTTGCAAAGGATTCTGGGTAACAGAACCTTGTCCGAGCCACAAAAGTCACCCCATCTTGGATTCCCCTAGGTCTCTAGTTTTCAGAAATGCACAGGTTTGGTAGGTTTCCCTAGGTGCCGGCTGAGCTAGAGGCCAAAATCTACAGGTAGGCACTTTGCTAAAAACAGCTCTGTTTTCTGTGATGTGTCCACGTTGTGTTTTGGGGCATATCCTGTCGCGGGTGCTAGGCCTACCCACACAAGTGAGGTATCATTTTTATCGGGAGACTTGGGGGAACGCTGGGTGGAAGGAAATTTGTGGCTCCTCTCAGATTCCAGAACTTTCTGCTACAGAAATGTGAGGAACATGTGTTTTTTTTTTAGCCAAATTTTGAGGTTTGCAAAGGATTCTGGGTAACAGAACCTGGTCCGAGCCCCAAAAGTCACCCCATCTTGGATTCCCCTAGGTCTCTAGTTTTCAGAAATGCACAGGTTTGGTAGGTTTCCCTAGGTGCCGGCTGAGCTAGAGGCCAAAATCTACAGGTAGGCACTTTGCAAAAAACACCTCTGTTTTCTTTCAAAAATTTGGATGTGTCCACGTTGCGCTTTGGGGCGCTTCCTGTCGCGGGCGCTAGGCCTACCCACACAAGTGAGGTATCATTTTTATCGGGAGACTTGGGGGAACGCTGGGTGGAAGGAAATTTGTAGCTCCTCTCAGATTCCAGAACTTTCTGCCACAGAAATGTGAGGAACATGTGTTTTTTTAGCCAAATTTTGAGGTTTGCAAAGGATTCTGGGTAACAGAACCTGGTCCGAGCCACACAAGTCACCCCATCTTGGATTCCCCTAGGTCTCTAGTTTTCAGAAATGCACAGGTTTGGTAGGTTTCCCTAGGTGCCGGCTGAGCTAGAGGCCAAAATCTACAGATAGGCACTTTGCTAAAAACAGCTCTGTTTTCTGTGATGTGTCCACGTTGTGTTTTGGGGCATATCCTGTCGCGGGTGCTAGGCCTACCCACACAAGTGAGGTATCATTTTTATCGGGAGACTTGGGGGAACGCTGGCTGGAAGGAAATTTGTGGCTCCTCTCAGATTCCAGAACTTTCTGCTACAGAAATGTGAGGAACATGTGTTTTTTTTTTAGCCAAATTTTGAGGTTTGCAAAGGATTCTGGGTAACAGAACCTGGTCCGAGCCACAAAAGTCACCCCATCTTGGATTCCCCTAGGTCTCTAGTTTTCAGAAATGCACAGGTTTGGTAGGTTTCCCTAGGTGCCGGCTGAGCTAGAGGCCAAAATCTACTGGTAGGCACTTTGCAAAAAACACCTCTGTTTTCTTTCAAAAATTTGGATGTGTCCACATTGCGCTTTGGGGCGTTTCCTGTCGTGGGCGCTAGGCCTACCCACACAAGTGAGGTATCATTTTTATCGGGAGACTGGGGGGAACGCTGGGTGGAAGGAAACGTGTGGCTCCTCTCAGTTTCCAGAACTTTCTGCCACAGAAATGTGAGGAACATGTGGTTTTTTAGCCAAATTTTGAGGTTTTCAAAGGATTCTGGGTAACAGCACCTGGTCCGAGCCACACAAGTCACCCCCATCTTGGATTCCCTTAGTTCTCTAGTTTTCAGAAATGCACAGGTTTGGTAGGTTTCCCTAGGTGCCGGCTGAGCTAGAGGCCAAAATCTACAGGTAGGCACTTTGCAAAAAACACCTCTGTTTTCTTTCAAAAATTTGGATGTGTCCACGTTGCGCTTTGGGGCGTTTCCTGTCGCGGGCGCTAGGCCTACCCACACAAGTGAGGTATCATTTTTATCGGGAGACTTGGGGGAACGCTGGGTGGAAGGAAATTTGTGGCTCCTCTCAGATTCCAGAACTTTCTGCCACAGAAATGTGAGGAACATGTGTTTGTTTAGCCAAATTTTGAGGTTTGCTAAGGATTCTGGGTAACAGAACCTGGTCCGAGCCACACAAGTCTCCCCATCTTGGATTCCCCTAGGTCTCTAGTTTTCAGAAATGCACAGGTTTGGTAGGTTTCCCTAGGTGCCGGCTGAGCTAGAGGCCAAAATCTACAGGTAGGCACTTTTCTAAAAACAGCTCTGTTTTCTGTGATGTGTCCACGTTGTGTTTTGGGGCATATCCTGTCGCGGGTACTAGGCCTACCCACACAAGTGAGGTATCATTTTTATCGGGAGACTTGGGGGAACGCTGAGTGGAAGGAAATTTGTGGCTCCTCTCAGATTCCAGAACTTTCTGCTACAGAAATGTGAGGAACATGTGTTTTTTTTTTAGCCAAATTTTGAGGTTTGCAAAGGATTCTGGGTAACAGAACCTGGTCCGAGCCACAAAAGTCACCCCATCTTGGATTCCCCTAGGTCTCTAGTTTTCAGAAATGCACAGGTTTGGTAGGTTTCCCTAGGTGCCGGCTGAGCTAGAGGCCAAAATCTACAGGTAGGCACTTTGCAAAAAACACCTCTGTTTTCTTTCAAAAATTTGGATGTGTCCACGTTGCGCTTTGGGGCGTTTCCTGTCGCGGGCGCTAGGCCTACCCACACAAGTGAGGTATCATTTTTATCGGGAGACTTGGGGGAACGCTGGGTGGAAGGAAATTTGTGGCTCCTCTCAGATTCCAGAACTTTCTGCCACAGAAATGTGAGGAACATGTGTTTTTTTAGCCAAATTTTGAGGTTTGCAAAGGATTCTGGGTAACAGAACCTGGTCCGAGCCACACAAGTCACCCCATCTTGGATTCCCCTAGATCTCTAGTTTTCAGAAATGCACAGGTTTGGTAGGTTTCCCTAGGTGCCGGCTGAGCTAGAGGCCAAAATCTACAGGTAGGCACTTTTCTAAAAACAGCTCTGTTTTCTGTGATGTGTCCACGTTGTGTTTTGGGGCATATCCTGTCGCGGGTGCTAGGCCTACCCACACAAGTGAGGTATCATTTTTATCGGGAGACTTGGGGGAACGCTGGGTGGAAGGAAATTTGTGGCTCCTCTCATATTCCACAACTTTCTGCTACAGAAATGTGAGGAACATGTGTTTTTTTTTTAGCCAAATTTTGAGGTTTGCAAAGGATTCTGGGTAACAGAACCTGGTCCGAGCCACAAAAGTCACCCCATCTTGGATTCCCCTAGGTCTCTAGTTTTCAGAAATGCACAGGTTTGGTAGGTTTCCCTAGGTGCCGGCTGAGCTAGAGGCCAAAATCTACAGGTAGGCACTTTGCAAAAAACACCTCTGTTTTCTTTCAAAAATTTGGATGTGTCCACGTTGCACTTTGGGGCGTTTCCTGTCGCGGGCGCTAGGCCTACCCACACAAGTGAGGTATAATTTTTATCGGGAGACTTGGGGGAACGCTGGGTGGAAGGAAATTTGTGGTTCCTCTCAGATTCCAGAACTTTCTGCCACAGAAATGTGAGGAACATGTGTTTTTTTAGCCAAATTTTGAGGTTTGCAAAGGATTCTGGGTAACAGAACTTGGTCCGAGCCACACAAGTCACCCCATCTTGGATTCCCCTAGGTCTCTAGTTTTCAGAAATGCACAGGTTTGGTAGGTTTCCCTAGGTGCCGGCTGAGCTAGAGGCCAAAATCTACAGGTAGGCACTTTGCTAAAAACAGCTCTGCTTTCTGTGATGTGTCCACGTTGTGTTTTGGGGCATATCCTGTCGCGGGTGCTATGCCTACCCACACAAGTGAGGTATCATTTTTATCGGGAGACTTGGGGGAACGCTGGGTGGAAGGAAATTTGTGGCTCCTCTCAGATTCCAGAACTTTCTGCTACAGAAATGTGAGGAACATGTGTTTTTTTTTTAGCCAAATTTTGAGGTTTGCAAAGGATTCTGGGTAACAGAACCTGGTCCGAGCCACACAAGTCACCCCATCTTGGATTCCCCTAGGTCTCTAGTTTTCAGAAATGCACAGGTTTGGTAGGTTTCCCTAGGTGCCGGCTGAGCTAGAGGCCAAAATCTACAGGTAGGCACTTTGCTAAAAACAGCTCTGTTTTCTGTGATGTGTCCACGTTGTGTTTTGGGGCATATCCTGTCGCGGGTGCTAGGCCTACCCACACAAGTGAGGTATCATTTTTATCGGGAGACTTGGGGGAACGCTGGGTGGAAGGAAATTTGTGGCTCCTCTCAGATTCCAGAACTTTCTGCTACAGAAATGTGAGGAACATGTGTTAGGACTACCCACAAAAGTGAGGTATATTTTTTATCGGGAGACTTGGGGGAACGCTGGGTGGAAGGAAACTTGTGGCTCCTCTCAGATTCCAGAACTTTCTGCCACAGAAAAGTGAGGAACATGTGTTTTTTTAGCCAAATTTTGAGGTTTGCAAGGATTCTGGGTAACAGCACCTGGTCTGAGCCACACAAGTCACCCCCATCTTGGATTCCCTTAGGTCTCTAGTTTTCAGAAATGCACAGGTTTGGTAGGTTTCCCTAGGTGCCGGCTGAGCTAGAGGCCAAAATCTACAGGTAGGCACTTTGCAAAAAACACCTCTGTTTTCTTTCAAAAATGTGGATGTGTCCACGTTGCGCTTTGGGGCGTTTCCTGTCGCGGGCGCTAGGCCTACCCACACAAGTGAGGTATCATTTTTATCGGGAGACTTGGGGGAACGCTGGGTGGAAGGAATCTTGTGGCTCCTCTCAGATTCCAGAACTTTCTGCCACAGAAATGTGAGGAACATGTGTTTTTTTAGCCAAATTTTGAGGTTTGCAAAGGATTCTGGGTAACAGAACCTGGTCTGAGCCACACAAGTCACCCCATCTTGGATTCCCCTAGGTCTCTAGTTTTCAGAAATGCACAGGTTTGGTAGGTTTCCCTAGGTGCCGGCTGAGCTAGAGGCCAAAATCTACAGGTAGGCACTTTGCAAAAAACACCTCTGTTTTCTTTCAAAAATTTGGATGTGTCCACGTTGCGCTTTGGGGCGTTTCCTGTCGCGGGCGCTAGGCCTACCCACACAAGTGAGGTATCATTTTTATCGGGAGACTTGGGGGAACGCTGGGTGGAAGGAAATTTGTGGCTCCTCTCAGATTCCAGAACTTTCTGCCACAGAAATGTGAGGAACATGTGTTTTTTTAGCCAAATTTTGAGGTTTGCAAAGGATTCTGGGTAACAGAACCTGGTCCGAGCCACACAAGTCACCCCATCTTGGATTCCCCTAGGTCTCTAGTTTTCAGAAATGCACAGGTTTGGTAGGTTTCCCTAGGTGCCGGCTGAGCTAGAGGCCAAAATCTACAGGTAGGCACTTTGCTAAAAACAGCTCTGTTTTCTGTGATGTGTCCACGTTGTGTTTTGGGGCATATCCTGTCGCGGGTGCTAGGCCTACCCACACAAGTGAGGTATCATTTTTATCGGGACACTTGGGGGAACGATGGGTGGAAGGAAATTTGTGGCTCCTCTCAGATTCCAGAACTTTCTGCTACAGAAATGTGAGGAACATGTGTTTTTTTTTTAGCCAAATTTTGAGGTTTGCAAAGGATTCTGGGTAACAGAACCTTGTCCGAGCCACAAAAGTCACCCCATCTTGGATTCCCCTAGGTCTCTAGTTTTCAGAAATGCACAGGTTTGGTAGGTTTCCCTAGGTGCCGGCTGAGCTAGAGGCCAAAATCTACAGGTAGGCACTTTGCTAAAAACAGCTCTGTTTTCTGTGATGTGTCCACGTTGTGTTTTGGGGCATATCCTGTCGCGGGTGCTAGGCCTACCCACACAAGTGAGGTATCATTTTTATCGGGAGACTTGGGGGAACGCTGGGTGGAAGGAAATTTGTGGCTCCTCTCAGATTCCAGAACTTTCTGCTACAGAAATGTGAGGAACATGTGTTTTTTTTTTAGCCAAATTTTGAGGTTTGCAAAGGATTCTGGGTAACAGAACCTGGTCCGAGCCACAAAAGTCACCCCATCTTGGATTCCCCTAGGTCTCTAGTTTTCAGAAATGCACAGGTTTGGTAGGTTTCCCTAGGTGCCGGCTGAGCTAGAGGCCAAAATCTACAGGTAGGCACTTTGCAAAAAACACCTCTGTTTTCTTTCAAAAATTTGGATGTGTCCACGTTGCGCTTTGGGGCGCTTCCTGTCGCGGGCGCTAGGCCTACCCACACAAGTGAGGTATCATTTTTATCGGGAGACTTGGGGGAACGCTGGGTGGAAGGAAATTTGTAGCTCCTCTCAGATTCCAGAACTTTCTGCCACAGAAATGTGAGGAACATGTGTTTTTTTAGCCAAATTTTGAGGTTTGCAAAGGATTCTGGGTAACAGAACCTGGTCCGAGCCACACAAGTCACCCCATCTTGGATTCCCCTAGGTCTCTAGTTTTCAGAAATGCACAGGTTTGGTAGGTTTCCCTAGGTGCCGGCTGAGCTAGAGGCCAAAATCTACAGGTAGGCACTTTGCTAAAAACAGCTCTGTTTTCTGTGATGTGTCCACGTTGTGTTTTGGGGCATATCCTGTCGCGGGTGCTAGGCCTACAAACACAAGTGAGGTATCATTTTTATCGGGAGACTTGGGGGAACGCTGGGTGGAAGGAAATTTGTGGCTCCTCTCAGATTCCAGAACTTTCTGCTACAGAAATGTGAGGAACATGTGTTTTTTTTTTAGCCAAATTTTGAGGTTTGCAAAGGATTCTGGGTAACAGAACCTGGTCCGAGCCACAAAAGTCACCCCATCTTGGATTCCCCTAGGTCTCTAGTTTTCAGAAATGCACAGGTTTGGTAGGTTTCCCTAGGTGCCGGCTGAGCTAGAGGCCAAAATCTACTGGTAGGCACTTTGCAAAAAACACCTCTGTTTTCTTTCAAAAATTTGGATGTGTCCACATTGCGCTTTGGGGCGTTTCCTGTCGTGGGCGCTAGGCCTACCCACACAAGTGAGGTATCATTTTTATCGGGAGACTGGGGGGAACGCTGGGTGGAAGGAAACGTGTGCCTCCTCTCAGTTTCCAGAACTTTCTGCCACAGAAATGTGAGGAACATGTGGTTTTTTAGCCAAATTTTGAGGTTTGCAAGGATTCTGGTTAACAGCACCTGGTCTGAGCCACACAAGTCACCCCCATCTTGGATTCCCTTAGGTCTCTAGTTTTCAGAAATGCACAGGTTTGGTAGGTTTCCCTAGGTGCCGGCTGAGCTAGAGGCCAAAATCTACAGGTAGGCACTTTGCAAAAAACACCTCTGTTTTCTTTCAAAAATTTGGATGTGTCCACATTGCGCTTTGGGGCGTTTCCTGTCGTGGGCGCTAGGCCTACCCACACAAGTGAGGTATCATTTTTATCGGGAGACTGGGGGGAACGCTGGGTGGAAGGAAACGTGTGGCTCCTCTCAGTTTCCAGAACTTTCTGCCACAGAAATGTGAGGAACATGTGGTTTTTTAGCCAAATTTTGAGGTTTGCAAGGATTCTGGGTAACAGCACCTGGTCTGAGCCACACAAGTCACCCCCATCTTGGATTCCCTTAGGTCTCTAGTTTTCAGAAATGCACAGGTTTGGTAGGTTTCCCTAGGTGCCGGCTGAGCTAGAGGCCAAAATCTACAGGTAGGCACTTTGCAAAAAACACCTCTGTTTTCTTTCAAAAATGTGGATGTGTCCACGTTGCGCTTTGGGGCGTTTCCTGTCGCGGGCGCTAGGCCTACCCACACAAGTGAGGTATCATTTTTATCGGGAGACTTGGGGGAACGCTGGGTGGAAGGAAACGTGTGGCTCCTCTCAGGTTCCAGAACTTTCTGCCACAGAAATGTGAGGAACATGTGTTTTTTTAGCCAAATTTTGAGGTTTGCAAAGGATTCTGGGTAACAGAACCTGGTCTGAGCCACACAAGTCACCCCATCTTGGATTCCCCTAGGTCTCTAGTTTTCAGAAATGCACAGGTTTGGTAGGTTTCCCTAGGTGCCGGCTGAGCTAGAGGCCAAAATCTACAGGTAGGCACTTTGCAAAAAACACCTCTGTTTTCTTTCAAAAATTTGGATGTGTCCACGTTGCGCTTTGGGGCGTTTCCTGTCGCGGGCGCTAGGCCTACCCACACAAGTGAGGTATCATTTTTATCGGGAGACTTGGGGGAACGCTGGGTGGAAGGAAATTTGTGGCTCCTCTCAGATTCCAGAACTTTCTGCCACAGAAATGTGAGGAACATGTGTTTTTTTAGCCAAATTTTGAGGTTTGCAAAGGATTCTGGGTAACAGAACCTGGTCCGAGCCACACAAGTCACCCCATCTTGGATTCCCCTAGGTCTCTAGTTTTCAGAAATGCACAGGTTTGGTAGGTTTCCCTAGGTGCCGGCTGAGCTAGAGGCCAAAATCTACAGGTAGGCACTTTGCTAAAAACAGCTCTGTTTTCTGTGATGTGTCCACGTTGTGTTTTGGGGCATATCCTGTCGCGGGTGCTAGGCCTACCCACACAAGTGAGGTATCATTTTTATCGGGACACTTGGGGGAACGATGGGTGGAAGGAAATTTGTGGCTCCTCTCAGATTCCAGAACTTTCTGCTACAGAAATGTGAGGAACATGTGTTTTTTTTTTAGCCAAATTTTGAGGTTTGCAAAGGATTCTGGGTAACAGAACCTTGTCCGAGCCACAAAAGTCACCCCATCTTGGATTCCCCTAGGTCTCTAGTTTTCAGAAATGCACAGGTTTGGTAGGTTTCCCTAGGTGCCGGCTGAGCTAGAGGCCAAAATCTACAGGTAGGCACTTTGCTAAAAACAGCTCTGTTTTCTGTGATGTGTCCACGTTGTGTTTTGGGGCATATCCTGTCGCGGGTGCTAGGCCTACCCACACAAGTGAGGTATCATTTTTATCGGGAGACTTGGGGGAACGCTGGGTGGAAGGAAATTTGTGGCTCCTCTCAGATTCCAGAACTTTCTGCTACAGAAATGTGTGGAACATGTGTTTTTTTTTTAGCCAAATTTTGAGGTTTGCAAAGGATTCTGGGTAACAGAACCTGGTCCGAGCCACAAAAGTCACCCCATCTTGGATTCCCCTAGGTCTCTAGTTTTCAGAAATGCACAGGTTTGGTAGGTTTCCCTAGGTGCCGGCTGAGCTAGAGGCCAAAATCTACAGGTAGGCACTTTGCAAAAAACACCTCTGTTTTCTTTCAAAAATTTGGATGTGTCCACGTTGCGCTTTGGGGCGCTTCCTGTCGCGGGCGCTAGGCCTACCCACACAAGTGAGGTATCATTTTTATCGGGAGACTTGGGGGAACGCTGGGTGGAAGGAAATTTGTAGCTCCTCTCAGATTCCAGAACTTTCTGCCACAGAAAGGTGAGGAACATGTGTTTTTTTAGCCAAATTTTGAGGTTTGCAAAGGATTCTGGGTAACAGAACCTGGTCCGAGCCACACAAGTCACCCCATCTTGGATTCCCCTAGGTCTCTAGTTTTCAGAAATGCACAGGTTTGGTAGGTTTCCCTAGGTGCCGGCTGAGCTAGAGGCCAAAATCTACAGGTAGGCACTTTGCAAAAAACACCTCTGTTTTCTTTCAAAAATGTGGATGTGTCCACGTTGCGCTTTGGGGCGTTTCCTGTCGCGGGCGCTAGGCCTACCCACACAAGTGAGGTATCATTTTTATCGGGAGACTTGGGGGAACGCTGGGTGGAAGGAATCTTGTGGCTCCTCTCAGATTCCAGAACTTTCTGCCACAGAAATGTGAGGAACATGTGTTTTTTTAGCCAAATTTTGAGGTTTGCAAAGGATTCTGGGTAACAGAACCTGGTCTGAGCCACACAAGTCACCCCATCTTGGATTCCCCTAGGTCTCTAGTTTTCAGAAATGCACAGGTTTGGTAGGTTTCCCTAGGTGCCGGCTGAGCTAGAGGCCAAAATCTACAGGTAGGCACTTTGCAAAAAACACCTCTGTTTTCTTTCAAAAATTTGGATGTGTCCACGTTGCGCTTTGGGGCGTTTCCTGTCGCGGGCGCTAGGCCTACCCACACAAGTGAGGTATCATTTTTATCGGGAGACTTGGGGGAACGCTGGGTGGAAGGAAATTTGTGGCTCCTCTCAGATTCCAGAACTTTCTGCCACAGAAATGTGAGGAACATGTGTTTTTTTAGCCAAATTTTGAGGTTTGCAAAGGATTCTGGGTAACAGAACCTGGTCCGAGCCACACAAGTCACCCCATCTTGGATTCCCCTAGGTCTCTAGTTTTCAGAAATGCACAGGTTTGGTAGGTTTCCCTAGGTGCCGGCTGAGCTAGAGGCCAAAATCTACAGGTAGGCACTTTGCTAAAAACAGCTCTGTTTTCTGTGATGTGTCCACGTTGTGTTTTGGGGCATATCCTGTCGCGGGTGCTAGGCCTACCCACACAAGTGAGGTATCATTTTTATCGGGACACTTGGGGGAACGATGGGTGGAAGGAAATTTGTGGCTCCTCTCAGATTCCAGAACTTTCTGCTACAGAAATGTGAGGAACATGTGTTTTTTTTTTAGCCAAATTTTGAGGTTTGCAAAGGATTCTGGGTAACAGAACCTTGTCCGAGCCACAAAAGTCACCCCATCTTGGATTCCCCTAGGTCTCTAGTTTTCAGAAATGCACAGGTTTGGTAGGTTTCCCTAGGTGCCGGCTGAGCTAGAGGCCAAAATCTACAGGTAGGCACTTTGCTATAAACAGCTCTGTTTTCTGTGATGTGTCCACGTTGTGTTTTGGGGCATATCCTGTCGCGGGTGCTAGGCCTACCCACACAAGTGAGGTATCATTTTTATCGGGAGACTTGGGGGAACGCTGGGTGGAAGGAAATTTGTGGCTCCTCTCAGATTCCAGAACTTTCTGCTACAGAAATGTGAGGAACATGTGTTTTTTTTTTAGCCAAATTTTGAGGTTTGCAAAGGATTCTGGGTAACAGAACCTGGTCCGAGCCACAAAAGTCACCCCATCTTGGATTCCCCTAGGTCTCTAGTTTTCAGAAATGCACAGGTTTGGTAGGTTTCCCTAGGTGCCGGCTGAGCTAGAGGCCAAAATCTACAGGTAGGCACTTTGCAAAAAACACCTCTGTTTTCTTTCAAAAATTTGGATGTGTCCACGTTGCGCTTTGGGGCGCTTCCTGTCGCGGGCGCTAGGCCTACCCACACAAGTGAGGTATCATTTTTATCGGGAGACTTGGGGGAACGCTGGGTGGAAGGAAATTTGTAGCTCCTCTCAGATTCCAGAACTTTCTGCCACAGAAATGTGAGGAACATGTGTTTTTTTAGCCAAATTTTGAGGTTTGCAAAGGATTCTGGGTAACAGAACCTGGTCCGAGCCACACAAGTCACCCCATCTTGGATTCCCCTAGGTCTCTAGTTTTCAGAAATGCACAGGTTTGGTAGGTTTCCCTAGGTGCCGGCTGAGCTAGAGGCCAAAATCTACAGGTAGGCACTTTGCTAAAAACAGCTCTGTTTTCTGTGATGTGTCCACGTTGTGTTTTGGGGCATATCCTGTCGCGGGTGCTAGGCCTACCCACACAAGTGAGGTATCATTTTTATCGGGAGACTTGGGGGAACGCTGGGTGGAAGGAAATTTGTGGCTCCTCTCAGATTCCAGAACTTTCTGCTACAGAAATGTGAGGAACATGTGTTTTTTTTTTAGCCAAATTTTGAGGTTTGCAAAGGATTCTGGGTAACAGAACCTGGTCCGAGCCACAAAAGTCACCCCATCTTGGATTCCCCTAGGTCTCTAGTTTTCAGAAATGCACAGGTTTGGTAGGTTTCCCTAGGTGCCGGCTGAGCTAGAGGCCAAAATCTACTGGTAGGCACTTTGCAAAAAACACCTCTGTTTTCTTTCAAAAATTTGGATGTGTCCACATTGCGCTTTGGGGCGTTTCCTGTCGTGGGCGCTAGGCCTACCCACACAAGTGAGGTATCATTTTTATCGGGAGACTGGGGGGAACGCTGGGTGGAAGGAAACGTGTGGCTCCTCTCAGTTTCCAGAACTTTCTGCCACAGAAATGTGAGGAACATGTGGTTTTTTAGCCAAATTTTGAGGTTTTCAAAGGATTCTGGGTAACAGCACCTGGTCCGAGCCACACAAGTCACCCCCATCTTGGATTCCCTTAGTTCTCTAGTTTTCAGAAATGCACAGGTTTGGTAGGTTTCCCTAGGTGCCGGCTGAGCTAGAGGCCAAAATCTACAGGTAGGCACTTTGCAAAAAACACCTCTGTTTTCTTTCAAAAATTTGAATGTGTCCACGTTGCGCTTTGGGGCGTTTCCTGTCGCGGGCGCTAGGCCTACCCACACAAGTGAGGTATCATTTTTATCGGGAGACTTGGGGGAACGCTGGGTGGAAGGAAATTTGTGGCTCCTCTCAGATTCCAGAACTTTCTGCCACAGAAATGTGAGGAACATGTGTTTGTTTAGCCAAATTTTGAGGTTTGCAAAGGATTCTGGATAACAGAACCTGGTCCGAGCCACACAAGTCACCCCATCTTGGATTCCCCTAGGTCTCTAGTTTTCAGAAATGCACAGGTTTGGTAGGTTTCCCTAGGTGCCGGCTGAGCTAGAGGCCAAAATCTACAGGTAGGCACTTTTCTAAAAACAGCTCTGTTTTCTGTGATGTGTCCACGTTGTGTTTTGGGGCATATCCTGTCGCGGGTGCTAGGCCTACCCACACAAGTGAGGTATCATTTTTATCGGGAGACTTGGGGGAACGCTGAGTGGAAGGAAATTTGTGGCTCCTCTCAGATTCCAGAACTTTCTGCTACAGAAATGTGAGGAACATGTGTTTTTTTTTTAGCCAAATTTTGAGGTTTGCAAAGGATTCTGGGTAACAGAACCTGGTCCGAGCCACAAAAGTCACCCCATCTTGGATTCCCCTAGGTGTCTAGTTTTCAGAAATGCACAGGTTTGGTAGGTTTCCCTAGGTGCCGGCTGAGCTAGAGGCCAAAATCTACAGGTAGGCACTTTGCAAAAAACACCTCTGTTTTCTTTCAAAAATTTGGATGTGTCCACGTTGCGCTTTGGGGCGTTTCCTGTCGCGGGCGCTAGGCCTACCCACACAAGTGAGGTATCATTTTTATCGGGAGACTTGGGGGAACGCTGGGTGGAAGGAAATTTGTAGCTCCTCTCAGATTCCAGAACTTTCTGCCACAGAAATGTGAGGAACATGTGTTTTTTTAGCCAAATTTTGAGGTTTGCAAAGGATTCTGGGTAACAGAACCTGGTCCGAGCCACACAAGTCACCCCATCTTGGATTCCCCTAGGTCTCTAGTTTTCAGAAATGCACAGGTTTGGTAGGTTTCCCTAGGTGCCGGCTGAGCTAGAGGCCAAAATCTACAGGTAGGCACTTTGCTAAAAACAGCTCTGTTTTCTGTGATGTGTCCACGTTGTGTTTTGGGGCATATCCTGTCGCGGGTGCTAGGCCTACCCACACAAGTGAGGTATCATTTTTATCGGGAGACTTGGGGGAACGCTGGGTGGAAGGAAATTTGTGGCTCCTCTCAGATTCCAGAACTTTCTGCTACAGAAATGTGAGGAACATGTGTTTTTTTTTTAGCCAAATTTTGAGGTTTGCAAAGGATTCTGGGTAACAGAACCTGGTCCGAGCCACAAAAGTCACCCCATCTTGGATTCCCCTAGGTCTCTAGTTTTCAGAAATGCCAGGGTTGGTAGGTTTCCCTAGGTGCCGGCTGAGCTAGAGGCCAAAATCTACAGGTAGGCACTTTGCTAAAAACAGCTCTGTTTTCTGTGATGTGTCCACGTTGTGTTTTGGGGCATATCCTGTCGCGGGTGCTAGGCCTACCCACACAAGTGAGGTATCATTTTTTTCGGGAGACTCGGGGGAACGCTGGGTGGATGGAAACGTGTGGCTCCTCTCAGATTCCAGAACTTTCTGCCACAGAAATGTGAGGAACATGTATTTTTTTAGCCAAATTTTGAGGTTTGCAAAGGATTCTGGGTAACAGCACCTGGTCCGAGCCTCACAAGTCACCCCCATCTTGGATTCCCTTAGGTCTCTAGTTTTCAGAAATGCACAGGTTTGGTAGGTTTCCCTAGGTGCCGGCTGAGCTAGAGGCCAAAATCTACAGGTAGGCATTTTGCAAAAAACACCTCTGTTTTCTTTCAAAAATTTGGATCTGTCCACGTTGCGCTTTGGGGCGTTTCCTGTCGCGGGCGCTAGGCCTACCCACACAAGTGAGGTATCATTTTTATCGGGAGACTTGGGGGAACGCTGGGTGGAAGGAAATTTGTGGCTCCTCTCAGATTCCAGAACTTTCTGCCACAGAAATGTGAGGAACATCTGTTTTTTTAGCCAAATTTTGAGGTTTGCAAAGGATTCTGGGTAACAGAACCTGGTCCGAGCCACACAAGTCACCCCATCTTGGATTCCCCTAGGTCTCTAGTTTTCAGAAATGCACAGGTTTGGTAGGTTTCCCTAGGTGCCGGCTGAGCTAGAGGCCAAAATCTACAGGTAGGCACTTTGCAAAAAACACCTCTGTTTTCTTTCAAAAATTTGGATGTGTCCACGTTGCGCTTTGGGGCGTTTCCTGTCGCGGGCGCTAGGCCTACCCACACAAGTGAGGTATCATTTTTATCGGGAGACTTGGGGGAACGCTGGGTGGAAGGAAATTTGTGGCTCCTCTCAGATTTCAGAACTTTCTGCCACAGAAATGTGAGGAACATGTGTTTGTTTAGCCAAATTTTGAGGTTTGCAAAGGATTCTGGGTAACAGAACCTGGTCCGAGCCACACAAGTCACCCCATCTTGGATTCCCCTAGGTCTCTAGTTTTCAGAAATGCACAGGTTTGGTAGGTTTCCCTAGGTGCCGGCTGAGCTAGAGGCCAAAATCTACAGGTAGGCACTTTTCTAAAAACAGCTCTGTTTTCTTTGATGTGTCCACGTTGTGTTTTGGGGCATATCCTGTCGCGGGTGCTAGGCCTACCCACACAAGTGAGGTATCATTTTTATCGGGAGACTTGGGGGAACGCTGAGTGGAAGGAAATTTGTGGCTCCTCTCAGATTCCAGAACTTTCTGCTACAGAAATGTGAGGAACATGTGTTTTTTTTTAGCCAAATTTTGAGGTTTGCAAAGGATTCTGGGTAACAGAACCTGGTCCGAGCCACAAAAGTCACCCCATCTTGGATTCCCCTAGGTCTCTAGTTTTCAGAAATGCACAGGTTTGGTAGGTTTCCCTAGGTGCCGGCTGAGCTAGAGGCCAAAATCTACAGGTAGGCACTTTGCAAAAAACACCTCTGTTTTCTTTCAAAAATTTGGATGTGTCCACGTTGCGCTTTGGGGCGTTTCCTGTCGCGGGCGCTAGGCCTACCCACACAAGTGAGGTATCATTTTTATCGGGAGACTTGGGGGAACGCTGGGTGGAAGGAAATTTGTGGCTCC
This sequence comes from Pleurodeles waltl, assembly GCF_031143425.1. NCBI lineage: Eukaryota > Metazoa > Chordata > Amphibia > Caudata > Salamandridae > Pleurodeles > Pleurodeles waltl. Next base: position 253,733 of record NW_027149855.1, read on the forward strand.
TCTCAGATTCCAGAACTTTCTGCCACAGAAATGTGAGGAACATGTGTTTTTTTAGCCAAATTTTGAGGTTTGCAAAGGATTCTGGGTAACAGAACCTGGTCCGAGCCACACAAGTCACCCCATCTTGGATTCCCCTAGGTCTCTAGTTTTCAGAAATGCACAGGTTTGGTAGGTTTCCCTAGGTGCCGGCTGAGCTAGAGGCCAAAATCTACAGGTAGGCACTTTGCTAAAAACAGCTCTGTTTTCTGTGATGTGACCACGTTGTGTTTTGGGGCATATCCTGTCGCGGGTGCTAGGCCTACCCACACAAGTGAGGTATCATTTTTATCGGGAGACTTGGGGGAACGCTGGGTGGAAGGAAATTTGTGGCTCCTCTCAGATTCCAGAACTTTCTGCTACAGAAATGTGAGGAACATGTGTTTTTTTTTTAGCCAAATTTTGAGGTTTGCAAAGGATTCTGGGTAACAGAACCTGGTCCGAGCCACAAAAGTCACCCCATCTTGGATTCCCCTAGGTCTCTAGTTTTCAGAAATGCACAGGTTTGGTAGGTTTCCCTAGGTGCCGGCTGAGCTAGAGGCCAAAATCTACAGGTAGGCACTTTGCAAAAAACACCTCTGTTTTCTTTCAAAAATTTGGATGTGTCCACGTTGCACTTTGGGGCGTTTCCTGTCCCGGGCGCTAGGCCTACCCACACAAGTGAGGTATAATTTTTATCGGGAGACTTGGGGGAACGCTGGGTGGAAGGAAATTTGTGGCTCCTCTCAGATTCCAGAACTTTCTGCCACAGAAATGTGAGGAACATGTGTTTTTTTAGCCAAATTTTGAGGTTTGCAAAGGATTCTGGGTAACAGCACCTGGTCCGAGCCACACAAGTCACCCCCATCTTGGATTCCCTTAGGTCTCTAGTTTTCAGAAATGCACAGGTTTGGTAGGATTCCCTAGGCGCCGGCTGAGCTAGAGGCCAAAAACTACAGGTAGGCACCTTGCAAAAAACACCTCTGTTTTCTTTCAAAAATTTGGATGTGTACACATTGCGCTTTGGGGCGTTTCCTATCGTGGGCGCTAGGCCTACCCACACAAGTGAGGTATCATTTTTATCGGGAGACTCGGGGGAACGCTGGGTGGAAGGAAACGTGTGGCTCCTCTCAGATTCCAGAACTTTCTGCCACAGAAATGTGAGGAACATGTATTTTTTTAGCCAAATTTTGAGGTTTGCAAAGGATTCTGGGTAACAGCACCTGGTCCGAGCCTCACAAGTCACCCCCATCTTGGATTCCCTTAGGTCTCTAGTTTTCAGAAATGCACAGGTTTGGTAGGTTTCCCTAGGTGCCGGCTGAGCTAGAGGCCAAAATCTACAGGTAGGCACTTTGCAAAAAACACCTCTGTTTTCTTTCAAAAATTTGGATCTGTCCACGTTGCGCTTTGGGGCGTTTCCTGTCGCGGGCGCTAGGCCTACCCACACAACTGAGGTATCATTTTTATCGGGAGACTTGGGGGAACGCTGGGTGGAAGGAAATTTGTGGCTCCTCTCAGATTCCAGAACTTTCTGCCACAGAAATGTGAGGAACATCTGTTTTTTTAGCCAAATTTTGAGGTTTGCAAAGGATTCTGGGTAACAGAACCTGGTCCGAGCCACACAAGTCACCCCATCTTGGATTCCCCTAGGTCTCTAGTTTTCAGAAATGCACAGGTTTGGTAGGTTTCCCTAGGTGCCGGCTGAGCTAGAGGCCAAAATCTACAGGTAGGCACTTTTCTAAAAACAGCTCTGTTTTCTGTGATGTGTCCACGTTGTGTTTTGGGGCATATCCTGTCGCGGGTGCTAGGCCTACCCACACAAGTGAGGTATCATTTTTATCGGGAGACTTGGGGGAACGCTGGGTGGAAGGAAATTTGTGGCTCCTCTCAGATTCCAGAACTTTCTGCTACAGAAATGTGAGGAACATGTGTTGTTTTTTTAGCCAAATTTTGAGGTTTGCAAAGGATTCTGGGTAACAGAACCTGGTCCGAGCCACAAAAGTCACCCCATCTTGGATTCCCCTAGGTCCCTAGTTTTCAGAAATGCACAGGTTTGGTAGGTTTCCCTAGGTGCCGGCTGAGCTAGAGGCCAAAATCTACAGGTAGGCACTTTGCAAAAAACACCTCTGTTTTCTTTCAAAAATTTGGATGTGTCCACGTTGCGCTTTGGGGCGTTTCCTGTCGCGGGCGCTAGGCCTACCCACACAAGTGAGGTATCATTTTTATCGGGAGACTTGGGGGAACGCTGGGTGGAAGGAAATTTGTGGCTCCTCTCAGATTCCAGAACTTTCTGCCACAGAAATGTGAGGAACATGTGTTTTTTTAGCCAAATTTTGAGGTTTGCAAAGGATTCTGGGTAACAGAACCTGGTCCGAGCCACACAAGTCACCCCATCTTGGATTCCCCTAGGTCTCTAGTTTTCAGAAATGCACAGGTTTGGTAGGTTTCCCTAGGTGCCGGCTGAGCTAGAGGCCAAAATCTACAGGTAGGCACTTTGCAAAAAACACCTCTGTTTTCTTTCAAAACTTTGGATGTGTCCACGTTGCACTTTGGGGCGTTTCCTGTCGCGGGCGCTAGGCCTACCCACACAAGTGAGGTATAATTTTTATCGGGAGACTTGGGGGAACGCTGGGTGGAAGGAAATTTGTGGCTCCTCTCAGATTCCAGAACTTTCAGCCACAGAAATGTGAGGAACATGTGTTTTTTTAGCCAAATTTTGAGGTTTGCAAAGGATTCTGGGTAACAGAACCTGGTCCGAGCCACACAAGTCACCCCATCTTGGATTCCCCTAGGTCTCTAGTTTTCAGAAATGCACAGGTTTGGTAGGTTTCTCTAGGGTCCGGCTGAGCTAGAGGCCAAAATCTACAGGTAGGCACTTTGCAAAAAACACCTGTTTTCTTTCAAAAATTTGGATCTGTCCACGTTGCGCTTTGGGGCGTTTCCTGTCGCGGGCGCTAGGCCTACCCACACAAGTGAGGTATCATTTTTATCGGGAGACTTGGGGGAACGCTGGGTGGAAGGAAATTTGTGGCTCCTCTCAGATTCCAGAACTTTCTGCCACAGAAATGTGAGGAACATCTGTTTTTTTAGCCAAATTTTGAGGTTTGCAAAGGATTCTGGGTAACAGAACCTGGTCCGAGCCACACAAGTCACCCCATCTTGGATTCCCCTAGGTCTCTAGTTTTCAGAAATGCACAGGTTTGGTAGGTTTCCCTAGGTGCCGGCTGAGCTAGAGGCCAAAATCTACAGGTAGGCACTTTGCAAAAAACACCTCTGTTTTCTTTCAAAAATTTGGATGTGTCCACGTTGCGCTTTGGGGCGTTTCCTGTCGCGGGCGCTAGGCCTACCCACACAAGTGAGGTATCATTTTTATCGGGAGACTTGGGGGAACGCTGGGTGGAAGGAAATTTGTGGCTCCTCTCAGATTCCAGAACTTTCTGCCACAGAAATGTGAGGAACATGTGTTTGTTTAGCCAAATTTTGAGGTTTGCAAAGGATTCTGGGTAACAGAACCTGGTCCGAGCCACACAAGTCACCCCATCTTGGATTCCCCTAGGTCTCTAGTTTTCAGAAATGCACAGGTTTGGTAGGTTTCCCTAGGTGCCGGCTGAGCTAGAGGCCAAAATCTACAGGTAGGCACTTTTCTAAAAACAGCTCTGTTTTCTGTGATGTGTCCACGTTGTGTTTTGGGGCATATCCTGTCGCGGGTGCCAGGCCTACCCACACAAGTGAGGTATCATTTTTATCGGGAGACTTGGGGGAACGCTGAGTGGAAGGAAATTTGTGGCTCCTCTCAGATTCCAGAACTTTCTGCTACAGAAATGTGAGGAACATGTGTTTTTTTTTTAGCCAAATTTTGAGGTTTGCAAAGGATTCTGGGTAACAGAACCTGGTCCGAGCCACAAAAGTCACCCCATCTTGGATTCCCCTAGGTCTCTAGTTTTCAGAAATGCACAGGTTTGGTAGGTTTCCCTAGGTGCCGGCTGAGCTAGAGGCCAAAATCTACAGGTAGGCACTTTGCAAAAAACACCTCTGTTTTCTTTCAAAAATTTGGATGTGTCCACGTTGCGCTTTGGGGCGTTTCCTGTCGCGGGCGCTAGGCCTACCCACACAAGTGAGGTATCATTTTTATCGGGAGACTTGGGGGAACGCTGGGTGGAAGGAAATTTGTGGCTCCTCTCAGATTCCAGAACTTTCTGCCACAGAAATGTGAGGAACATCTGTTTTTTTAGCCAAATTTTGAGGTTTGCAAAGGATTCTGGGTAACAGAACCTGGTCCGAGCCACACAAGTCACCCCATCTTGGATTCCCCTAGGTCTCTAGTTTTCAGAAATGCACAGGTTTGGTAGGTTTCCCTAGGTGCCGGCTGAGCTAGACGCCAAAATCTACAGGTAGGCACTTTGCTAAAAACAGCTCTGTTTTCTGTGATGTGTCCACATTGTGTTTTGGGGCATATCCTGTCGCGGGTGCTAGGCCTACCCACACAAGTGAGGTATCATTTTTATCGGGAGACTTGGGGGAACGCTGGGTGGAAGGAAATTTGTGGCTCCTCTCAGATTCCAGAACTTTCTGCTACAGAAATGTGAGGATCATGTGTTTTTTTTTTAGCCAAATTTTGAGGTTTGCAAAGGATTCTGGGTAACAGAACCTGGTCCGAGCCACAAAAGTCACCCCGTCTTGGATTCCCCTAGGTCTCTAGTTTTCAGAAATGCACAGGTTTGGTAGGTTTCCCTAGGTGCCGGCTGAGCTAGAGGCCAAAATCTACAGGTAGGCACTTTGCAAAAAACACCTCTGTTTTCTTTCAAAAATTTGGATGTGTCCACGTTGCACTTTGGGGCGTTTCCTGTCCCGGGCCCTAGGCCTACCCACACAAGTGAGGTATAATTTTTATCGGGAGACTTGGGGGAACGCTGGGTGGAAGGAAATTTGTGGCTCCTCTCAGATTCCAGAACTTTCTGCCACAGAAATGTGAGGAACATGTGTTTTTTTAGCCAAATTTTGAGGTTTGCAAAGGATTCTGGGTAACAGCACCTGGTCCGAGCCACACAAGTCACCCCCATCTTGGATTCCCTTAGGTCTCTAGTTTTCAGAAATGCACAGGTTTGGTAGGATTCCCTAGGTGCCGGCTGAGCTAGAGGCCAAAAACTACAGGTAGGCACCTTGCAAAAAACACCTCTGTTTTCTTTCAAAAATTTGGATGTGTCCACATTGCGCTTTGGGGCGTTTCCTATCGTGGGCGCTAGGCCTACCCACACAAGTGAGGTATCATTTTTATCGGGAGACTCGGGGGAACGCTGGGTGGAAGGAAACGTGTGGCTCCTCTCAGATTCCAGAACTTTCTGCCACAGAAATGTGAGGAACATGTATTTTTTTAGCCAAATTTTGAGGTTTGCAAAGGATTCTGGGTAACAGCACCTGGTCCGAGCCTCACAAGTCACCCCCATCTTGGATTCCCTTAGGTCTCTAGTTTTCAGAAATGCACAGGTTTGGTAGGTTTCCCTAGGTGCCGGCTGAGCTAGAGGCCAAAATCTACAGGTAGGCACTTTGCAAAAAACACCTCTGTTTTCTTTCAAAAATTTGGATCTGTCCACGTTGCGCTTTGGGGCGTTTCCTGTCGCGGGCGCTAGGCCTACCCACACAACTGAGGTATCATTTTTATCGGGAGACTTGGGGGAACGCTGGGTGGAAGGAAATTTGTGGCTCCTCTCAGATTCCAGAACTTTCTGCCACAGAAATGTGAGGAACATCTGTTTTTTTAGCCAAATTTTGAGGTTTGCAAAGGATTCTGGGTAACAGAACCTGGTCCGAGCCACACAAGTCACCCCATCTTGGATTCCCCTAGGTCTCTAGTTTTCAGAAATGCACAGGTTTGGTAGGTTTCCCTAGGTGCCGGCTGAGCTAGAGGCCAAAATCTACAGGTAGGCACTTTTCTAAAAACAGCTCTGTTTTCTGTGATGTGTCCACGTTGTGTTTTGGGGCATATCCTGTCGCGGGTGCTAGGCCTACCCACACAAGTGAGGTATCATTTTTATCGGGAGACTTGGGGGAACGCTGGGTGGAAGGAAATGTGTGGCTCCTCTCAGATTCCAGAACTTTCTGCTACAGAAATGTGAGGAACATGTGTTGTTTTTTTAGCCAAATTTTGAGGTTTGCAAAGGATTCTGGGTAACAGAACCTGGTCCGAGCCACAAAAGTCACCCCATCTTGGATTCCCCTAGGTCCCTAGTTTTCAGAAATGCACAGGTTTGGTAGGTTTCCCTAGGTGCCGGCTGAGCTAGAGGCCAAAATCTACAGGTAGGCACTTTGCAAAAAACACCTCTGTTTTCTTTCAAATATTTGGATGTGTCCACGTTGCGCTTTGGGGCGTTTCCTGTCGCGGGCGCTAGGCCTACCCACACAAGTGAGGTATCATTTTTATCGGGAGACTTGGGGGAACGCTGGGTGGAAGGAAATTTGTGGCTCCTCTCAGATTCCAGAACTTTCTGCCACAGAAATGTGAGGAACATGTGTTTTTTTAGCCAAATTTTGAGGTTTGCAAAGGATTCTGGGTAACAGAACCTGGTCCGAGCCACACAAGTCACCCCATCTTGGATTCCCCTAGGTCTCTAGTTTTCAGAAATGCACAGGTTTGGTAGGTTTCCCTAGGTGCCGGCTGAGCTAGAGGCCAAAATCTACAGGTAGGCACTTTGCTAAAAACAGCTCTGTTTTCTGTGATGTGTCCACGTTGTGTTTTGGGGCATATCCTGTCGCGGGTGCTAGGCCTACCCACACAAGTGAGGTATCATTTTTATTGGGAGACTTGGGGGAACGCTGGGTGGAAGGAAATTTGTGGCTCCTCTCAGATTCCAGAACTTTCTGCTACAGAAATGTGAGGAACATGTGTTTTTTTTTTAGCCAAATTTTGAGGTTTGCAAAGGATTCTGGGTAACAGAACCTGGTCCGAGCCACAAAAGTCACCCCATCTTGGATTCCCCTAGGTCTCTAGTTTTCAGAAATGCACAGGTTTGGTAGGTTTCCCTAGGTGCCGGCTGAGCTAGAGGCCAAAATCTACAGGTAGGCACTTTGCAAAAAACACCTCTGTTTTCTTTCAAAAATTTGGATGTGTCCACGTTGCACTTTGGGGCGTTTCCTGTCGCGGGCGCTAGGCCTACCCACACAAGTGAGGTATAATTTTTATCGGGAGACTTGGGAGAACGCAGGGTGGAAGGAAATTTGTGGCTCCTCTCAGATTCCAGAACTTTCTGCCACAGAAATGTGAGGAACATGTGTTTTTTTAGCCAAATTTTGAGGTTTGCAAAGGATTCTGGGTAACAGAACCTGGTCCGAGCCACACAAGTCACCCCATCTTGGATTCCCCTAGGTCTCTAATTTTCAGAAATGCACAGGTTTGGTAGGTTTCCCTAGGGTCCGGCTGAGCTAGAGGCCAAAATCTACAGGTAGGCACTTTGCAAAAAACACCTCTGTTTTCTTTCAAAAATTTGGATGTGTCCACGTTGCGCTTTGGGGCGTTTCCTGTAGCGGGCGCTAGGCCTACCCACACAACAGAGGTATCATTTTTATTGGGAGACTTGGGGGAACGCTGGGTGGAAGGAAACTTGTGGCTCCTCTCAGATTCCAGAACTTTCTGCCACAGAAATGTGAGGAACATGGGTTTTTTTAGCCAAATTTTGAGGTTTGCAAGGATTCTGGGTAACAGCACCTGGTCCGAGCCACACAAGTCACCCCCATCTTGGATTCCCTTAGGTCTCTAGTTTTCAGAAATGCACAGGTTTGGTAGGTTTCCCTAGGTGCCGGCTGAGCTAGAGGCCAAAATCTACAGGTAGGCACTTTGCTAAAAACAGCTCTGTTTTCTGTGATGTGTCCACGTTGTGTTTTGGGGCATATCCTGTCGCGGGTGCTAGGCCTACCCACACAAGTGAGGTATCATTTTTATCGGGAGACTTGGGGGAACGCTGGGTGGAAGGAAATTTGTGGCTCCTCTCAGATTCCAGAACTTTCTGCTACAGAAATGAGAGGAACATGTGTTTTTTTTTTAGCCAAATTTTGAGGTTTGCAAAGGATTCTGGGTAACAGAACCTGGTCCGAGCCACAAAAGTCACCCCATCTTGGATTCCCCTAGGTCTCTAGTTTTCAGAAATGCACAGGTTTGGTAGGTTTCCCTAGGTGCCGGCTGAGCTAGAGGCCAAAATCTACAGGTAGGCACTTTGCAAAAAACACCTCTGTTTTCTTTCAAAAATTTGGATGTGTCCACGTTGCACTTTGGGGCGTTTCCTGTCCCGGGCGCTAGGCCTACCCACACAAGTGAGGTATAATTTTTATCGGGAGACTTGAGGGAACGCTGGGTGGAAGGAAATTTGTGGCTCCTCTCAGATTCCAGAACTTTCTGCCACAGAAATGTGAGGAACATGTGTTTTTTTAGCCAAATTTTGAGGTTTGCAAAGGATTCTGGGTAACAGCACCTGGTCCGAGCCACACAAGTCACCCCCATCTTGGATTCCCTTAGGTCTCTAGTTTTCAGAAATGCTCAGGTTTGGTAGGATTCCCTAGGTGCCGGCTGAGCTAGAGGCCAAAAACTACAGGTAGGCACCTTGCAAAAAACACCTCTGTTTTCTTTCAAAAATTTGGATGTGTCCACATTGCGCTTTGGGGCGTTTCCTATAGTGGGCGCTAGGCCTACCCACACAAGTGAGGTATCATTTTTATCGGGAGACTCGGGGGAACGCTGGGTGGAAGGAAACGTGTGGCTCCTCTCAGATTCCAGAACTTTCTGCCACAGAAATGTGAGGAACATGTATTTTTTTAGCCAAATTTTGAGGTTTGCAAAGGATTCTGGGTAACAGCACCTGGTCCGAGCCTCACAAGTCACCCCCATCTTGGATTCCCTTAGGTCTCTAGTTTTCAGAAATGCACAGGTTTGGTAGGTTTCCCTAGGTGCCGGCTGAGCTAGAGGCCAAAATCTACAGGTAGGCACTTTGCAAAAAACACCTCTGTTTTCTTTCAAAAATTTGGATCTGTCCACGTTGCGCTTTGGGGCGTTTCCTGTCGCGGGCGCTAGGCCTACCCACACAAGTGAGGTATCATTTTTATCGGGAGACTTGGGGGAACGCTGGGTGGAAGGAAATTTGTGGCTCCTCTCAGATTCCAGAACTTTCTGCCACAGAAATGTGAGGAACATCTGTTTTTTTAGCCAAATTTTGAGGTTTGCAAAGGATTCTGGGTAACAGAACCTGGTCCGAGCCACACAAGTCACCCCATCTTGGATTCCCCTAGGTCTCTAGTTTTCAGAAATGCACAGGTTTGGTAGGTTTCCCTAGGTGCCGGCTGAGCTAGAGGCCAAAATCTACAGGTAGGCACTTTTCTAAAAACAGCTCTCTTTTCTGTGATGTGTCCACGTTGTGTTTTGGGGCATATCCTGTCGCGGGTGCTAGGTCTACCCACACAAGTGAGGTATCATTTTTATCGGGAGACTTGGGGGAACGCTGGGTGGAAGGAAATTTGTGGCTCCTCTCAGATTCCAGAACTTTCTGCTACAGAAATGTGAGGAACATGTGTTGTTTTTTTAGATAAATTTTGAGGTTTGCAAAGGATTCTGGGTAACAGAACCTGGTCCGAGCCACAAAAGTCACCCCATCTTGGATTCCCCTAGGTCCCTAGTTTTCAGAAATGCACAGGTTTGGTAGGTTTCCCTAGGTGCCGGCTGAGCTAGAGGCCAAAATCTACAGGTAGGCACTTTGCAAAAAACACCTCTGTTTTCTTTCAAAAATTTGGATGTGTCCACGTTGCGCTTTGGGGCGTTTCCTGTCGCGGGCGCTAGGCCTACCCACACAAGTGAGGTATCATTTTTATCGGGAGACTTGGGGGAACGCTGAGTGGAAGGAAATTTGTGGCTCCTCTCAGATTCCAGAACTTTCTGCCACAGAAATGTGAGGAACATGTGTTTTTTTAGCCAAATTTTGAGGTTTGCAAAGGATTCTGGGTAACAGAACCTGGTCCGAGCCACACAAGTCACCCCATCTTGGATTCCCCTAGGTCTCTAGTTTTCAGAAATGCACAGGTTTGGTAGGTTTCCCTAGGTGCCGGCTGAGCTAGACGCCAAAATCTACAGGTAGGCACTTTGCTAAAAACAGCTCTGTTTTCTGTGATGTGTCCACATTGTGTTTTGGGGCATATCCTGTCGCGGGTGCTAGGCCTACCCACACAAGTGAGGTATCATTTTTATCGGGAGACTTGGGGGAACGCTGGGTGGAAGGAAATTTGTGGCTCCTCTCAGATTCCAGAACTTTCTGCTACAGAAATGTGAGGAACATGTGTTTTTTTTTTAGCCAAATTTTGAGGTTTGCAAAGGATTCTGGGTAACAGAACCTGGTCCGAGCCACAAAAGTCACCCCGTCTTGGATTCCCCTAGGTCTCTAGTTTTCAGAAATGCACAGGTTTGGTAGGTTTCCCTAGGTGCCGGCTGAGCTAGAGGCCAAAATCTACAGGTAGGCACTTTGCAAAAAACACCTCTGTTTTCTTTCAAAAATTTGGATGTGTCCACGTTGCACTTTGGGGCGTTTCCTGTCCCGGGCGCTAGGCCTACCCACACAAGTGAGGTATAATTTTTATCGGGAGACTTGGGGGAACGCTGGGTGGAAGGAAATTTGTGGCTCCTCTCAGATTCCAGAACTTTCTGCCACAGAAATGTGAGGAACATGTGTTTTTTTAGCCAAATTTTGAGGTTTGCAAAGGATTCTGGGTAACAGCACCTGGTCCGAGCCACACAAGTCACCCCCATCTTGGATTCCCTTAGGTCTCTAGTTTTCAGAAATGCACAGGTTTGGTAGGATTCCCTAGGTGCCGGCTGAGCTAGAGGCCAAAAACTACAGGTAGGCACCTTGCAAAAAACACCTCTGTTTTCTTTCAAAAATTTGGATGTGTCCACATTGCGCTTTGGGGCGTTTCCTATCGTGGGCGCTAGGCCTACCCACACAAGTGAGGTATCATTTTTATCGGGAGACTCGGGGGAACGCTGGGTGGAAGGAAACGTGTGGCTCCTCTCAGATTCCAGAACTTTCTGCCACAGAAATGTGAGGAACATGTATTTTTTTAGCCAAATTTTGAGGTTTGCAAAGGATTCTGGGTAACAGCACCTGGTCCGAGCCTCACAAGTCACCCCCATCTTGGATTCCCTTAGGTCTCTAGTTTTCAGAAATGCACAGGTTTGGTAGGTTTCCCTAGGTGCCGGCTGAGCTAGAGGCCAAAATCTACAGGTAGGCACTTTGCAAAAAACACCTCTGTTTTCTTTCAAAAATTTGGATCTGTCCACGTTGCGCTTTGGGGCGTTTCCTGTCGCGGGCGCTAGGCCTACCCACACAAGTGAGGTATCATTTTTATCGGGAGACTTGGGGGAACGCTGGGTGGAAGGAAATTTGTGGCTCCTCTCAGATTCCAGAACTTTCTGCCACAGAAATGTGAGCAACATCTGTTTTTTTAGCCAAATTTTGAGGTTTGCAAAGGATTCTGGGTAACAGAACCTGGTCCGAGCCACACAAGTCACCCCATCTTGGATTCCCCTAGGTCTCTAGTTTTCAGAAATGCACAGGTTTGGTAGGTTTCCCTAGGTGCCGGCTGAGCTAGAGGCCAAAATCTACAGGTAGGCACTTTTCTAAAAACAGCTCTGTTTTCTGTGATGTGTCCACGTTGTGTTTTGGGGCATATCCTGTCGCGGGTGCTAGGCCTACCCACACAAGTGAGGTATCATTTTTATCGGGAGACTTGGGGGAACGCTGGGTGGAAGGAAATGTGTGGCTCCTCTCAGATTCTAGAACTTTCTGCTACAGAAATGTGAGGAACATGTGTTGTTTTTTTAGCCAAATTTTGAGGTTTGCAAAGGATTCTGGGTAACAGAACCTGGTCCGAGCCACAAAAGTCACCCCATCTTGGATTCCCCTAGGTCCCTAGTTTTCAGAAATGCACAGATTTGGTAGGTTTCCCTAGGTGCCGGCTGAGCTAGAGGCCAAAATCTACAGGTAGGCACTTTGCAAAAAACACCTCTGTTTTCTTTCAAATATTTGGATGTGTCCACGTTGCGCTTTGGGGCGTTTCCTGTCGCGGGCGCTAGGCCTACCCACACAAGTGAGGTATCATTTTTATCGGGAGACTTGGGGGAACGCTGGGTGGAAGGAAATTTGTGGCTCCTCTCAGATTCCAGAACTTTCTGCCACAGAAATGTGAGGAACATGTGTTTTTTTAGCCAAATTTTGAGGTTTGCAAAGGATTCTGGGTAACAGAACCTGGTCCGAGCCACACAAGTCACCCCATCTTGGATTCCCCTAGGTCTCTAGTTTTCAGAAATGCACAGGTTTGGTAGGTTTCCCTAGGTGCCGGCTGAGCTAGAGGCCAAAATCTACAGGTAGGCACTTTGCTAAAAACAGCTCTGTTTTCTGTGATGTGTCCACGTTGTGTTTTGGGGCATATCCTGTCGCGGGTGCTAGGCCTACCCACACAAGTGAGGTATCATTTTTATCGGGAGACTTGGGGGAACGCTGGGTGGAAGGAAATTTGTGGCTCCTCTCAGATTCCAGAACTTTCTGCTACAGAAATGTGAGGAACATGTGTTTTTTTTTTAGCCAAATTTTGAGGTTTGCAAAGGATTCTGGGTAACAGAACCTGGTCCGAGCCACAAAAGTCACCCCATCTTGGATTCCCCTAGGTCTCTAGTTTTCAGAAATGCACAGGTTTGGTAGGTTTCCCTAGGTGCCGGCTGAGCTAGAGGCCAAAATCTACAGGTAGGCACTTTGCAAAAAACACCTCTGTTTTCTTTCAAAAATTTGGATGTGTCCACGTTGCACTTTGGGGCGTTTCCTGTCGCGGGCGCTAGGCCTACCCACACAAGTGAGGTATAATTTTTATCGGGAGACTTGGGGGAACGCAGGGTGGAAGGAAATTTGTGGCTCCTCTCAGATTCCAGAACTTTCTGCCACAGAAATGTGAGGAACATGTGTTTTTTTAGCCAAATTTTGAGGTTTGCAAAGGATTCTGGGTAACAGAACCTGGTCCGAGCCACACAAGTCACCCCATCTTGGATTCCCCTAGGTCTCTAATTTTCAGAAATGCACAGGTTTGGTAGGTTTCCCTAGGGTCCGGCTGAGCTAGAGGCCAAAATCTACAGGTAGGCACTTTGCAAAAAACACCTCTGTTTTCTTTCAAAAATTTGGATGTGTCCACGTTGCGCTTTGGGGCGTTTCCTGTCGCGGGCGCTAGGCCTACCTACACAACAGAGGTATCATTTTTATTGGGAGACTTGGGGGAACGCTGGGTGGAAGGAAACTTGTGGCTCCTCTCAGATTCCAGAACTTTCTGCTACAGAAATGTGAGGAACATGTGTTTTTTTAGCCAAATTTTGAGGTTTGCAAGGATTCTGGGTAACAGCACCTGGTCCGAGCCACACAAGTCACCCCCATCTTGGATTCCCTTAGGTCTCTAGTTTTCAGAAATGCACAGGTTTGGTAGGTTTCCCTAGGTGCCGGCTGAGCTAGAGGCCAAAATCTACAGGTAGGCACTTTGCTAAAAACAGCTCTGTTTTCTGTGATGTGTCCACGTTGTGTTTTGGGGCATATCCTGTCGCGGGTGCTAGGCCTACCCACACAAGTGAGGTATCATTTTTATCGGGAGACTTGGGGGAACGCTGGGTGGAAGGAAATTTGTGGCTCCTCTCAGATTCCAGAACTTTCTGCTACAGAAATGTGAGGAACATGTGTTTTTTTTTTAGCCAAATTTTGAGGTTTGCAAAGGATTCTGGGTAACAGAACCTGGTCCGAGCCACAAAAGTCACCCCATCTTGGATTCCCCTAGGTCTCTAGTTTTCAGAAATGCACAGGTTTGGTAGGTTTCCCTAGGTGCCGGCTGAGCTAGAGGCCAAAATCTACAGGTAGGCACTTTGCAAAAAACACCTCTGTTTTCTTTCAAAAATTTGGATGTGTCCACGTTGCACTTTGGGGCGTTTCCTGTCCCGGGCGCTAGGCCTACCCACACAAGTGAGGTATAATTTTTATCGGGAGACTTGGGGGAACGCTGGGTGGAAGGAAATTTGTGGCTCCTCTCAGATTCCAGAACTTTCTGCCACAGAAATGTGAGGAACATGTGTTTTTTTAGCCAAATTTTGAGGTTTGCAAAGGATTCTGGGTAACAGCACCTGGTCCGAGCCACACAAGTCACCCCCATCTTGGAATCCCTTAGGTCTCTAGTTTTCAGAAATGCACAGGTTTGGTAGGATTCCCTAGGTGCCGGCTGAGCTAGAGGCCAAAAACTACAGGTAGGCACCTTGCAAAAAACACCTCTGTTTTCTTTCAAAAATTTGGATGTGTCCACATTGCGCTTTGGGGCGTTTCCTATCGTGGGCGCTAGGCCTACCCACACAAGTGAGGTATCATTTTTATCGGGAGACTCGGGGGAACGCTGGGTGGAAGGAAACGTGTGGCTCCTCTCAGATTCCAGAACTTTCTGCCACAGAAATGTGAGGAACATGTATTTTTTTAGCCAAATTTTGAGGTTTGCAAAGGATTCTGGGTAACAGCACCTGGTCCGAGCCTCACAAGTCACCCCCATCTTGGATTCCCTTAGGTCTCTAGTTTTCAGAAATGCACAGGTTTGGTAGGTTTCCCTAGGTGCCGGCTGAGCTAGAGGCCAAAATCTACAGGTAGGCACTTTGCAAAAAACACCTCTGTTTTCTTTCAAAAATTTGGATCTGTCCACGTTGCGCTTTGGGGCGTTTCCTGTCGCGGGCGCTAGGCCTACCCACACAAGTGAGGTATCATTTTTATCGGGAGACTTGGGGGAACGCTGGGTGGAAGGAAATTTGTGGCTCCTCTCAGATTCCAGAACTTTCTGCCACAGAAATGTGAGGAACATCTGTTTTTTTAGCCAAATTTTGAGGTTTGCAAAGGATTCTGGGTAACAGAACCTGGTCCGAGCCACACAAGTCACCCCATCTTGGATTCCCCTAGGTCTCTAGTTTTCAGAAATGCACAGGTTTGGTAGGTTTCCCTAGGTGCCGGCTGAGCTAGAGGCCAAAATCTACAGGTAGGCACTTTTCTAAAAACAGCTCTGTTTTCTGTGATGTGTCCACGTTGTGTTTTGGGGCATATCCTGTCGCGGGTGCTAGGCCTACCCACACAAGTGAGGTATCATTTTTATCGGGAGACTTGGGGGAACGCTGGGTGGAAGGAAATTTGTGGCTCCTCTCAGATTCCAGAACTTTCTGCTACAGAAATGTGAGGAACATGTGTTGTTTTTTTAGCCAAATTTTGAGGTTTGCAAAGGATTCTGGGTAACAGAACCTGGTCCGAGCCACAAAAGTCACCCCATCTTGGATTCCCCTAGGTCCCTAGTTTTCAGAAATGCACAGGTTTGGTAGGTTTCCCTAGGTGCCGGCTGAGCTAGAGGCCAAAATCTACAGGTAGGCACTTTGCAAAAAACACCTCTGTTTTCTTTCAAAAATTTGGATGTGTCCACGTTGCGCTTTGGGGCGTTTCCTGTCGCGGGCGCTAGGCCTACCCACACAAGTGAGGTATCATTTTTATCGGGAGACTTGGGGGAACGCTGGGTGGAAGGAAATTTGTGGCTCCTCTCAGATTCCAGAACTTTCTGCCACAGAAATGTGAGGAACATGTGTTTTTTTAGCCAAATTTTGAGGTTTGCAAAGGATTCTGGGTAACAGAACCTGGTCCGAGCCACACAAGTCACCCCATCTTGGATTCCCCTAGGTCTCTAGTTTTCAGAAATGCACAGGTTTGGTAGGTTTCCCTAGGTGCCGGCTGAGCTAGAGGCCAAAATCTACAGGTAGGCACTTTGCTAAAAACAGCTCTGTTTTCTGGGATGTGTCCACGTTGTGTTTTGGGGCATATCCTGTCGCGGGTGCTAGGCCTACCCACACAAGTGAGGTATCATTTTTATCGGGAGACTTGGGGGAACGCTGGGTGGAAGGAAATTTGTGGCTCCTCTCAGATTCCAGAACTTTCTGCTACAGAAATGTGAGGAACATGTGTTTTTTTTTTAGCCAAATTTTGAGGTTTGCAAAGGATTCTGGGTAACAGAACCTTGTCCGAGCCACAAAAGTCACCCCATCTTGGATTCCCCTAGGTCTCTAGTTTTCAGAAATGCACAGGTTTGGTAGGTTTCCCTAGGTGCCGGCTGAGCTAGAGGCCAAAATCTACAGGTAGGCACTTTGCAAAAAACACCTCTGTTTTCTTTCAAAAATTTGGATGTGTCCACGTTGCACTTTGGGGCGTTTCCTGTCGCGGGCGCTAGGCCTACCCACACAAGTGAGGTATAATTTTTATCGGGAGACTTGGGGGAACGCTGGGTGGAAGGAAATTTGTGGCTCCTCTCAGATTCCAGAACTTTCTGCCACAGAAATGTGAGGAACATGTGTTTTTTTAGCCAAATTTTGAGGTTTGCAAAGGATTCTGGGTAACAGAACCTGGTCCGAGCCACACAAGTCACCCCATCTTGGATTCCCCTAGGTCTCTAGTTTTCAGAAATGCACAGGTTTGGTAGGTTTCCCTAGGGTCCGGCTGAGCTAGAGGCCAAAATCTACAGGTAGGCACTTTGCAAAAAACACCTCTGTTTTCTTTCAAAAATTTGGATGTGTCCACGTTGCGCTTTGGGGCGTTTCCTGTCGCGGGCGCTACGCCTACCCACACAACAGAGGTATCATTTTTATTGGGAGACTTGGGGGAACGCTGGGTGGAAGGAAACTTGTGGCTCCTCTCAGATTCCAGAACTTTCTGCCACAGAAATGTGAGGAACATGTGTTTTTTTAGCCAAATTTTGAGGTTTGCAAGGATTCTGGGTAACAGCACCTGGTCCGAGCCACACAAGTCACCCCCATCTTGGATTCCCTTAGGTCTCTAGTTTTCAGAAATGCACAGGTTTGGTAGGTTTCCCTAGGTGCCGGCTGAGCTAGAGGCCAAAATCTACAGGTAGGCACTTTGCAAAAAACACCTCTGTTTTCTTTCAAAAATTTGGATGTGTCCACATTGCGCTTTGGGGCGTTTCCTGTCGTGGGCGCTAGGCCTACCCACACAAGTGAGGTATCATTTTTATCGGGAGACTCGGGGGAACGCTGGGTGGAAGGAAACGTGTGGCTCCTCTCAGATTCCAGAACTTTCTGCCACAGAAATGTGAGGAACATGTGTTTTTTTAGCCAAATTTTGAGGTTTGCAAAGGATTCTGGGTAACAGCACCTGGTCCGAGCCACACAAGTCACCCCCATCTTGGATTCCCTTAGGTCTCTAGTTTTCAGAAATGCACAGGTTTGGTAGGTTTCCCTAGGTGCCGGCTGAGCTAGAGGCCAAAATCTACAGGTAGGCACTTTGCAAAAAACACCTCTGTTTTCTTTCAAAAATTTGGATCTGTCCACGTTGCGCTTTGGGGCGTTTCCTGTCGCGGGCGCTAGGCCTACCCACAAAAGTGAGGTATCATTTTTATCGGGAGACTTGGGGGAGCGCTGGGTGGAAGGAAATTTGTGGCTCCTCTCAGATTCCAGAACTTTCTGCCACAGAAATGTGAGGAACATCTGTTTTTTTAGCCAAATTTTGAGGTTTGCAAAGGATTCTGGGTAACAGAACCTGGTCCGAGCCACACAAGTCACCCCATCTTGGATTACCCTAGGTCTCTAGTTTTCAGAAATGCACAGGTTTGGTAGGTTTCCCTTGGTGCCGGCTGAGCTAGAGGCCAAAATCTAAAGGTAGGCACTTTGCAAAAAACACCTCTGTTTTCTTTCAAAAATTTGGATGTGTCCACGTTGCACTTTGGGGCGTTTCCTGTCGCGGGCGCTAGGCCTACCCACACAAGTGAGGTATAATTTTTATCGGGAGACTTGGGGGAACGCTGGGTGGAAGGAAATTTGTGGCTCCTCTCAGATTCCAGAACTTTCTGCCACAGAAATGTGAGGAACATGTGTTTTTTTAGCCAAATTTTGAGGTTTGCAAAGGATTCTGGGTAACAGAACCTGGTCCGAGCCACACAAGTCACCCCATCTTGGATTCCCCTAGGTCTCTAGTTTTCAGAAATGCACAGGTTTGGTAGGTTTCCCTAGGTGCCGGCTGAGCTAGAGGCCAAAATCTACAGGTAGGCACTTTGCAAAAAACACCTCTGTTTTCTTTCAAAAATTTGGATGTGTCCACGTTGCGCTTTGGGGCGTTTCCTGTCGCGGGCGCTAGGCCTACCCACACAACTGAGGTATCATTTTTATTGGAGACTTGGGGGAACGCTGGGTGGAAGGAAACTTGTGGCTCCTCTCAGATTCCAGAACTTTCTGACACAGAAATGTGAGGAACATGTGTTTTTTTAGCCAAATTTTGAGGTTTGCAAGGATTCTGGGTAACAGCACCTGGTCCGAGCCACACAAGTCACCCCCATCTTGGATTCCCTTAGGTCTCTAGTTTTCAGAAATGCACAGGTTTGGTAGGTTTCCCTAGGTGCCGGCTGAGCTAGAGGCCAAAATCTACAGGTAGGCACTTTGCAAAAAACACCTCTGTTTTCTTTAAAAAATTTGATGTGTCCACATTGCGCTTTGGGGCGTTTCCTGTCGTGGGCGCTAGGCCTACCCACACAAGTGAGGTATCATTTTTATCGGGAGACTCGTGGGAACGCTGGGTGGAAGGAAACGTGTGGCTCCTCTCAGATTCCAGAACTTTCTGCGCACAGAAATGTGAGGAACATGTGTTTTTTTAGCCAAATTTTGAGGTTTGCAAAGGATTCTGAGTAACAGCACCTGGTCCGAGCCACACAAGTCACCCCCATCATGGATTCCCTTAGGTCTCTAGTTTTCAGAAATGCACAGGTTTGGTAGGTTTCCCTAGGTGCCGGCTGAGCTAGAGGCCAAAATCTACAGGTAGGCACTTTGCTAAAAACAGCTCTGTTTTCTGTGATGTGTCCACGTTGTGTTTTGGGGCAAATCCTGTCGCGGGTGCTAGGCCTACCCACACAAGTGAGGTATCATTTTTATCGGGAGACTTGGGGGAACGCTGGGTGGAAGGAAATTTGTGGCTCCTCTCAGATTCCAGAACTTTCTGCCACAGAAATGTGAGGAATATGTGTTTTTTTAGCCAAATTTTGAGGTTTTCAAGGATTCTGGGTAACAGCACCTGGTCCGAGCCACACAAGTCACCCCCATCTTGGATTCCCTTAGGTCTCTAGTTTTCAGAAATGCACAGGTTTGGTAGGTTTCCCTAGGTGCCGGCTGAGCTAGAGGCCAAAATCTACAGGTAGGCACTTTGCAAAAAACACCTCTGTTTTCTTTAAAAAATTTGGATGTGTCCACGTTGCGCTTTGGGGCATATCCTGTCGCGGGTGCTAGGCCTACCCACACAAGTGAGGTATCATTTTTATCGGGAGACTTGGGGGAACGCTGGGTGGAAGGAAATTTGTGGCTCCTCTCAGATTCCAGAACTTTCTGCTACAGAAATGTGAGGAACATGTGTTTTTTTTTTAGCCAAATTTTGAGGTTTGCAAAGGATTCTGGGTAACAGAACCTTGTCCGAGCCACAAAAGTCACCCCATCTTGGATTCCCCTAGGTCTCTAGTTTTCAGAAATGCACAGGTTTGGTAGGTTTCCCTAGGTGCCGGCTGAGCTAGAGGCCAAAATCTACAGGTAGGCACTTTGCAAAAAACACCTCTGTTTTCTTTCAAAAATTTGGATGTGTCCACGTTGCACTTTGGGGCGTTTCCTGTCGCGGGCGCTAGGCCTACCCACACAAGTGAGGTATAATTTTTATCGGGAGACTTGGGGGAACGCTGGGTGGAAGGAAATTTGTGGCTCCTCTCAGATTCCAGAACTTTCTGCCACAGAAATGTGAGGAACATGTGTTTTTTTAGCCAAATTTTGAGGTTTGCAAAGGATTCTGGGTAACAGAACCTGGTCCGAGCCACACAAGTCACCCCATCTTGGATTCCCCTAGGTCTCTAGTTTTCAGAAATGCACAGGTTTGTTAGGTTTCCCTAGGGTCCGGCTGAGCTAGAGGCCAAAATCTACAGGTAGGCACTTTGCAAAAAACACCTCTGTTTTCTTTCAAAAATTTGGATGTGTCCACGTTGCGCTTTGGGGCGTTTCCTGTCGCGGGCGCTAGGCCTACCCACACAAGTGAGGTATCATTTTTATTGGGAGACTTGGGGGAACGCTGGGTGGAAGGAAACTTGTGGCTCCTCTCAGATTCCAGAACTTTCTGCCACAGAAATGTGAGGAACATGTGTTTTTTTAGCCAAATTTTGAGGTTTGCAAGGATTCTGGGTAACAGCACCTGGTCCGAGCCACACAAGTCACCCCCATCTTGGATTCCCTTAGGTCTCTAGTTTTCAGAAATGCACAGGTTTGGTAGGTTTCCCTAGGTGCCGGCTGAGCTAGAGGCCAAAATCTACAGGTAGGCACTTTGCAAAAAACACCTCTGTTTTCTTTCAAAAATTTGGATGTGTCCACATTGCGCTTTGGGGCGTTTCCTGTCGTGGGCGCTAGGCCTACCCACACAAGTGAGGTATCATTTTTATCGGGAGACTCGGGGGAACGCTGGGTGGAAGGAAACGTGTGGCTCCTCTCAGATTCCAGAACTTTCTGCCACAGAAATGTGAGGAACATGTGTTTTTTTAGCCAAATTTTGAGGTTTGCAAAGGATTCTGGGTAACAGCACCTGGTCCGAGCCACACAAGTCACCCCCATCTTGGATTCCCTTAGGTCTCTAGTTTTCAGAAATGCACAGGTTTGGTAGGTTTCCCTAGGTGCCGGCTGAGCTAGAGGCCAAAATCTACAGGTAGGCACTTTGCAAAAAACACCTCTGTTTTCTTTCAAAAATTTGGATCTGTCCACGTTGCGCTTTGGGGCGTTTCCTGTCGCGGGCGCTAGGCCTACCCACAAAAGTGAGGTATCATTTTTATCGGGAGACTTGGGGGAGCGCTGGGTGGAAGGAAATTTGTGGCTCCTCTCAGATTCCAGAACTTTCTGCCACAGAAATGTGAGGAACATCTGTTTTTTTAGCCAAATTTTGAGGTTTGCAAAGGATTCTGGGTAACAGAACCTGGTCCGAGCCACACAAGTCACCCCATCTTGGATTACCCTAGGTCTCTAGTTTTCAGAAATGCACAGGTTTGGTAGGTTTCCCTTGGTGCCGGCTGAGCTAGAGGCCAAAATCTAAAGGTAGGCACTTTGCAAAAAACACCTCTGTTTTCTTTCAAAAATTTGGATGTGTCCACGTTGCACTTTGGGGCGTTTCCTGTCGCGGGCGCTAGGCCTACCCACACAAGTGAGGTATAATTTTTATCGGGAGACTTGGGGGAACGCTGGGTGGAAGGAAATTTGTGGCTCCTCTCAGATTCCAGAACTTTCTGCCACAGAAATGTGAGGAACATGTGTTTTTTTAGCCAAATTTTGAGGTTTGCAAAGGATTCTGGGTAACAGAACCTGGTCCGAGCCACACAAGTCACCCCATCTTGGATTCCCCTAGGTCTCTAGTTTTCAGAAATGCACAGGTTTGGTAGGTTTCCCTAGGTGCCGGCTGAGCTAGAGGCCAAAATCTACAGGTAGGCACTTTGCAAAAAACACCTCTGTTTTCTTTCAAAAATTTGGATGTGTCCACGTTGCGCTTTGGGGCGTTTCCTGTCGCGGGCGCTAGGCCTACCCACACAACTGAGGTATCATTTTTATTGGAGACTTGGGGGAACGCTGGGTGGAAGGAAACTTGTGGCTCCTCTCAGATTCCAGAACTTTCTGACACAGAAATGTGAGGAACATGTGTTTTTTTAGCCAAATTTTGAGGTTTGCAAGGATTCTGGGTAACAGCACCTGGTCCGAGCCACACAAGTCACCCCCATCTTGGATTCCCTTAGGTCTCTAGTTTTCAGAAATGCACAGGTTTGGTAGGTTTCCCTAGGTGCCGGCTGAGCTAGAGGCCAAAATCTACAGGTAGGCACTTTGCAAAAAACACCTCTGTTTTCTTTCAAAAATTTGATGTGTCCACATTGCGCTTTGGGGCGTTTCCTGTCGTGGGCGCTAGGCCTACCCACACAAGTGAGGTATCATTTTTATCGGGAGACTCGTGGGAACGCTGGGTGGAAGGAAACGTGTGGCTCCTCTCAGATTCCAGAACTTTCTGCTACAGAAATGTGAGGAACATGTGTTTTTTTTTTAGCCAAATTTTGAGGTTTGCAAAGGATTCTGGGTAACAGAACCTTGTCCGAGCCACAAAAGTCACCCCATCTTGGATTCCCCTAGGTCTCTAGTTTTCAGAAATGCACAGGTTTGGTAGGTTTCCCTAGGTGCCGGCTGAGCTAGAGGCCAAAATCTACAGGTAGGCACTTTGCAAAAAACACCTCTGTTTTCTTTCAAAAATTTGGATGTGTCCACGTTGCACTTTGGGGCGTTTCCTGTCGCGGGCGCTAGGCCTACCCACACAAGTGAGGTATAATTTTTATCGGGAGACTTGGGGGAACGCTGGGTGGAAGGAAATTTGTGGCTCCTCTCAGATTCCAGAACTTTCTGCCACAGAAATGTGAGGAACATGTGTTTTTTTAGCCAAATTTTGAGGTTTGCAAAGGATTCTGGGTAACAGAACCTGGTCCGAGCCACACAAGTCACCCCATCTTGGATTCCCCTAGGTCTCTAGTTTTCAGAAATGCACAGGTTTGGTAGGTTTCCCTAGGGTCCGGCTGAGCTAGAGGCCAAAATCTACAGGTAGGCACTTTGCAAAAAACACCTCTGTTTTCTTTCAAAAATTTGGATGTGTCCACGTTGCGCTTTGGGGCGTTTCCTGTCGCGGGCGCTACGCCTACCCACACAACAGAGGTATCATTTTTATTGGGAGACTTGGGGGAACGCTGGGTGGAAGGAAACTTGTGGCTCCTCTCAGATTCCAGAACTTTCTGCCACAGAAATGTGAGGAACATGTGTTTTTTTAGCCAAATTTTGAGGTTTGCAAGGATTCTGGGTAACAGCACCTGGTCCGAGCCACACAAGTCACCCCCATCTTGGATTCCCTTAGGTCTCTAGTTTTCAGAAATGCACAGGTTTGGTAGGTTTCCCTAGGTGCCGGCTGAGCTAGAGGCCAAAATCTACAGGTAGGCACTTTGCAAAAAACACCTCTGTTTTCTTTCAAAAATTTGGATGTGTCCACATTGCGCTTTGGGGCGTTTCCTGTCGTGGGCGCTAGGCCTACCCACACAAGTGAGGTATCATTTTTATCGGGAGACTCGGGGGAACGCTGGGTGGAAGGAAACGTGTGGCTCCTCTCAGATTCCAGAACTTTCTGCCACAGAAATGTGAGGAACATGTGTTTTTTTAGCCAAATTTTGAGGTTTGCAAAGGATTCTGGGTAACAGCACCTGGTCCGAGCCACACAAGTCACCCCCATCTTGGATTCCCTTAGGTCTCTAGTTTTCAGAAATGCACAGGTTTGGTAGGTTTCCCTAGGTGCCGGCTGAGCTAGAGGCCAAAATCTACAGGTAGGCACTTTGCAAAAAACACCTCTGTTTTCTTTCAAAAATTTGGATCTGTCCACGTTGCGCTTTGGGGCGTTTCCTGTCGCGGGCGCTAGGCCTACCCACAAAAGTGAGGTATCATTTTTATCGGGAGACTTGGGGGAGCGCTGGGTGGAAGGAAATTTGTGGCTCCTCTCAGATTCCAGAACTTTCTGCCACAGAAATGTGAGGAACATCTGTTTTTTTAGCCAAATTTTGAGGTTTGCAAAGGATTCTGGGTAACAGAACCTGGTCCGAGCCACACAAGTCACCCCATCTTGGATTACCCTAGGTCTCTAGTTTTCAGAAATGCACAGGTTTGGTAGGTTTCCCTTGGTGCCGGCTGAGCTAGAGGCCAAAATCTAAAGGTAGGCACTTTGCAAAAAACACCTCTGTTTTCTTTCAAAAATTTGGATGTGTCCACGTTGCACTTTGGGGCGTTTCCTGTCGCGGGCGCTAGGCCTACCCACACAAGTGAGGTATAATTTTTATCGGGAGACTTGGGGGAACGCTGGGTGGAAGGAAATTTGTGGCTCCTCTCAGATTCCAGAACTTTCTGCCACAGAAATGTGAGGAACATGTGTTTTTTTAGCCAAATTTTGAGGTTTGCAAAGGATTCTGGGTAACAGAACCTGGTCCGAGCCACACAAGTCACCCCATCTTGGATTCCCCTAGGTCTCTAGTTTTCAGAAATGCACAGGTTTGGTAGGTTTCCCTAGGTGCCGGCTGAGCTAGAGGCCAAAATCTACAGGTAGGCACTTTGCAAAAAACACCTCTGTTTTCTTTCAAAAATTTGGATGTGTCCACGTTGCGCTTTGGGGCGTTTCCTGTCGCGGGCGCTAGGCCTACCCACACAAGTGAGGTATCATTTTTATTGGGAGACTTGGGGGAACGCTGGGTGGAAGGAAACTTGTGGCTCCTCTCAGATTCCAGAACTTTCTGCCACAGAAATGTGAGGAACATGTGTTTTTTTAGCCAAATTTTGAGGTTTGCAAGGATTCTGGGTAACAGCACCTGGTCCGAGCCACACAAGTCACCCCCATCTTGGATTCCCTTAGGTCTCTAGTTTTCAGAAATGCACAGGTTTGGTAGGTTTCCCTAGGTGCCGGCTGAGCTAGAGGCCAAAATCTACAGGTAGGCACTTTGCAAAAAACACCTCTGTTTTCTTTCAAAAATTTGGATGTGTCCACATTGCGCTTTGGGGCGTTTCCTGTCGTGGGCGCTAGGCCTACCCACACAAGTGAGGTATCATTTTTATCGGGAGACTCGGGGGAACGCTGGGTGGAAGGAAACGTGTGGCTCCTCTCAGATTCCAGAACTTTCTGCCACAGAAATGTGAGGAACATGTGTTTTTTTAGCCAAATTTTGAGGTTTGCAAAGGATTCTGGGTAACAGCACCTGGTCCGAGCCACACAAGTCACCCCCATCTTGGATTCCCTTAGGTCTCTAGTTTTCAGAAATGCACAGGTTTGGTAGGTTTCCCTAGGTGCCGGCTGAGCTAGAGGCCAAAATCTACAGGTAGGCACTTTGCAAAAAACACCTCTGTTTTCTTTCAAAAATTTGGATCTGTCCACGTTGCGCTTTGGGGCGTTTCCTGTCGCGGGCGCTAGGCCTACCCACAAAAGTGAGGTATCATTTTTATCGGGAGACTTGGGGGAGCGCTGGGTGGAAGGAAATTTGTGGCTCCTCTCAGATTCCAGAACTTTCTGCCACAGAAATGTGAGGAACATCTGTTTTTTTAGCCAAATTTTGAGGTTTGCAAAGGATTCTGGGTAACAGAACCTGGTCCGAGCCACACAAGTCACCCCATCTTGGATTACCCTAGGTCTCTAGTTTTCAGAAATGCACAGGTTTGGTAGGTTTCCCTTGGTGCCGGCTGAGCTAGAGGCCAAAATCTAAAGGTAGGCACTTTGCAAAAAACACCTCTGTTTTCTTTCAAAAATTTGGATGTGTCCACGTTGCACTTTGGGGCGTTTCCTGTCGCGGGCGCTAGGCCTACCCACACAAGTGAGGTATAATTTTTATCGGGAGACTTGGGGGAACGCTGGGTGGAAGGAAATTTGTGGCTCCTCTCAGATTCCAGAACTTTCTGCCACAGAAATGTGAGGAACATGTGTTTTTTTAGCCAAATTTTGAGGTTTGCAAAGGATTCTGGGTAACAGAACCTGGTCCGAGCCACACAAGTCACCCCATCTTGGATTCCCCTAGGTCTCTAGTTTTCAGAAATGCACAGGTTTGGTAGGTTTCCCTAGGTGCCGGCTGAGCTAGAGGCCAAAATCTACAGGTAGGCACTTTGCAAAAAACACCTCTGTTTTCTTTCAAAAATTTGGATGTGTCCACGTTGCGCTTTGGGGCGTTTCCTGTCGCGGGCGCTAGGCCTACCCACACAACTGAGGTATCATTTTTATTGGAGACTTGGGGGAACGCTGGGTGGAAGGAAACTTGTGGCTCCTCTCAGATTCCAGAACTTTCTGACACAGAAATGTGAGGAACATGTGTTTTTTTAGCCAAATTTTGAGGTTTGCAAGGATTCTGGGTAACAGCACCTGGTCCGAGCCACACAAGTCACCCCCATCTTGGATTCCCTTAGGTCTCTAGTTTTCAGAAATGCACAGGTTTGGTAGGTTTCCCTAGGTGCCGGCTGAGCTAGAGGCCAAAATCTACAGGTAGGCACTTTGCAAAAAACACCTCTGTTTTCTTTCAAAAATTTGATGTGTCCACATTGCGCTTTGGGGCGTTTCCTGTCGTGGGCGCTAGGCCTACCCACACAAGTGAGGTATCATTTTTATCGGGAGACTCGTGGGAACGCTGGGTGGAAGGAAACGTGTGGCTCCTCTCAGATTCCAGAACTTTCTGCCACAGAAATGTGAGGAACATGTGTTTTTTTAGCCAAATTTTGAGGTTTGCAAAGGATTCTGAGTAACAGCACCTGGTCCGAGCCACACAAGTCACCCCCATCATGGATTCCCTTAGGTCTCTAGTTTTCAGAAATGCACAGGTTTGGTAGGTTTCCCTAGGTGCCGGCTGAGCTAGAGGCCAAAATCTACAGGTAGGCACTTTGCTAAAAACAGCTCTGTTTTCTGTGATGTGTCCACGTTGTGTTTTGGGGCATATCCTGTCGCGGGTGCTAGGCCTACCCACACAAGTGAGGTATCATTTTTATCGGGAGACTTGGGGGAACGCTGGGTGGAAGGAAATTTGTGGCTCCTCTCAGATTCCAGAACTTTCTGCCACAGAAATGTGAGGAATATGTGTTTTTTTAGCCAAATTTTGAGGTTTTCAAGGATTCTGGGTAACAGCACCTGGTCCGAGCCACACAAGTCACCCCCATCTTGGATTCCCTTAGGTCTCTAGTTTTCAGAAATGCACAGGTTTGGTAGGTTTCCCTAGGTGCCGGCTGAGCTAGAGGCCAAAATCTACAGGTAGGCACTTTGCAAAAAACACCTCTGTTTTCTTTCAAAAATTTGGATGTGTCCACGTTGCGCTTTGGGGCATTTCCTGTCGCGGGCGCTAGGCCAACCCACACAACTGAGGTATCATTTTTATTGGGAGACTTGGGGGAACGCTGGGTGGAAGGAAACTTGTGGCTCCTCTCAGATTCCAGAACTTTCTGCCACAGAAATGTGAGGAATATGTGTTTTTTTAGCCAAATTTTGAGGTTTTCAAGGATTCTGGGTAACAGCACCTGGTCCGAGCCACACAAGTCACCCCCATCTTGGATTCCCTTAGGTCTCTAGTTTTCAGAAATGCACAGGTTTGGTAGGTTTCCCTAGGTGCCGGCTGAGCTAGAGGCCAAAATCTACAGGTAGGCACTTTGCAAAAAACACCTCTGTTTTCTTTCAAAAATTTGGATGTGTCCACATTGCGCTTTGGGGCGTTTCCTGTCGTGGGCGCTAGGCCTACACACACAAGTGAGGTATCATTTTTATCGGGAGACTCGGGGGAACGCTGGGTGGAAGGAAACGTGTGGCTCCTCTCAGATTCCAGAACTTTCTGCCACAGAAATGTGAGGAACATGTGTTTTTTTAGCCAAATTTTGAGGTTTGCAAAGGATTCTGGGTAACAGCACCTGGTCCGAGCCACACAAGTCACCCCCATCTTGGATTCCCTTAGGTCTCTAGTTTTCAGAAATGCACAGGTTTGGTAGGTTTCCCTAGGTGCCGGCTAAGTTAGAGGCCAAAATCTACAGGTAGGCACTTTGCAAAAAACACCTCTGTTTTCTTTCAAAAATTTGGATGTGTCCACGTTGCGCTTTGGGGCGTTTCCTGTCGCGGGCGCTAGGCCTACCCACACAAGTGAGGTATCATTTTTATCGGGAGACTTGGGGGAACGCTGGGTGGAAGGAAATTTGTGGCTCCTCTCAGATTCCAGAACTTTCTGCCACAGAAATGTGAGGAACATGTGTTTTTTTAGCCAAATTTTGAGGTTTGCAAAGGATTCTGGGTAACAGAACCTGGTCCGAGCCACACAAGTCACCCCATCTTGGATTCCCCTAGGTCTCTAGTTTTCAGAAATGCACAGGTTTGGTAGGTTTCCCTAGGTGCCGGCTGAGCTAGAGGCCAAAATCTACAGGTAGGCACTTTGCCGAAAACAGCTCTGTTTTCTGTGATGTGTCCACGTTGTGGTTTGGGGCATATCCTGTCGCGGGTGCTAGGCCTACCCACACAAGTGAGGTATCATTTTTATCGGGAGACTTGGGGGAACGCTGGGTGGAAGGAAATTTGTGGCTCCTCTCAGATTCCAGAACTTTCTGCTACAGAAACGTGAGGAACATGTGTTTTTTTTTTAGCCAAATTTTGAGGTTTGCAAAGGATTCTGGGTAACAGAACCTGGTCCGAGCCACACAAGTCACCCCATCTTGGATTCCCCTAGGTCTCTAGTTTTCAGAAATGCACAGGTTTGGTAGGTTTCCCTAGGTGCCGGCTGAGCTAGAGGCCAAAATCTACAGGTAGGCACTTTGCAAAAAACACCTCTGTTTTCTTTAAAAAATGTGGATGTGTCCACATTGCGCTTTGGGGCGTTTCCTGTCGCGGGCGCTAGGCCTACCCACACAAGTGAGGTATCATTTTTATCGGGAGACTTGGGGGAACGCTGGGTGGAAGGAAATTTGTGGCTCCTCTCAGATTCCAGAACTTTCTGCCACAGAAATGTGAGGAACATGTGATTTTTTAGCCAAATTTTGAGGTTTGCAAAGGATTCTGGGTAACAGAACCTGGTCCGAGCCACAAAAGTCACCCCATCTTGGATTCCCCTAGGTCTCTAGTTTTCAGAAATGCACAGGTTTGGTAGGTTTCCCTAGGTGCCGGCTGAGCTAGAGGCCAAAATCTACAGGTAGGCACTTTGCTAAAAACAGCTCTGTTTCTGTGATGTGTCCACGTTGTGTTTTGGGGCATATCCTGTCGCGGGTGCTAGGCCTACCCACACAAGTGAGGTATCATTTTTATCGGGAGACTTGGGGGAACGCTGGGTGGAAGGAAATTTGTGGCTCCTCTCAGATTCCAGAACTTTCTGCTACAGAAATGTGAGGAACATGTGTTTTTTTTTTAGCCAAATTTTGAGGTTTGCAAAGGATTCTGGGTAACAGAACCTGGTCCGAGCCACAAAAGTCACCCCATCTTGGATTCCCCTAGGTCTCTAGTTTTCAGAAATGCACAGGTTTGGTAGGTTTCCCTAGGTGCCGGCTGAGCTAGAGGCCAAAATCTACAGGTAGGCACTTTGCAAAAAACACCTCTGTTTTCTTTCAAAAATTTGGATGTGTCCACGTTGCACTTTGGGGCGTTTCCTGTCGCGGGCGCTAGGCCTACCCACACAAGTGAGGTATCATTTTTATCGGGAGACTTGGGGGAACGCTGGGTGGAAGGAAATTTGTGGCTCCTCTCAGATTCCAGAACTTTCTGCCACAGAAATGTGAGGAACATGTGGTTTTTTAGCCAAATTTTGAGGTTTGCAAAGGATTCTGGGTAACAGAACCTGGTCCGAGCCACACAAGTCACCCCATCTTGGATTCCCCTAGGTCTCTAGTTTTCAGAAATGCACAGGTTTGGTAGGTTTCCCTAGGTGCCGGCTGAGCTAGAGGCCAAAATCTACAGGTAGGCACTTTGCAAAAAACACCTCTGTTTTCTTTCAAAAATTTGGATGTGTCCACGTTGCGCTTTGGGGCATTTCCTGTCGCGGGCGCTAGGCCTACCCACACAACTGAGGTATCATTTTTATTGGGAGACTTGGGTGAACGCTGGGTGGAAGGAAACTTGTGGCTCCTCTCAGATTCCAGAACTTTCTGCCACAGAAATGTGAGGAACATGTGTTTTTTTAGCCAAATTTTTAGGTTTGCAAGGATTCTGGGTAACAGCACCTGGTCCGAGCCACACAAGTCACCCCCATCTTGGATTCCCTTAGGTCTCTAGTTTTCAGAAATGCACAGGTTTGGTAGGTTTCCCTAGGTGCCGGCTGAGCTAGAGGCCAAAATCTACAGGTAGGCACTTTGCAAAAAACACCTCTGTTTTCTTTCAAAAATTTGGATGTGTCCACATTGCGCTTTGGGGCGTTTCCTGTCGTGGGCGCTAGGCCTACCCACACAAGTGAGGTATCATTTTTATCGGGAGACTCGCGGGAACGCTGGGTGGAAGGAAATTTGTGGCTCCTCTCAGATTCCAGAACTTTCTGCCACAGAAATGTGAGGAACATGTGTTTTTTTAGCCAAATTTTGAGGTTTGCAAAGGATTCTGGGTAACAGCACCTGGTCCGAGCCACACAAGTCACCCCCATCTTGGATTCCCTTAGGTCTCTAGTTTTCAGAAATGCACAGGTTTGGTAGGTTTCCCTAGGTGCCGGCTAAGCTAGAGGCCAAAATCTACAGGTAGGCACTTTGCAAAAAACACCTCTGTTTTCTTTCAAAAATTTGGATGTGTCCACGTTGCGCTTTGGGGCGTTTCCTGTCGCGGGCGCTAGGCCTACCCACACAAGTGAGGTATAATTTTTATCGGGAGACTTGGGGGAACGCTGGGTGGAAGGAAATTTGTGGCTCCTCTCAGATTCCAGAACTTTCTGCCACAGAAATGTGAGGAACATGTGTTTTTTTAGCCAAATTTTGAGGTTTGCAAAGGATTCTGGGTAACAGAACCTGGTCCGAGCCACACAAGTCACCCCATCTTGGATTCCCCTAGGTCTCTAGTTTTCAGAAATGCACAGGTTTGGTAGGTTTCCCTAGGTGCCGGCTGAGCTAGAGGCCAAAATCTACAGGTAGGCACTTTGCTAAAAACAGCTCTGTTTCTGTGATGTGTCCACGTTGTGTTTTGGGGCATATCCTGTCGCGGGTGCTAGGCCTACCCACACAAGTGAGGTATCATTTTTATCGGGAGACTTGGGGGAACGCTGGGTGGAAGGAAATTTGTGGCTCCTCTCAGATTCCAGAACTTTCTGCTACAGAAATGTGAGGAACATGTGGTTTTTTTTTTAGCCAAATTTTGAGGTTTGCAAAGGATTCTGGGTAACAGAACCTGGTCCGAGCCGCAAAAGTCACCCCATCTTGGATTCCCCTACGTCTCTAGTTTTCAGAAATGCACAGGTTTGGTAGGTTTCCCTAGGTGCCGGCTGAGCTAGAGGCAAAAATCTACAGGTAGGCACTTTGCAAAAAACACCTCTGTTTTCTTTCAAAAATTTGGATGTGTCCACGTTGCACTTTGGGGCGTTTCCTGTCGCGGGCGCTAGGCCTACCCACACAAGTGAGGTATCATTTTTATCGGGAGACTTGGGGGAACGCTGTGTGGAAGGAAATTTGTGGCTCCTCTCAGATTCCAGAACTTTCTGCCACAGAAATGTGAGGAACATGTGTTTTTTTTGCCAAATTTTGAGGTTTGCAAAGGATTCTGGGTAACAGAACCTGGTCCGAGCCACACAAGTCACCCCATCTTGGATTCCCCTAGGTCTCTAGTTTTCAGAAATGCACAGGTTTGGTAGGTTTCCCTAGGTGCCGGCTGAGCTAGAGGCCAAAATCTACAGGTAGGCACTTTGCAAAAAACACCTCTGTTTTCTTTCAAAAATTTGGATGTGTCCACGTTGCGCTTTGGGGCATTTCCTGTCGCGGGCGCTAGGCCTACCCACACAACTGAGGTATCATTTTTATTGGGAGACTTGGGGGAACGCTGGGTGGAAGGAAACTTGTGGCTCCTCTCAGATTCCAGAACTTTCTGCCACAGAAATGTGAGGAACATGTGTTTTTTTAGACAAATTTTGAGGTTTGCAAGGATTCTGGGTAACAGCACCTGGTCCGAGCCACACAAGTAACCCCCATCTTGGATTCCCTTAGGTCTCTAGTTTTCAGAAATGCACAGGTTTGGTAGGTTTCCCTAGGTGCCGGCTGAGCTAGAGGCCAAAATCTACAGGTAGGCACTTTGCAAAAAACACCTCTGTTTTCTTTCAAAAATTTGGATGTGTCCACATTGCGCTTTGGGGCGTTTCCTGTCGTGGGCGCTAGGCCTACCCACACAAGTGAGGTATCATTTTTATCGGGAGACTCGGGGGAACGCTGGGTGGAAGGAAACATGTGGCTCCTCTCAGATTCCAGAACTTTCTGCCACAGAAATGTGAGGAACATGTGTTTTTTTAGCCAAATTTTGAGGTTTGCAAAGGATTCTGGGTAACAGCACCTGGTCCGAGCCACACAAGTCACCCCCATCTTGGATTCCCTTAGTTCTCTAGTTTTCAGAAATGCACAGGTTTGGTAGGTTTCCCTAGGTGACGGCTGAGCTAGAGGCCAAAATCTACAGGTAGGCACTTTGCAAAAAACACCTCTGTTTTCTTTCAAAAATTTGCATGTGTCCACGTTGCGCTTTGGGGCGTTTCCTGTCGCGGGCGCTAGGCCTACCCACACAAGTGAGGTATCATTTTTATCGGGAGACTTGGGGGAACGCTGGGTGGAAGGAAATTTGTGGCTCCTCTCAGATTCCAGAACTTTCTGCCACAGAAATGTGAGGAACATGTGTTTTTTTAGCCAAATTTTGAGGTTTGCAAAGGATTCTGGGTAACAGATCCTGGTCCGAGCCACACAAGTCACCCCATCTTGGATTCCCCTAGGTCTCTAGTTTTCAGAAATGCACAGGTTTGGTAGGTTTCCCTAGGTGCCGGCTGAGCTAGAGGCCAAAATCTACAGGTAGGCACTTTTCTAAAAACAGCTCTTTTTCTGTGATGTGTCCACGTTGTGTTTTGGGGCATATCCTGTCGCGGGTGCTAGGCCTACCCACACAAGTGAGGTATCATTTTTATCGGGAGACTTGGGGGAACGCTGGGTGGAAGGAAATTTGTGGCTCCTCTCAGATTCCAGAACTTTCTGCTACAGAAATGTGAGGAACATGTGTTTTTTTTTTAGCCAAATTTTGAGGTTTGCAAAGGATTCTGGGTAACAGAACCTGGTCCGAGCCACAAAAGTCACCCCATCTTGGATTCCCCTAGGTCTCTAGTTTTCAGAAATGCACAGGTTTGATAGGTTTCCCTAGGTGCCGGCTGAGCTAGAGGCCAAAATCTACAGGTAGGCACTTTGCAAAAAACACCTCGGTTTTCTTTCAAAAATTTGGATGTGTCCACGTTGCGCTTTGGGGCGTTTCCTGTCGCGGGCGCTAGGCCTACCCACACAAGTGAGGTATCATTTTTATCGGGAGACTTGGGGGAACGCTGGGTGGAAGGAAATTTGTGGCTCCTCTCAGATTCCAGAACTTTCTGCCACAGAAATGTGAAAAACATGTGTTTTTTTAGCCAAATTTTGAGGTTTGCAAAGGATTCTGGGTAACAGAACCTGGTCCGAGCCACACAAGTCACCCCATCTTGGATTCCCCTAGGTCTCTAGTTTTCAGAAATGCACAGGTTTGGTAGGTTTCCCTAGGTGCCGGCTGAGCTAGAGGCCAAAATCTACAGGTAGGCACTTCGCTAAAAACAGCTCTGTTTTCTGTGATGTGTCCACGTTGTGTTTTGGGGCATATCCTGTCGCGGGTGCTAGGCCTACCCACACAAGTGAGGTATCATTTTTATCGGGAGACTTGGGGGAACGCTGGGTGGAAGGAAATTTGTGGCTCCTCTCAGATTCCAGAACTTTCTGCTACAGAAATGTGAGGAACATGTGTTTTTTTTTTAGCCAAATTTTGAGGTTTGCAAAGGATTCTGGGTAACAGAACCTGGTCCGAGCCACAAAAGTCACCCCATCTTGGATTCCCCTAGGTCTCTAGTTTTCAGAAATGCACAGGTTTGGTAGGTTTCCCTAGGTGCCGGCTGAGCTAGAGGCCAAAATCTACAGGTAGGCACTTTGCAAAAAACACCTCTGTTTTCTTTCAAAAATTTGGATGTGTCCACATTGCACTTTGGGGCATTTCCTGTCGCGGGCGCTAGGCCTACCCACACAAGTGAGGTATAATTTTTATCGGGAGACTTGGGGGAACGCTGGGTGGAAGGAAATTTGTGGTTCCTCTCAGATTCCAGAACTTTCTGCCACAGAAATGTGAGGAACATGTGTTTTTTTAGCCAAATTTTGAGGTTTGCAAAGGATTCTGGGTAACAGATCCTGGTCCGAGCCACACAAGTCACCCCATCTTGGATTCCCCTAGGTCTCTAGTTTTCAGAAATGCACAGGTTTGGTAGGTTTCCCTAGGTGCCGGCTGAGCTAGAGGCCAAAATCTACAGGTAGGCACTTTTCTAAAAACAGCTCTTTTCTGTGATGTGTCCACGTTGTGTTTTGGGGCATATCCTGTCGCGGGTGCTAGGCCTACCCACACAAGTGAGGTATCATTTTTATCGGGAGACTTGGGGGAACGCTGGGTGGAAGGAAATTTGTGGCTCCTCTCAGATTCCAGAACTTTCTGCTACAGAAATGTGAGGAACATGTGTTTTTTTTTTAGCCAAATTTTGAGGTTTGCAAAGGATTCTGGGTAACAGAACCTGGTCCGAGCCACAAAAGTCACCCCATCTTGGATTCCCCTAGGTCTCTAGTTTTCAGAAATGCACAGGTTTGATAGGTTTCCCTAGGTGCCGGCTGAGCTAGAGGCCAAAATCTACAGGTAGGCACTTTGCAAAAAACACCTCTGTTTTCTTTCAAAAATTTGGATGTGTCCACGTTGCGCTTTGGGGCGTTTCCTGTCGCGGGCGCTAGGCCTACCCACACAAGTGAGGTATCATTTTTATCGGGAGACTTGGGGGAACGCTGGGTGGAAGGAAATTTGTGGCTCCTCTCAGATTCCAGAACTTTCTGCCACAGAAATGTGAAAAACATGTGTTTTTTTAGCCAAATTTTGAGGTTTGCAAAGGATTCTGGGTAACAGAACCTGGTCCGAGCCACACAAGTCACCCCATCTTGGATTCCCCTAGGTCTCTAGTTTTCAGAAATGCACAGGTTTGGTAGGTTTCCCTAGGTGCCGGCTGAGCTAGAGGCCAAAATCTACAGGTAGGCACTTCGCTAAAAACAGCTCTGTTTTCTGTGATGTGTCCACGTTGTGTTTTGGGGCATATCCTGTCGCGGGTGCTAGGCCTACCCACACAAGTGAGGTATCATTTTTATCGGGAGACTTGGGGGAACGCTGGGTGGAAGGAAATTTGTGGCTCCTCTCAGATTCCAGAACTTTCTGCTACAGAAATGTGAGGAACATGTGTTTTTTTTTTAGCCAAATTTTGAGGTTTGCAAAGGATTCTGGGTAACAGAACCTGGTCCGAGCCACAAAAGTCACCCCATCTTGGATTCCCCTAGGTCTCTAGTTTTCAGAAATGCACAGGTTTGGTAGGTTTCCCTAGGTGCCGGCTGAGCTAGAGGCCAAAATCTACAGGTAGGCACTTTGCAAAAAACACCTCTGTTTTCTTTCAAAAATTTGGATGTGTCCACGTTGCACTTTGGGGCGTTTCCTGTCGCGGGCGCTAGGCCTACCCACACAAGTGAGGTATAATTTTTATCGGGAGACTTGGGGGAACGCTGGGTGGAAGGAAATTTGTGGTTCCTCTCAGATTCCAGAACTTTCTGCCACAGAAATGTGAGGAACATGTGTTTTTTTAGCCAAATTTTGAGGTTTGCAAAGGATTCTGGGTAACAGAACCTGGTCCGAGCCACACAAGTCACCCCATCTTGGATTCCCCTAGGTCTCTAGTTTTCAGAAATGCACAGGTTTGGTAGGTTTCCCTAGGTGCCGGCTGAGCTAGAGGCCAAAATCTACAGGTAGGCACTTTGCAAAAAACACCTCTGTTTTCTTTCAAAAATTTGGATGTGTCCACGTTGCGCATTGGGGCGTTTCCTGTCGCGGGCGCTGGGCCTACCCACACAACTGAGGTATAATTTTTATTGGGAGACTTGGGGGAACGCTGGGTGGAAGGAAACTTGTGGCTCCTCTCAGATTCCAGAACTTTCTGCCACAGAAATGTGAGGAACATGTGTTTTTTTAGCCACATTTTGAGGTTTGCAAGGATTCTGGGTAACAGCACCTGGTCCGAGCCACACAAGTCACCCCCATCTTGGATTCCCTTAGGTCTCTAGTTTTCAGAAATGCACAGGTTTGGTAGGTTTCCCTAGGTGCCGGCTGAGCTAGAGGCCAAAATCTACAGGTAGGCACTTTGCAAAAAACACCTCTGTTTTCTTTCAAAAATTTGGATGTGTCCACATTGAGCTTTGGGGCGTTTCCTGTCGTGGGCGCTAGGCCTACCCACACAAGTGAGGTATCATTTTTATCGGGAGACTTGGGGGAACGCTGGGAGGAAGGAAATTTGTGGCTCCTCTCAGATTCCAGAACTTTCTGCTACAGAAATGTGAGGAACATGTGTTTTTTTTTTAGCCAAATTTTGAGGTTTGCAAAGGATTCTGGGTAACAGCACCTGGTCCGAGCCACAAAAGTCACCCCATCTTGGATTCCCCTAGGTCTCTAGTTTTCAGAAATGCACAGGTTTGATAGGTTTCCCTAGGTGCCGGCTGAGCTAGAGGCCAAAATCTACAGGTAGGCACTTTGCAAAAAACACCTCTGTTTTCTTTCAAAAATTTGGATGTGTCCACGTTGCGCTTTGGGGCGTTTCCTGTCGCGGGCGCTAGGCCTACCCACACAAGTGAGGTATCATTTTTATCGGGAGACTTGGGGGAACGCTGGGTGGAAGGAAATTTGTGGCTCCTCTCAGATTCCAGAACTTTCTGCCACAGAAATGTGAAAAACATGTGTTTTTTTAGCCAAATTTTGAGGTTTGCAAAGGCTTCTGGGTAACAGAACCTGGTCCGAGCCACACAAGTCACCCCATCTTGGATTCCCCTAGGTCTCTAGTTTTCAGAAATGCACAGGTTTGGTAGGTTTCCCTAGGTGCCGGCTGAGCTAGAGGCCAAAATCTACAGGTAGGCACTTCGCTAAAAACAGCTCTGTTTTCTGTGATGTGTCCACGTTGTGTTTTGGGGCATATCCTGTCGCGGGTGCTAGGCCTACCCACACAAGTGAGGTATCATTTTTATCGGGAGACTTGGGGGAACGCTGGGTGGAAGGAAATTTGTGGCTCCTCTCAGATTCCAGAACTTTCTGCTACAGAAATGTGAGGAACATGTGTTTTTTTTTTAGCCAAATTTTGAGGTTTGCAAAGGATTCTGGGTAACAGAACCTGGTCCGAGCCACAAAAGTCACCCCATCTTGGATTCCCCTAGGTCTCTAGTTTTCAGAAATGCACAGGTTTGGTAGGTTTCCCTAGGTGCCGGCTGAGCTAGAGGCCAAAATCTACAGGTAGGCACTTTGCAAAAAACACCTCTGTTTTCTTTCAAAAATTTGGATGTGTCCACGTTGCACTTTGGGGCGTTTCCTGTCGCGGGCGCTAGGCCTACCCACACAAGTGAGGTATAATTTTTATCGGGAGA
The DNA here is from genome assembly GCF_031143425.1 of Pleurodeles waltl. Lineage (NCBI taxonomy): Eukaryota > Metazoa > Chordata > Amphibia > Caudata > Salamandridae > Pleurodeles > Pleurodeles waltl. Next base: position 291,072 of record NW_027149855.1, read on the forward strand.
CTTGGGGGAACGCTGGGTGGAAGGAAATTTGTGGTTCCTCTCAGATTCCAGAACTTTCTGCCACAGAAATGTGAGGAACATGTGTTTTTTTAGCCAAATTTTGAGGTTTGCAAAGGATTCTGGGTAACAGAACCTGGTCCGAGCCACACAAGTCACCCCATCTTGGATTCCCCTAGGTCTCTAGTTTTCAGAAATGCACAGGTTTGGTAGGTTTCCCTAGGTGCCGGCTGAGCTAGAGGCCAAAATCTACAGGTAGGCACTTTGCAAAAAACACCTCTGTTTTCTTTCAAAAATTTGGATGTGTCCACGTTGCGCATTGGGGCGTTTCCTGTCGCGGGCGCTGGGCCTACCCACACAACTGAGGTATAATTTTTATTGGGAGACTTGGGGGAACGCTGGGTGGAAGGAAACTTGTGGCTCCTCTCAGATTCCAGAACTTTCTGCCACAGAAATGTGAGGAACATGTGTTTTTTTAGCCAAATTTTGAGGTTTGCAAGGATTCTGGGTAACAGCACCTGGTCCGAGCCACACAAGTCACCCCCATCTTGGATTCCCTTAGGTCTCTAGTTTTCAGAAATGCACAGGTTTGGTAGGTTTCCCTAGGTGCCGGCTGAGCTAGAGGCCAAAATCTACAGGTAGGCACTTTGCAAAAAACACCTCTGTTTTCTTTCAAAAATTTGGATGTGTCCACATTGAGCTTTGGGGTGTTTCCTGTCGTGGGCGCTAGGCCTACCCACACAAGTGAGGTATCATTTTTATCGGGAGACTCGGGGGAACGCTGGGTGGAAGGAAACGTGTGGCTCCTCTCAGATTCCAGAACTTTCTGCCACAGAAATGTGAGGAACATGTGTTTTTTTAGCCAAATTTTGAGGATTGCAAAGGATTCTGGGTAACAGCACCTGGTCCGAGCCACACAAGTCACCCCCATCTTGGATTCCCTTAGGTCTCTAGTTTTCAGAAATGCACAGGTTTGGTAGGTTTCCCTAGGTGCCGGCTGAGCTAGAGGCCAAAATCTACAGGTAGGCACTTTGCAAAAAACACCTCTGTTTTCTTTCAAAAATTTGGATGTGTCCACATTGCGCTTTGGGGCGTTTCCTGTCGTGGGCGCTAGGCCTACACACACAAGTGAGGTATCATTTTTATCGGGAGACTCGGGGGAACGCTGGGTGGAAGGAAACGTGTGGCTCCTCTCAGATTCCAGAACTTTCTGCCACAGAAATGTGAGGAACATGTGTTTTTTTAGCCAAATTTTGAGGTTTGCAAAGGATTCTGGGTAACAGCACCTGGTCCGAGCCACACAAGTCACCCCCATCTTGGATTCCCTTAGGTCTCTAGTTTTCAGAAATGCACAGGTTTGGTAGGTTTCCCTAGGTGCCGGCTAAGTTAGAGGCCAAAATCTACAGGTAGGCACTTTGCAAAAAACACCTCTGTTTTCTTTCAAAAATTTGGATGTGTCCACGTTGCGCTTTGGGGCGTTTCCTGTCGCGGGCGCTAGGCCTACCCACACAAGTGAGGTATCATTTTTATCGGGAGACTTGGGGGAACGCTGGGTGGAAGGAAATTTGTGGCTCCTCTCAGATTCCAGAACTTTCTGCCACAGAAATGTGAGGAACATGTGTTTTTTTAGCCAAATTTTGAGGTTTGCAAAGGATTCTGGGTAACAGAACCTGGTCCGAGCCACACAAGTCACCCCATCTTGGATTCCCCTAGGTCTCTAGTTTTCAGAAATGCACAGGTTTGGTAGGTTTCCCTAGGTGCCGGCTGAGCTAGAGGCCAAAATCTACAGGTAGGCACTTTGCCGAAAACAGCTCTGTTTTCTGTGATGTGTCCACGTTGTGGTTTGGGGCATATCCTGTCGCGGGTGCTAGGCCTACCCACACAAGTGAGGTATCATTTTTATCGGGAGACTTGGGGGAACGCTGGGTGGAAGGAAATTTGTGGCTCCTCTCAGATTCCAGAACTTTCTGCTACAGAAACGTGAGGAACATGTGTTTTTTTTTTAGCCAAATTTTGAGGTTTGCAAAGGATTCTGGGTAACAGAACCTGGTCCGAGCCACACAAGTCACCCCATCTTGGATTCCCCTAGGTCTCTAGTTTTCAGAAATGCACAGGTTTGGTAGGTTTCCCTAGGTGCCGGCTGAGCTAGAGGCCAAAATCTACAGGTAGGCACTTTGCAAAAAACACCTCTGTTTTCTTTAAAAAATGTGGATGTGTCCACATTGCGCTTTGGGGCGTTTCCTGTCGCGGGCGCTAGGCCTACCCACACAAGTGAGGTATCATTTTTATCGGGAGACTTGGGGGAACGCTGGGTGGAAGGAAATTTGTGGCTCCTCTCAGATTCCAGAACTTTCTGCCACAGAAATGTGAGGAACATGTGATTTTTTAGCCAAATTTTGAGGTTTGCAAAGGATTCTGGGTAACAGAACCTGGTCCGAGCCACAAAAGTCACCCCATCTTGGATTCCCCTAGGTCTCTAGTTTTCAGAAATGCACAGGTTTGGTAGGTTTCCCTAGGTGCCGGCTGAGCTAGAGGCCAAAATCTACAGGTAGGCACTTTGCTAAAAACAGCTCTGTTTCTGTGATGTGTCCACGTTGTGTTTTGGGGCATATCCTGTCGCGGGTGCTAGGCCTACCCACACAAGTGAGGTATCATTTTTATCGGGAGACTTGGGGGAACGCTGGGTGGAAGGAAATTTGTGGCTCCTCTCAGATTCCAGAACTTTCTGCTACAGAAATGTGAGGAACATGTGTTTTTTTTTTAGCCAAATTTTGAGGTTTGCAAAGGATTCTGGGTAACAGAACCTGGTCCGAGCCACAAAAGTCACCCCATCTTGGATTCCCCTAGGTCTCTAGTTTTCAGAAATGCACAGGTTTGGTAGGTTTCCCTAGGTGCCGGCTGAGCTAGAGGCCAAAATCTACAGGTAGGCACTTTGCAAAAAACACCTCTGTTTTCTTTCAAAAATTTGGATGTGTCCACGTTGCACTTTGGGGCGTTTCCTGTCGCGGGCGCTAGGCCTACCCACACAAGTGAGGTATCATTTTTATCGGGAGACTTGGGGGAACGCTGGGTGGAAGGAAATTTGTGGCTCCTCTCAGATTCCAGAACTTTCTGCCACAGAAATGTGAGGAACATGTGGTTTTTTAGCCAAATTTTGAGGTTTGCAAAGGATTCTGGGTAACAGAACCTGGTCCGAGCCACACAAGTCACCCCATCTTGGATTCCCCTAGGTCTCTAGTTTTCAGAAATGCACAGGTTTGGTAGGTTTCCCTAGGTGCCGGCTGAGCTAGAGGCCAAAATCTACAGGTAGGCACTTTGCAAAAAACACCTCTGTTTTCTTTCAAAAATTTGGATGTGTCCACGTTGCGCTTTGGGGCATTTCCTGTCGCGGGCGCTAGGCCTACCCACACAACTGAGGTATCATTTTTATTGGGAGACTTGGGTGAACGCTGGGTGGAAGGAAACTTGTGGCTCCTCTCAGATTCCAGAACTTTCTGCCACAGAAATGTGAGGAACATGTGTTTTTTTAGCCAAATTTTGAGGTTTGCAAGGATTCTGGGTAACAGCACCTGGTCCGAGCCACACAAGTCACCCCCATCTTGGATTCCCTTAGGTCTCTAGTTTTCAGAAATGCACAGGTTTGGTAGGTTTCCCTAGGTGCCGGCTGAGCTAGAGGCCAAAATCTACAGGTAGGCACTTTGCAAAAAACACCTCTGTTTTCTTTCAAAAATTTGGATGTGTCCACATTGCGCTTTGGGGCGTTTCCTGTCGTGGGCGCTAGGCCTACCCACACAAGTGAGGTATCATTTTTATCGGGAGACTCGCGGGAACGCTGGGTGGAAGGAAATTTGTGGCTCCTCTCAGATTCCAGAACTTTCTGCCACAGAAATGTGAGGAACATGTGTTTTTTTAGCCAAATTTTGAGGTTTGCAAAGGATTCTGGGTAACAGCACCTGGTCCGAGCCACACAAGTCACCCCCATCTTGGATTCCCTTAGGTCTCTAGTTTTCAGAAATGCACAGGTTTGGTAGGTTTCCCTAGGTGCCGGCTAAGCTAGAGGCCAAAATCTACAGGTAGGCACTTTGCAAAAAACACCTCTGTTTTCTTTCAAAAATTTGGATGTGTCCACGTTGCGCTTTGGGGCGTTTCCTGTCGCGGGCGCTAGGCCTACCCACACAAGTGAGGTATAATTTTTATCGGGAGACTTGGGGGAACGCTGGGTGGAAGGAAATTTGTGGCTCCTCTCAGATTCCAGAACTTTCTGCCACAGAAATGTGAGGAACATGTGTTTTTTTAGCCAAATTTTGAGGTTTGCAAAGGATTCTGGGTAACAGAACCTGGTCCGAGCCACACAAGTCACCCCATCTTGGATTCCCCTAGGTCTCTAGTTTTCAGAAATGCACAGGTTTGGTAGGTTTCCCTAGGTGCCGGCTGAGCTAGAGGCCAAAATCTACAGGTAGGCACTTTGCTAAAAACAGCTCTGTTTCTGTGATGTGTCCACGTTGTGTTTTGGGGCATATCCTGTCGCGGGTGCTAGGCCTACCCACACAAGTGAGGTATCATTTTTATCGGGAGACTTGGGGGAACGCTGGGTGGAAGGAAATTTGTGGCTCCTCTCAGATTCCAGAACTTTCTGCTACAGAAATGTGAGGAACATGTGGTTTTTTTTTTAGCCAAATTTTGAGGTTTGCAAAGGATTCTGGGTAACAGAACCTGGTCCGAGCCGCAAAAGTCACCCCATCTTGGATTCCCCTACGTCTCTAGTTTTCAGAAATGCACAGGTTTGGTAGGTTTCCCTAGGTGCCGGCTGAGCTAGAGGCAAAAATCTACAGGTAGGCACTTTGCAAAAAACACCTCTGTTTTCTTTCAAAAATTTGGATGTGTCCACGTTGCACTTTGGGGCGTTTCCTGTCGCGGGCGCTAGGCCTACCCACACAAGTGAGGTATCATTTTTATCGGGAGACTTGGGGGAACGCTGTGTGGAAGGAAATTTGTGGCTCCTCTCAGATTCCAGAACTTTCTGCCACAGAAATGTGAGGAACATGTGTTTTTTTAGCCAAATTTTGAGGTTTGCAAAGGATTCTGGGTAACAGATCCTGGTCCGAGCCACACAAGTCACCCCATCTTGGATTCCCCTAGGTCTCTAGTTTTCAGAAATGCACAGGTTTGGTAGGTTTCCCTAGGTGCCGGCTGAGCTAGAGGCCAAAATCTACAGGTAGGCACTTTTCTAAAAACAGCTCTTTTTCTGTGATGTGTCCACGTTGTGTTTTGGGGCATATCCTGTCGCGGGTGCTAGGCCTACCCACACAAGTGAGGTATCATTTTTATCGGGAGACTTGGGGGAACGCTGGGTGGAAGGAAATTTGTGGCTCCTCTCAGATTCCAGAACTTTCTGCTACAGAAATGTGAGGAACATGTGTTTTTTTTTTAGCCAAATTTTGAGGTTTGCAAAGGATTCTGGGTAACAGAACCTGGTCCGAGCCACAAAAGTCACCCCATCTTGGATTCCCCTAGGTCTCTAGTTTTCAGAAATGCACAGGTTTGATAGGTTTCCCTAGGTGCCGGCTGAGCTAGAGGCCAAAATCTACAGGTAGGCACTTTGCAAAAAACACCTCGGTTTTCTTTCAAAAATTTGGATGTGTCCACGTTGCGCTTTGGGGCGTTTCCTGTCGCGGGCGCTAGGCCTACCCACACAAGTGAGGTATCATTTTTATCGGGAGACTTGGGGGAACGCTGGGTGGAAGGAAATTTGTGGCTCCTCTCAGATTCCAGAACTTTCTGCCACAGAAATGTGAAAAACATGTGTTTTTTTAGCCAAATTTTGAGGTTTGCAAAGGATTCTGGGTAACAGAACCTGGTCCGAGCCACACAAGTCACCCCATCTTGGATTCCCCTAGGTCTCTAGTTTTCAGAAATGCACAGGTTTGGTAGGTTTCCCTAGGTGCCGGCTGAGCTAGAGGCCAAAATCTACAGGTAGGCACTTCGCTAAAAACAGCTCTGTTTTCTGTGATGTGTCCACGTTGTGTTTTGGGGCATATCCTGTCGCGGGTGCTAGGCCTACCCACACAAGTGAGGTATCATTTTTATCGGGAGACTTGGGGGAACGCTGGGTGGAAGGAAATTTGTGGCTCCTCTCAGATTCCAGAACTTTCTGCTACAGAAATGTGAGGAACATGTGTTTTTTTTTTAGCCAAATTTTGAGGTTTGCAAAGGATTCTGGGTAACAGAACCTGGTCCGAGCCACAAAAGTCACCCCATCTTGGATTCCCCTAGGTCTCTAGTTTTCAGAAATGCACAGGTTTGGTAGGTTTCCCTAGGTGCCGGCTGAGCTAGAGGCCAAAATCTACAGGTAGGCACTTTGCAAAAAACACCTCTGTTTTCTTTCAAAAATTTGGATGTGTCCACATTGCACTTTGGGGCATTTCCTGTCGCGGGCGCTAGGCCTACCCACACAAGTGAGGTATAATTTTTATCGGGAGACTTGGGGGAACGCTGGGTGGAAGGAAATTTGTGGTTCCTCTCAGATTCCAGAACTTTCTGCCACAGAAATGTGAGGAACATGTGTTTTTTTAGCCAAATTTTGAGGTTTGCAAAGGATTCTGGGTAACAGATCCTGGTCCGAGCCACACAAGTCACCCCATCTTGGATTCCCCTAGGTCTCTAGTTTTCAGAAATGCACAGGTTTGGTAGGTTTCCCTAGGTGCCGGCTGAGCTAGAGGCCAAAATCTACAGGTAGGCACTTTTCTAAAAACAGCTCTTTTCTGTGATGTGTCCACGTTGTGTTTTGGGGCATATCCTGTCGCGGGTGCTAGGCCTACCCACACAAGTGAGGTATCATTTTTATCGGGAGACTTGGGGGAACGCTGGGTGGAAGGAAATTTGTGGCTCCTCTCAGATTCCAGAACTTTCTGCTACAGAAATGTGAGGAACATGTGTTTTTTTTTTAGCCAAATTTTGAGGTTTGCAAAGGATTCTGGGTAACAGAACCTGGTCCGAGCCACAAAAGTCACCCCATCTTGGATTCCCCTAGGTCTCTAGTTTTCAGAAATGCACAGGTTTGATAGGTTTCCCTAGGTGCCGGCTGAGCTAGAGGCCAAAATCTACAGGTAGGCACTTTGCAAAAAACACCTCTGTTTTCTTTCAAAAATTTGGATGTGTCCACGTTGCGCTTTGGGGCGTTTCCTGTCGCGGGCGCTAGGCCTACCCACACAAGTGAGGTATCATTTTTATCGGGAGACTTGGGGGAACGCTGGGTGGAAGGAAATTTGTGGCTCCTCTCAGATTCCAGAACTTTCTGCCACAGAAATGTGAAAAACATGTGTTTTTTTAGCCAAATTTTGAGGTTTGCAAAGGATTCTGGGTAACAGAACCTGGTCCGAGCCACACAAGTCACCCCATCTTGGATTCCCCTAGGTCTCTAGTTTTCAGAAATGCACAGGTTTGGTAGGTTTCCCTAGGTGCCGGCTGAGCTAGAGGCCAAAATCTACAGGTAGGCACTTCGCTAAAAACAGCTCTGTTTTCTGTGATGTGTCCACGTTGTGTTTTGGGGCATATCCTGTCGCGGGTGCTAGGCCTACCCACACAAGTGAGGTATCATTTTTATCGGGAGACTTGGGGGAACGCTGGGTGGAAGGAAATTTGTGGCTCCTCTCAGATTCCAGAACTTTCTGCTACAGAAATGTGAGGAACATGTGTTTTTTTTTTAGCCAAATTTTGAGGTTTGCAAAGGATTCTGGGTAACAGAACCTGGTCCGAGCCACAAAAGTCACCCCATCTTGGATTCCCCTAGGTCTCTAGTTTTCAGAAATGCACAGGTTTGGTAGGTTTCCCTAGGTGCCGGCTGAGCTAGAGGCCAAAATCTACAGGTAGGCACTTTGCAAAAAACACCTCTGTTTTCTTTCAAAAATTTGGATGTGTCCACGTTGCACTTTGGGGCGTTTCCTGTCGCGGGCGCTAGGCCTACCCACACAAGTGAGGTATAATTTTTATCGGGAGACTTGGGGGAACGCTGGGTGGAAGGAAATTTGTGGTTCCTCTCAGATTCCAGAACTTTCTGCCACAGAAATGTGAGGAACATGTGTTTTTTTAGCCAAATTTTGAGGTTTGCAAAGGATTCTGGGTAACAGAACCTGGTCCGAGCCACACAAGTCACCCCATCTTGGATTCCCCTAGGTCTCTAGTTTTCAGAAATGCACAGGTTTGGTAGGTTTCCCTAGGTGCCGGCTGAGCTAGAGGCCAAAATCTACAGGTAGGCACTTTGCAAAAAACACCTCTGTTTTCTTTCAAAAATTTGGATGTGTCCACGTTGCGCATTGGGGCGTTTCCTGTCGCGGGCGCTGGGCCTACCCACACAACTGAGGTATAATTTTTATTGGGAGACTTGGGGGAACGCTGGGTGGAAGGAAACTTGTGGCTCCTCTCAGATTCCAGAACTTTCTGCCACAGAAATGTGAGGAACATGTGTTTTTTTAGCCACATTTTGAGGTTTGCAAGGATTCTGGGTAACAGCACCTGGTCCGAGCCACACAAGTCACCCCCATCTTGGATTCCCTTAGGTCTCTAGTTTTCAGAAATGCACAGGTTTGGTAGGTTTCCCTAGGTGCCGGCTGAGCTAGAGGCCAAAATCTACAGGTAGGCACTTTGCAAAAAACACCTCTGTTTTCTTTCAAAAATTTGGATGTGTCCACATTGAGCTTTGGGGCGTTTCCTGTCGTGGGCGCTAGGCCTACCCACACAAGTGAGGTATCATTTTTATCGGGAGACTTGGGGGAACGCTGGGAGGAAGGAAATTTGTGGCTCCTCTCAGATTCCAGAACTTTCTGCTACAGAAATGTGAGGAACATGTGTTTTTTTTTTAGCCAAATTTTGAGGTTTGCAAAGGATTCTGGGTAACAGCACCTGGTCCGAGCCACAAAAGTCACCCCATCTTGGATTCCCCTAGGTCTCTAGTTTTCAGAAATGCACAGGTTTGATAGGTTTCCCTAGGTGCCGGCTGAGCTAGAGGCCAAAATCTACAGGTAGGCACTTTGCAAAAAACACCTCTGTTTTCTTTCAAAAATTTGGATGTGTCCACGTTGCGCTTTGGGGCGTTTCCTGTCGCGGGCGCTAGGCCTACCCACACAAGTGAGGTATCATTTTTATCGGGAGACTTGGGGGAACGCTGGGTGGAAGGAAATTTGTGGCTCCTCTCAGATTCCAGAACTTTCTGCCACAGAAATGTGAAAAACATGTGTTTTTTTAGCCAAATTTTGAGGTTTGCAAAGGCTTCTGGGTAACAGAACCTGGTCCGAGCCACACAAGTCACCCCATCTTGGATTCCCCTAGGTCTCTAGTTTTCAGAAATGCACAGGTTTGGTAGGTTTCCCTAGGTGCCGGCTGAGCTAGAGGCCAAAATCTACAGGTAGGCACTTCGCTAAAAACAGCTCTGTTTTCTGTGATGTGTCCACGTTGTGTTTTGGGGCATATCCTGTCGCGGGTGCTAGGCCTACCCACACAAGTGAGGTATCATTTTTATCGGGAGACTTGGGGGAACGCTGGGTGGAAGGAAATTTGTGGCTCCTCTCAGATTCCAGAACTTTCTGCTACAGAAATGTGAGGAACATGTGTTTTTTTTTTAGCCAAATTTTGAGGTTTGCAAAGGATTCTGGGTAACAGAACCTGGTCCGAGCCACAAAAGTCACCCCATCTTGGATTCCCCTAGGTCTCTAGTTTTCAGAAATGCACAGGTTTGGTAGGTTTCCCTAGGTGCCGGCTGAGCTAGAGGCCAAAATCTACAGGTAGGCACTTTGCAAAAAACACCTCTGTTTTCTTTCAAAAATTTGGATGTGTCCACGTTGCACTTTGGGGCGTTTCCTGTCGCGGGCGCTAGGCCTACCCACACAAGTGAGGTATAATTTTTATCGGGAGACTTGGGGGAACGCTGGGTGGAAGGAAATTTGTGGTTCCTCTCAGATTCCAGAACTTTCTGCCACAGAAATGTGAGGAACATGTGTTTTTTTAGCCAAATTTTGAGGTTTGCAAAGGATTCTGGGTAACAGAACCTGGTCCGAGCCACACAAGTCACCCCATCTTGGATTCCCCTAGGTCTCTAGTTTTCAGAAATGCACAGGTTTGGTAGGTTTCCCTAGGTGCCGGCTGAGCTAGAGGCCAAAATCTACAGGTAGGCACTTTGCAAAAAACACCTCTGTTTTCTTTCAAAAATTTGGATGTGTCCACGTTGCGCATTGGGGCGTTTCCTGTCGCGGGCGCTGGGCCTACCCACACAACTGAGGTATAATTTTTATTGGGAGACTTGGGGGAACGCTGGGTGGAAGGAAACTTGTGGCTCCTCTCAGATTCCAGAACTTTCTGCCACAGAAATGTGAGGAACATGTGTTTTTTTAGCCAAATTTTGAGGTTTGCAAGGATTCTGGGTAACAGCACCTGGTCCGAGCCACACAAGTCACCCCCATCTTGGATTCCCTTAGGTCTCTAGTTTTCAGAAATGCACAGGTTTGGTAGGTTTCCCTAGGTGCCGGCTGAGCTAGAGGCCAAAATCTACAGGTAGGCACTTTGCAAAAAACACCTCTGTTTTCTTTCAAAAATTTGGATGTGTCCACATTGAGCTTTGGGGTGTTTCCTGTCGTGGGCGCTAGGCCTACCCACACAAGTGAGGTATCATTTTTATCGGGAGACTCGGGGGAACGCTGGGTGGAAGGAAACGTGTGGCTCCTCTCAGATTCCAGAACTTTCTGCCACAGAAATGTGAGGAACATGTGTTTTTTTAGCCAAATTTTGAGGATTGCAAAGGATTCTGGGTAACAGCACCTGGTCCGAGCCACACAAGTCACCCCCATCTTGGATTCCCTTAGGTCTCTAGTTTTCAGAAATGCACAGGTTTGGTAGGTTTCCCTAGGTGCCGGCTGAGCTAGAGGCCAAAATCTACAGGTAGGCACTTTGCAAAAAACACCTCTGTTTTCTTTCAAAAATTTGGATGTGTCCACATTGCGCTTTGGGGCGTTTCCTGTCGTGGGCGCTAGGCCTACACACACAAGTGAGGTATCATTTTTATCGGGAGACTCGGGGGAACGCTGGGTGGAAGGAAACGTGTGGCTCCTCTCAGATTCCAGAACTTTCTGCCACAGAAATGTGAGGAACATGTGTTTTTTTAGCCAAATTTTGAGGTTTGCAAAGGATTCTGGGTAACAGCACCTGGTCCGAGCCACACAAGTCACCCCCATCTTGGATTCCCTTAGGTCTCTAGTTTTCAGAAATGCACAGGTTTGGTAGGTTTCCCTAGGTGCCGGCTAAGTTAGAGGCCAAAATCTACAGGTAGGCACTTTGCAAAAAACACCTCTGTTTTCTTTCAAAAATTTGGATGTGTCCACGTTGCGCTTTGGGGCGTTTCCTGTCGCGGGCGCTAGGCCTACCCACACAAGTGAGGTATCATTTTTATCGGGAGACTTGGGGGAACGCTGGGTGGAAGGAAATTTGTGGCTCCTCTCAGATTCCAGAACTTTCTGCCACAGAAATGTGAGGAACATGTGTTTTTTTAGCCAAATTTTGAGGTTTGCAAAGGATTCTGGGTAACAGAACCTGGTCCGAGCCACACAAGTCACCCCATCTTGGATTCCCCTAGGTCTCTAGTTTTCAGAAATGCACAGGTTTGGTAGGTTTCCCTAGGTGCCGGCTGAGCTAGAGGCCAAAATCTACAGGTAGGCACTTTGCCGAAAACAGCTCTGTTTTCTGTGATGTGTCCACGTTGTGGTTTGGGGCATATCCTGTCGCGGGTGCTAGGCCTACCCACACAAGTGAGGTATCATTTTTATCGGGAGACTTGGGGGAACGCTGGGTGGAAGGAAATTTGTGGCTCCTCTCAGATTCCAGAACTTTCTGCTACAGAAACGTGAGGAACATGTGTTTTTTTTTTAGCCAAATTTTGAGGTTTGCAAAGGATTCTGGGTAACAGAACCTGGTCCGAGCCACACAAGTCACCCCATCTTGGATTCCCCTAGGTCTCTAGTTTTCAGAAATGCACAGGTTTGGTAGGTTTCCCTAGGTGCCGGCTGAGCTAGAGGCCAAAATCTACAGGTAGGCACTTTGCAAAAAACACCTCTGTTTTCTTTAAAAAATGTGGATGTGTCCACATTGCGCTTTGGGGCGTTTCCTGTCGCGGGCGCTAGGCCTACCCACACAAGTGAGGTATCATTTTTATCGGGAGACTTGGGGGAACGCTGGGTGGAAGGAAATTTGTGGCTCCTCTCAGATTCCAGAACTTTCTGCCACAGAAATGTGAGGAACATGTGATTTTTTAGCCAAATTTTGAGGTTTGCAAAGGATTCTGGGTAACAGAACCTGGTCCGAGCCACAAAAGTCACCCCATCTTGGATTCCCCTAGGTCTCTAGTTTTCAGAAATGCACAGGTTTGGTAGGTTTCCCTAGGTGCCGGCTGAGCTAGAGGCCAAAATCTACAGGTAGGCACTTTGCTAAAAACAGCTCTGTTTCTGTGATGTGTCCACGTTGTGTTTTGGGGCATATCCTGTCGCGGGTGCTAGGCCTACCCACACAAGTGAGGTATCATTTTTATCGGGAGACTTGGGGGAACGCTGGGTGGAAGGAAATTTGTGGCTCCTCTCAGATTCCAGAACTTTCTGCTACAGAAATGTGAGGAACATGTGTTTTTTTTTTAGCCAAATTTTGAGGTTTGCAAAGGATTCTGGGTAACAGAACCTGGTCCGAGCCACAAAAGTCACCCCATCTTGGATTCCCCTAGGTCTCTAGTTTTCAGAAATGCACAGGTTTGGTAGGTTTCCCTAGGTGCCGGCTGAGCTAGAGGCCAAAATCTACAGGTAGGCACTTTGCAAAAAACACCTCTGTTTTCTTTCAAAAATTTGGATGTGTCCACGTTGCACTTTGGGGCGTTTCCTGTCGCGGGCGCTAGGCCTACCCACACAAGTGAGGTATCATTTTTATCGGGAGACTTGGGGGAACGCTGGGTGGAAGGAAATTTGTGGCTCCTCTCAGATTCCAGAACTTTCTGCCACAGAAATGTGAGGAACATGTGGTTTTTTAGCCAAATTTTGAGGTTTGCAAAGGATTCTGGGTAACAGAACCTGGTCCGAGCCACACAAGTCACCCCATCTTGGATTCCCCTAGGTCTCTAGTTTTCAGAAATGCACAGGTTTGGTAGGTTTCCCTAGGTGCCGGCTGAGCTAGAGGCCAAAATCTACAGGTAGGCACTTTGCAAAAAACACCTCTGTTTTCTTTCAAAAATTTGGATGTGTCCACGTTGCGCTTTGGGGCATTTCCTGTCGCGGGCGCTAGGCCTACCCACACAACTGAGGTATCATTTTTATTGGGAGACTTGGGTGAACGCTGGGTGGAAGGAAACTTGTGGCTCCTCTCAGATTCCAGAACTTTCTGCCACAGAAATGTGAGGAACATGTGTTTTTTTAGCCAAATTTTGAGGTTTGCAAGGATTCTGGGTAACAGCACCTGGTCCGAGCCACACAAGTCACCCCCATCTTGGATTCCCTTAGGTCTCTAGTTTTCAGAAATGCACAGGTTTGGTAGGTTTCCCTAGGTGCCGGCTGAGCTAGAGGCCAAAATCTACAGGTAGGCACTTTGCAAAAAACACCTCTGTTTTCTTTCAAAAATTTGGATGTGTCCACATTGCGCTTTGGGGCGTTTCCTGTCGTGGGCGCTAGGCCTACCCACACAAGTGAGGTATCATTTTTATCGGGAGACTCGCGGGAACGCTGGGTGGAAGGAAATTTGTGGCTCCTCTCAGATTCCAGAACTTTCTGCCACAGAAATGTGAGGAACATGTGTTTTTTTAGCCAAATTTTGAGGTTTGCAAAGGATTCTGGGTAACAGCACCTGGTCCGAGCCACACAAGTCACCCCCATCTTGGATTCCCTTAGGTCTCTAGTTTTCAGAAATGCACAGGTTTGGTAGGTTTCCCTAGGTGCCGGCTAAGCTAGAGGCCAAAATCTACAGGTAGGCACTTTGCAAAAAACACCTCTGTTTTCTTTCAAAAATTTGGATGTGTCCACGTTGCGCTTTGGGGCGTTTCCTGTCGCGGGCGCTAGGCCTACCCACACAAGTGAGGTATAATTTTTATCGGGAGACTTGGGGGAACGCTGGGTGGAAGGAAATTTGTGGCTCCTCTCAGATTCCAGAACTTTCTGCCACAGAAATGTGAGGAACATGTGTTTTTTTAGCCAAATTTTGAGGTTTGCAAAGGATTCTGGGTAACAGAACCTGGTCCGAGCCACACAAGTCACCCCATCTTGGATTCCCCTAGGTCTCTAGTTTTCAGAAATGCACAGGTTTGGTAGGTTTCCCTAGGTGCCGGCTGAGCTAGAGGCCAAAATCTACAGGTAGGCACTTTGCTAAAAACAGCTCTGTTTCTGTGATGTGTCCACGTTGTGTTTTGGGGCATATCCTGTCGCGGGTGCTAGGCCTACCCACACAAGTGAGGTATCATTTTTATCGGGAGACTTGGGGGAACGCTGGGTGGAAGGAAATTTGTGGCTCCTCTCAGATTCCAGAACTTTCTGCTACAGAAATGTGAGGAACATGTGGTTTTTTTTTTAGCCAAATTTTGAGGTTTGCAAAGGATTCTGGGTAACAGAACCTGGTCCGAGCCGCAAAAGTCACCCCATCTTGGATTCCCCTACGTCTCTAGTTTTCAGAAATGCACAGGTTTGGTAGGTTTCCCTAGGTGCCGGCTGAGCTAGAGGCAAAAATCTACAGGTAGGCACTTTGCAAAAAACACCTCTGTTTTCTTTCAAAAATTTGGATGTGTCCACGTTGCACTTTGGGGCGTTTCCTGTCGCGGGCGCTAGGCCTACCCACACAAGTGAGGTATCATTTTTATCGGGAGACTTGGGGGAACGCTGTGTGGAAGGAAATTTGTGGCTCCTCTCAGATTCCAGAACTTTCTGCCACAGAAATGTGAGGAACATGTGTTTTTTTTGCCAAATTTTGAGGTTTGCAAAGGATTCTGGGTAACAGAACCTGGTCCGAGCCACACAAGTCACCCCATCTTGGATTCCCCTAGGTCTCTAGTTTTCAGAAATGCACAGGTTTGGTAGGTTTCCCTAGGTGCCGGCTGAGCTAGAGGCCAAAATCTACAGGTAGGCACTTTGCAAAAAACACCTCTGTTTTCTTTCAAAAATTTGGATGTGTCCACGTTGCGCTTTGGGGCATTTCCTGTCGCGGGCGCTAGGCCTACCCACACAACTGAGGTATCATTTTTATTGGGAGACTTGGGGGAACGCTGGGTGGAAGGAAACTTGTGGCTCCTCTCAGATTCCAGAACTTTCTGCCACAGAAATGTGAGGAACATGTGTTTTTTTAGACAAATTTTGAGGTTTGCAAGGATTCTGGGTAACAGCACCTGGTCCGAGCCACACAAGTAACCCCCATCTTGGATTCCCTTAGGTCTCTAGTTTTCAGAAATGCACAGGTTTGGTAGGTTTCCCTAGGTGCCGGCTGAGCTAGAGGCCAAAATCTACAGGTAGGCACTTTGCAAAAAACACCTCTGTTTTCTTTCAAAAATTTGGATGTGTCCACATTGCGCTTTGGGGCGTTTCCTGTCGTGGGCGCTAGGCCTACCCACACAAGTGAGGTATCATTTTTATCGGGAGACTCGGGGGAACGCTGGGTGGAAGGAAACATGTGGCTCCTCTCAGATTCCAGAACTTTCTGCCACAGAAATGTGAGGAACATGTGTTTTTTTAGCCAAATTTTGAGGTTTGCAAAGGATTCTGGGTAACAGCACCTGGTCCGAGCCACACAAGTCACCCCCATCTTGGATTCCCTTAGTTCTCTAGTTTTCAGAAATGCACAGGTTTGGTAGGTTTCCCTAGGTGACGGCTGAGCTAGAGGCCAAAATCTACAGGTAGGCACTTTGCAAAAAACACCTCTGTTTTCTTTCAAAAATTTGCATGTGTCCACGTTGCGCTTTGGGGCGTTTCCTGTCGCGGGCGCTAGGCCTACCCACACAAGTGAGGTATCATTTTTATCGGGAGACTTGGGGGAACGCTGGGTGGAAGGAAATTTGTGGCTCCTCTCAGATTCCAGAACTTTCTGCCACAGAAATGTGAGGAACATGTGTTTTTTTAGCCAAATTTTGAGGTTTGCAAAGGATTCTGGGTAACAGATCCTGGTCCGAGCCACACAAGTCACCCCATCTTGGATTCCCCTAGGTCTCTAGTTTTCAGAAATGCACAGGTTTGGTAGGTTTCCCTAGGTGCCGGCTGAGCTAGAGGCCAAAATCTACAGGTAGGCACTTTTCTAAAAACAGCTCTTTTTCTGTGATGTGTCCACGTTGTGTTTTGGGGCATATCCTGTCGCGGGTGCTAGGCCTACCCACACAAGTGAGGTATCATTTTTATCGGGAGACTTGGGGGAACGCTGGGTGGAAGGAAATTTGTGGCTCCTCTCAGATTCCAGAACTTTCTGCTACAGAAATGTGAGGAACATGTGTTTTTTTTTTAGCCAAATTTTGAGGTTTGCAAAGGATTCTGGGTAACAGAACCTGGTCCGAGCCACAAAAGTCACCCCATCTTGGATTCCCCTAGGTCTCTAGTTTTCAGAAATGCACAGGTTTGATAGGTTTCCCTAGGTGCCGGCTGAGCTAGAGGCCAAAATCTACAGGTAGGCACTTTGCAAAAAACACCTCGGTTTTCTTTCAAAAATTTGGATGTGTCCACGTTGCGCTTTGGGGCGTTTCCTGTCGCGGGCGCTAGGCCTACCCACACAAGTGAGGTATCATTTTTATCGGGAGACTTGGGGGAACGCTGGGTGGAAGGAAATTTGTGGCTCCTCTCAGATTCCAGAACTTTCTGCCACAGAAATGTGAAAAACATGTGTTTTTTTAGCCAAATTTTGAGGTTTGCAAAGGATTCTGGGTAACAGAACCTGGTCCGAGCCACACAAGTCACCCCATCTTGGATTCCCCTAGGTCTCTAGTTTTCAGAAATGCACAGGTTTGGTAGGTTTCCCTAGGTGCCGGCTGAGCTAGAGGCCAAAATCTACAGGTAGGCACTTCGCTAAAAACAGCTCTGTTTTCTGTGATGTGTCCACGTTGTGTTTTGGGGCATATCCTGTCGCGGGTGCTAGGCCTACCCACACAAGTGAGGTATCATTTTTATCGGGAGACTTGGGGGAACGCTGGGTGGAAGGAAATTTGTGGCTCCTCTCAGATTCCAGAACTTTCTGCTACAGAAATGTGAGGAACATGTGTTTTTTTTTTAGCCAAATTTTGAGGTTTGCAAAGGATTCTGGGTAACAGAACCTGGTCCGAGCCACAAAAGTCACCCCATCTTGGATTCCCCTAGGTCTCTAGTTTTCAGAAATGCACAGGTTTGGTAGGTTTCCCTAGGTGCCGGCTGAGCTAGAGGCCAAAATCTACAGGTAGGCACTTTGCAAAAAACACCTCTGTTTTCTTTCAAAAATTTGGATGTGTCCACATTGCACTTTGGGGCATTTCCTGTCGCGGGCGCTAGGCCTACCCACACAAGTGAGGTATAATTTTTATCGGGAGACTTGGGGGAACGCTGGGTGGAAGGAAATTTGTGGTTCCTCTCAGATTCCAGAACTTTCTGCCACAGAAATGTGAGGAACATGTGTTTTTTTAGCCAAATTTTGAGGTTTGCAAAGGATTCTGGGTAACAGATCCTGGTCCGAGCCACACAAGTCACCCCATCTTGGATTCCCCTAGGTCTCTAGTTTTCAGAAATGCACAGGTTTGGTAGGTTTCCCTAGGTGCCGGCTGAGCTAGAGGCCAAAATCTACAGGTAGGCACTTTTCTAAAAACAGCTCTTTTTCTGTGATGTGTCCACGTTGTGTTTTGGGGCATATCCTGTCGCGGGTGCTAGGCCTACCCACACAAGTGAGGTATCATTTTTATCGGGAGACTTGGGGGAACGCTGGGTGGAAGGAAATTTGTGGCTCCTCTCAGATTCCAGAACTTTCTGCTACAGAAATGTGAGGAACATGTGTTTTTTTTTTAGCCAAATTTTGAGGTTTGCAAAGGATTCTGGGTAACAGAACCTGGTCCGAGCCACAAAAGTCACCCCATCTTGGATTCCCCTAGGTCTCTAGTTTTCAGAAATGCACAGGTTTGATAGGTTTCCCTAGGTGCCGGCTGAGCTAGAGGCCAAAATCTACAGGTAGGCACTTTGCAAAAAACACCTCTGTTTTCTTTCAAAAATTTGGATGTGTCCACGTTGCGCTTTGGGGCGTTTCCTGTCGCGGGCGCTAGGCCTACCCACACAAGTGAGGTATCATTTTTATCGGGAGACTTGGGGGAACGCTGGGTGGAAGGAAATTTGTGGCTCCTCTCAGATTCCAGAACTTTCTGCCACAGAAATGTGAAAAACATGTGTTTTTTTAGCCAAATTTTGAGGTTTGCAAAGGATTCTGGGTAACAGAACCTGGTCCGAGCCACACAAGTCACCCCATCTTGGATTCCCCTAGGTCTCTAGTTTTCAGAAATGCACAGGTTTGGTAGGTTTCCCTAGGTGCCGGCTGAGCTAGAGGCCAAAATCTACAGGTAGGCACTTCGCTAAAAACAGCTCTGTTTTCTGTGATGTGTCCACGTTGTGTTTTGGGGCATATCCTGTCGCGGGTGCTAGGCCTACCCACACAAGTGAGGTATCATTTTTATCGGGAGACTTGGGGGAACGCTGGGTGGAAGGAAATTTGTGGCTCCTCTCAGATTCCAGAACTTTCTGCTACAGAAATGTGAGGAACATGTGTTTTTTTTTTAGCCAAATTTTGAGGTTTGCAAAGGATTCTGGGTAACAGAACCTGGTCCGAGCCACAAAAGTCACCCCATCTTGGATTCCCCTAGGTCTCTAGTTTTCAGAAATGCACAGGTTTGGTAGGTTTCCCTAGGTGCCGGCTGAGCTAGAGGCCAAAATCTACAGGTAGGCACTTTGCAAAAAACACCTCTGTTTTCTTTCAAAAATTTGGATGTGTCCACGTTGCACTTTGGGGCGTTTCCTGTCGCGGGCGCTAGGCCTACCCACACAAGTGAGGTATAATTTTTATCGGGAGACTTGGGGGAACGCTGGGTGGAAGGAAATTTGTGGTTCCTCTCAGATTCCAGAACTTTCTGCCACAGAAATGTGAGGAACATGTGTTTTTTTAGCCAAATTTTGAGGTTTGCAAAGGATTCTGGGTAACAGAACCTGGTCCGAGCCACACAAGTCACCCCATCTTGGATTCCCCTAGGTCTCTAGTTTTCAGAAATGCACAGGTTTGGTAGGTTTCCCTAGGTGCCGGCTGAGCTAGAGGCCAAAATCTACAGGTAGGCACTTTGCAAAAAACACCTCTGTTTTCTTTCAAAAATTTGGATGTGTCCACGTTGCGCATTGGGGCGTTTCCTGTCGCGGGCGCTGGGCCTACCCACACAACTGAGGTATAATTTTTATTGGGAGACTTGGGGGAACGCTGGGTGGAAGGAAACTTGTGGCTCCTCTCAGATTCCAGAACTTTCTGCCACAGAAATGTGAGGAACATGTGTTTTTTTAGCCACATTTTGAGGTTTGCAAGGATTCTGGGTAACAGCACCTGGTCCGAGCCACACAAGTCACCCCCATCTTGGATTCCCTTAGGTCTCTAGTTTTCAGAAATGCACAGGTTTGGTAGGTTTCCCTAGGTGCCGGCTGAGCTAGAGGCCAAAATCTACAGGTAGGCACTTTGCAAAAAACACCTCTGTTTTCTTTCAAAAATTTGGATGTGTCCACATTGAGCTTTGGGGCGTTTCCTGTCGTGGGCGCTAGGCCTACCCACACAAGTGAGGTATCATTTTTATCGGGAGACTTGGGGGAACGCTGGGAGGAAGGAAATTTGTGGCTCCTCTCAGATTCCAGAACTTTCTGCTACAGAAATGTGAGGAACATGTGTTTTTTTTTAGCCAAATTTTGAGGTTTGCAAAGGATTCTGGGTAACAGCACCTGGTCCGAGCCACAAAAGTCACCCCATCTTGGATTCCCCTAGGTCTCTAGTTTTCAGAAATGCACAGGTTTGATAGGTTTCCCTAGGTGCCGGCTGAGCTAGAGGCCAAAATCTACAGGTAGGCACTTTGCAAAAAACACCTCTGTTTTCTTTCAAAAATTTGGATGTGTCCACGTTGCGCTTTGGGGCGTTTCCTGTCGCGGGCGCTAGGCCTACCCACACAAGTGAGGTATCATTTTTATCGGGAGACTTGGGGGAACGCTGGGTGGAAGGAAATTTGTGGCTCCTCTCAGATTCCAGAACTTTCTGCCACAGAAATGTGAAAAACATGTGTTTTTTTAGCCAAATTTTGAGGTTTGCAAAGGCTTCTGGGTAACAGAACCTGGTCCGAGCCACACAAGTCACCCCATCTTGGATTCCCCTAGGTCTCTAGTTTTCAGAAATGCACAGGTTTGGTAGGTTTCCCTAGGTGCCGGCTGAGCTAGAGGCCAAAATCTACAGGTAGGCACTTCGCTAAAAACAGCTCTGTTTTCTGTGATGTGTCCACGTTGTGTTTTGGGGCATATCCTGTCGCGGGTGCTAGGCCTACCCACACAAGTGAGGTATCATTTTTATCGGGAGACTTGGGGGAACGCTGGGTGGAAGGAAATTTGTGGCTCCTCTCAGATTCCAGAACTTTCTGCTACAGAAATGTGAGGAACATGTGTTTTTTTTTTAGCCAAATTTTGAGGTTTGCAAAGGATTCTGGGTAACAGAACCTGGTCCGAGCCACAAAAGTCACCCCATCTTGGATTCCCCTAGGTCTCTAGTTTTCAGAAATGCACAGGTTTGGTAGGTTTCCCTAGGTGCCGGCTGAGCTAGAGGCCAAAATCTACAGGTAGGCACTTTGCAAAAAACACCTCTGTTTTCTTTCAAAAATTTGGATGTGTCCACGTTGCACTTTGGGGCGTTTCCTGTCGCGGGCGCTAGGCCTACCCACACAAGTGAGGTATAATTTTTATCGGGAGACTTGGGGGAACGCTGGGTGGAAGGAAATTTGTGGTTCCTCTCAGATTCCAGAACTTTCTGCCACAGAAATGTGAGGAACATGTGTTTTTTTAGCCAAATTTTGAGGTTTGCAAAGGATTCTGGGTAACAGAACCTGGTCCGAGCCACACAAGTCACCCCATCTTGGATTCCCCTAGGTCTCTAGTTTTCAGAAATGCACAGGTTTGGTAGGTTTCCCTAGGTGCCGGCTGAGCTAGAGGCCAAAAT